>NW_027507764.1:471677159-472148742 GCF_037356315.1 Lithobates pipiens
GCATACCAAAGATCGGGAAGATCGGGAAACCCTTTGTCAAGATAAAGGGTAAAAATCGCAATAACGATTCTTGCCGATTAATCGTGCAGCTCTAATAAATAGCTTACCTTCTGAATGGTCTGGAGTTACAAGCAGGGTACCCCAAGGCTCTGTCTTGGGACTAATTCTGTTTAATTTATTTATAAACGATATAGTGGATTAGTGGATAGTTATAACTTGTTCAAACTCAGCGTACACTGATGTTACGAAGCTAAGCAGTGTAATCATTTCACAGCATGATATAGAAAACGTACAAAAAGACCTTGATAAAATAAAGGGGTGAACTACATGGCTAATGAGGTTTATTATCAAAAAATTTAAAGTAACGCATTTGGGGGCTAACAATCTAAAAGCATGTTACTCACTGAGGGGAGAACGACATGGGGAATTAGGGATGGGAAAGGGGTCCAAATAGACCACAAGCTCAGCAATAGCATGCAATGCCAAGCTACAGGAAACGAAGCTAGCAAGACTATTAGTGTGCATTAAAAGGGTTATTAACTCAAGAGGAAAAACTATAATCTTATGCTTTACAAAACTCTGGTTTGGCAAGATCTTGAGTAAGCCATCCAGTTCTGGTCCCCAGTTAGGATGGGCTGGAACTGGAGAGAATCCAGAAAAGGGCAACAAAGTTAATAAAGAGACTGGAGGACCTCAGTTATGAGGAGTGACTACAATTCTTAAACTTTTACTCCCTAGAGAGAAGACACTTAAGAATAGACATGATCACAATATACAAACAAATATCCTAGCATAGTATCAGGCACTTAAAAGGACATGCAGCCACTCAATGAGGTTTGAGAAGTAGCGGTTTAATCACAAACTGAGTAGGGGATCTTTACTGTTAGAGTAGTAAGGATGGGAACTCCCTTCCACAGTTGGTGGTGTCAGCAGGGAGTGTCAATAATTTGAAAAAACATTTAGATGGGGGTCTAAACGAAGGTTGTATACAGGTATTTGGGTAATGGATGTGACTTAAACATATACACACACACACACACACACACACACACACTTTAACACAGGTGTCTTTATTCAACCTTACCAACTTTATTACTATGTTACTAAATTTAATGCCTCTGTGGTGATATTTGAATATTCGCTTCTCTACAATGTCTATAGCTACAGAGGTGAATGAGAACTTGTTTTAAAGTGCTTTTATTGTTTGTTCAGTATCTGTAAATACTTTAGTGTGCATAGTCTGGGCACAAGTTTACTTTAAAATGGTATCCCGATATTATGAGACAGAAGTACCTCTTTAATACGACCACTAGAGGCATCTGTAGGGTTGTGACAATCCTGGGGAACCTTCGAGAAAATGAATGTAGCAAACTTCCCCATCCCCATAACAAATGTTCTCCCTCTCCCTCTCATCCTCTCCCAAGCAAAAATCCAATCTCCAGCAAATAATTCCCCCCTTAGGCTGCATTCACACCTATGCATTTTTAGTGCTTTCTGCATTTTGCAGATTTGCACTACAGAACGTGTTCTATAGGAAACCATGTTAAATGGGCTGTAGTGCAAATATGCAAAATGCAAAAAAAGCACTAAAAATGCATAGGTGTGAATCCAGCCTTAGGCCTGGTACACACCTATGCATTTTTTTAGCACGTTTTCAGTTTTGCAGAAACATACTACAGTCCATTTAACTTGGTTTCCTATGGATGCAGTTCACATCTGTGCATTTCATGGAAAGGGCCAGGGACTTTTTTCTGTTTTTTGGTTCCATAGACTTCAATGGATGAAATCATGTATTAGTAAATGCAAAATGCACCTGCAATATGCAATTGCAACTTGCATAGGTGTGAATCAGGACTAACAATAAAAAAAATCAACACAGCACAAATCTCCTCTCTTCTTCATTCCATGAGAACAAATAACCCTCTTAGGTCGGCCATACAGAGAGCGAATTTCTTTCTTGCAACCATGGGTTGCAGGAAAGAAATTCACTCAATTCCTCAATCAACACTGACAGTGCTAATGCGGGAATCCCTCCTGCTTTGCCATTGTCTTCTTCCAGTGGGGACGGCTTCCCAGTGATTATTGTTGGCGGCTATAACAGCCGCTAGCGATAATCGCTGGTAAAACCTGACATGCTGGTTGTACCCAGGTTGTTCGATTGATCAACTTGGTACATTCAGACTGCCCATATATGGTTTTAACCTGAGCTGGTTCCTGCTGAAACAGCCATGATTCAAAACATGTACGGCCTTCCTTACACACCCCTTCCCCCTGCAAAAATAAAACCACTCCTAAGCTATTTCCTCACCCCTAAAATAAAGACAAATCTTCTGGATCATGTGACAGAGCTGAGAACAAGCCCAGAGGCTTCCTCTGCTCTGATCTACCCTTTATCTGAGGTCTTATTATAACGGCTGATGAGACCAGGAGCATTGCAGTGATGCAGACATCGCTGACCTGAGGCATGTACCCGTGGTGTTCAGCACTAGGGAGTTAGGGACCGAACCCCCATGCTTACCACCCTTGATATCACAAATGTGTGAACATTAAAGACTCTTCTAGCTGATAAAACCAACATGGTCAAAACTGAGCACCCTATATGTACATGTCACAGTTCCCTAGAGGTGGACCCAATCCAACTGTATACAGTGCCTTGAAAAAGTGTTTATACCTGTTGAAATTACATTTTGTCATGTTACAACTAAAACAGTAAATGTATTTTAAATGGGATTTTATGTGATAGACCAGTCATAATTGAAGTGAAAGAAAAATTATAAATGTTTTTCAGAATTTTTTACAAATAATTATCTGAAAAGTGTGGCGTGCATTTGTATTCAGCCCCCTTTACTTTGATACCCTAACTAAAAGTTAGTGGAAACAATTGCCTTCAGAAGTCACATAATTAGTAAAAAGAGTCCACCTGTGTGTAATTTAATCTCAGTATAAATACAGCTGTTCTGTGAAGCTTTCAGAGGTTTGTTAGAGAACCTTAGTGAACAAACAGCACCGTGAAGGCCAAGGACCACACCAGACAGGTCAGGGATAAAGTTATGGAGAAGTTTAAAGCAGGGGTTGGTTATAAAAAACATCCCAAGCTTTGAACATCTCACGGAGCACTGTTCAATCCATCATCCAAAAAATGGCACAACTGCAAACCTACAAAGACATGGCCATCCACCTAAACCAGTGTTTGCCAATTCCAGTCCTCAAGGCACACCAACAGGTCATGTTTTCAGGCTTTCCATTATTTTGCACAGGTGATTTTATCAGTTTCACTGCCTTAGTAATAACCACATCTATTTCATCCAAGAGAAATCCTGAAAACATGATGGTGTGTCTTGAGGACTGGGATTGAGAAACACTGACTTAAACTGACAGCAAGGGCAGGGCAAGGAGACCATTAATCAGAGAAGCAGCCAAGAGGCACATGGAAACTCTGGAGGAGCTACAGAGATCACAACTCAGGTGGGAGAATCTGTCCACAGGACAACTCCACAAATCTGGCCTTTATGGAAGAGTGGCAAGAAAGCCATTGTTGAAAGAAAGCCATAAGAAGTCCGTTTACAGTTTGCAAGAAACCCTGTGGGAGGCACAGTAAACATGTGGAAGATGGTGCTCTGGTCAGATGAGATCAAAATAAAATTTTTTGGTCTAAAAGCAAAACGCTATGTGTGTCAGGAAACTAACACTACACACCATCCCCACCATGAAACATGGTGGTGGCAGCATCATGTTGTGGGGCTGCTTTTCTTCAGCAGAGACAGAGAAGCTGGTCAGAGTTAACAGAGCCAAATACAGGGCAATCTTAGAAGAAAACCTGTTATGCCGCATAAACGCGATCGGACTATCCGGCGGACTTACAATTCGTCCGTGTGTGGGCTTCGGCGGACTTTTTCTTCCCAAACGTCCGGCAGAATTAGAAAGAAGTCTTGACTTAAAATTGTCCGCTGGACTTGGCAGTCCGGCGGACGATCCACCTGTCTGTGTGCTAGACCGCCGGACTTTTCAAATGAACGGACTTGCCCGCACACGGAGTAAAGTCCATTCATTATGAACGTGACTCCAGGTAGATGGGACTAGCGAAGGAAGTCAATGTCGCTGCCTCCATCGGCGAGATTGACACCTTGCTAGCCCCGTCGCCTGGTATGGATTTTAAGGGGAACCCCTAGGCTGAAAAAATGGCGTGGGGGTTTCCCCAAAGTCCATACCAGACCCTTAGTCTGCGGGCAGGGGGCTTATCGGAATCCGGGAGCCCCCTTTAATAAGGGGGCCCCCATATTCCGGCCCCCCACCCTATGTGAATGAGTATGGGGTACATCGTACCCCTACCCATTCACCTGAGGGAAAAAGTGTCAATAAAAAAAAACACAACACAGGTTTTTAAAGTAGTTTATTAGACAGCTCCGGGGGTCTTCTTCAGATTTTGGGGGTCTTCTCGCCAGGCTCCTCCGCTATCTCCTGTTCTTTTACCACTCTTTTACTAGCAGAGGAGCCTGGCTTTCTCCTTCATCGCTGCCTCCGTCCAAGCTCATTCACATAGGGTGGGGGGCCGGGATCTGGGGACCCCCTTATTAAAGGGGGCTCCCGGATTCTGATAAGCCCCCCGCCCGCAGACCTCGACAACCAACGGCCAGGGTTGTCGGGAAGAGGCCCTTGTCCTCATCAACATGGGAACAAGGTGCTTTGGGGTGGGGGACTGCAGGGCGCCCCCCTTCCTCAAAGCACCCACCCCCCATGTTAAGGGCACGCGGCCTGGTATGGTTCAGGAGGGGGGGCACTCGCTCGTCCCCACCCCTTTTCCTGACCGGCTAGGCTGCATGCTCGGATAAGGATCTGGTATGGACTTTGGGGGGACACCCACACTATTTTTTCGGCGTAGGGGTTCCCCTTAAAATCCATACCAGGTGACGGGGCTAGCAAGGTGTCAATCTCGCCGATGGAGGCAGCGACATTAACTTCCTTTGCTAGTCCCGTCTACCTGGAGTCATGTTCAAAATGAACAGACTTTACTCCGTGTGTGGGCAAGTGCGTTCATTTGAAAAGTTCGGCAGACCTCCGCCATAAGTCCGGCGGATTGTCCGCCGGAAAAGTCTGGTCGTGTGTGGCCAAGTCCGCTCGTTCGGAAAGTCCGGTGGATTGTCCACCGGATAGTCCGATCATGTGTACGCGGCATTAGAGTCTGCAAAAGATTTGAGAGTGGGACAGAGGTTCACCTTCTAGCAGGACAACGACCCTAAACATACAGCCAGAGCTACAATGGAATGGTTTAGATCAGTGATTCTCAACTAGGGTTCCTCCAGAGGCTGCTAGGGGTTCCTTCAGCATTGGGCAATGTCTGCCTCTCAGATAAGTTCCCATTGTTCCCAAGATCCCATTGATCTTTTTAGCTATCTGTAAGGAGGTAATTCTTCCCAATGACCACAAGTGTAAGGACCATTCTTCCCACTGACCATCACACTAATGTATCATGAATTGTAGATTTCAAATTTTTAGCAGGGCTTCCCCGAGACCAGCGAACTATTTCAAGGGTTCCTCTGTGTTGAAAAGGTTGAGAAAGGCTGGTTTAGATCAAAGCATATTCATGTGTTAGAATGTCTAGGTCAAAGTCCAGACCTTACAAACCGCACAGTGTCTGCTACCCCTCTCTGCCAATCCCTCCACTGGCTGCCACTTGCCCAACAAATTAAATTCAAAATACGAACACTTACTTACAAAGCCATCCACAACTCTGCCCCCGGCTACATCACTAACCTAGTCTCAAAATACCAACCTAGTCGCCCTCATCGTTCCTCCCAAGACCTCCTGCTCTCTAGCTCCCTCATCACCTCCTCCCATATCTGCCTCCAGGACTTCTTCCGAGGCTCGCCCATCCTCTGGAACTCACTACCCCAATCCATCAGAATGTCTCCAAATTTATCCACTTTTAGGCGATCCCTGAAAACTTTCCTCTTCAGAGAAGCCTATCCTGCCTCCATCTAACAACTGCACTATTTTCTCCATTATCTCATCCCCCACAGCTATTACCCTTTGTATAACTTGACCCTCCCTCCTAGATTGTAAGCTCTAACGAGCAGGGCTCTCTGATTCCCCCTGTCTTGAATTGTACAGTGGTGTGAAAAAGTGTTTGCCCCCTTCCTCATTTCCTGTTCCTTTGCATGTTTGTCACACTTAAGTGTTTCGGAACATCAAACCAATTTAAACAATAGTCAAGGACAACACAAGTAAACACAAAATGCAATTTGTAAATGAAGGTGTTTATTATTAAAGGTGAAAAAAAATCCAAACCATCATGGCCCTGTGTGAAAAAGTGATTGCCCCCTTTGTTAAAACATACTATAACTGTGGTTGTCCACACCTGAGTTAAATTTCTCAAGCCACACCCATGCCTGATTATTGCCACACCTGTTCACAATCAAGGCATCACTTAAATAGGAGCTGCTTGACACAGTAAGGTCCACCAGAAGATCCTTAAAAGCTACACATCATGCCGAGACCCAAAGAAATTCAGGAACAATTGAGAAAGAAAGTAATTGAGATCTATCAGTCTGGAAAGGGTTATAAAGCCATTTCCAAAGCTTTGGGAATCCAGCGAACCACAGTGAGAGCCATTATCCACAAATGGCGAAGACATGGAACAGTGGTGAACCTTCCCAGGAGTGGCCGGCCGCCCAAAATTACCCCAAGAGCGCAGCGACGACTCATCCAAGAGGTCACAAAAGACCCCACAACAACGTCCAAGGAACTGCAGGTCTCACTTGCCTCAGTTAAGGTCAGCGTTCATGCCTCCACCATCAGGAAAAGACTGGGCAAAAATGGCCTGCATGGCAGAGTTCCAAGGAGAAAACCACTGCTGAGCAAAAAGAACATCAAAGCTCGTCTCAATTTCTCCACAACACATCTTGATGATCCCCAAGACTTTTGGGACAACATTCTGTGGACCGATGAGACAAAAGTGGAACTCTTTGGAAGGTGTGTGTCCAAGTATATCTGGCGTAGAAGGAACACTGCATTTCATAAAAAGAACATTATACCAACAGTAAAATATGGTGGTGTTAGTGTGATGGTCTGGGGCTGTTTTGCTGCTTCAGGACCTGGAAGACTTGCCATGATAAAAGGAACTATGAATTCTGCTGTCTACCAAGAGATCCTGAAGGAGAATGTCCGACCATCTGTTCGTGTACTCAAGCTGAAACGAACTTGGGTTCTGCAGCAGGACAATGATCCTAAACACACCAGCAAGTCCACCACCGAATGGCTGAAGAAAAACAAAATGAAGACTTTGGAGTGGCCTAGCCAAAGTCCTGACCTGAATCCTATTGAGATGTTGTGGTATGACCTTAAAAAGGCCGTTCATGCTTGAAAACCCTCTAATGTAACTGAATTAGGACAATTCTGCAAAGATGAGTGGGCCAAAATTCCTCCAGGACGCTGTAAAAGCCTCATTGCACGTTATCGCAAACGCTTGGTTGCAGTTGTTGCTGCTAAGGGTGGCCCAACCAGTTATTAGGTTTAGGGGGCAATCACTTTTTCACACAGGGCCATGATGGTTTGGATTTTTTTTCACCTTTAATAATAAACACCTTCATTTACAAATTGCATTTTGTGTTTACTTGTGTTGTCCTTGACTATTGTTTAAATTGGTTTGATGTTCCGAAACACTTAAGTGTGACAAACATGCAAAGGAACAGGAAATGAGGAAGGGGGCAAACACCTTTTCACACCACTGTATTGTAATGTCTACCCTAATGTTGTAAAGCGTTGCGTAAACTATCGGCGCTATATAAATCCTGTATAATAATAATAATAAATCCAATTGAGAATCTGTGGCAAGACCTGCAAATTTCTGTTCACAGATGCTCTCCATCCAATCTGACAGAGCTTGAGCGATTTTGCAAAGAAGAATGGGAATGGGAAGAATATTTGTAAAAAAAAAAAAATCTGAAAACCATTTATCAATTTCCTTCCACCTCACAATTATGTGCCACTTTGTGTTGGTCTAGCACATAAAATTCCAATAATATGCATTTACGTTTTTGTTTGTAACATGAAAAAATGTGGTAATGGGGTACGAATACTTTTTCAAGGCACTATACATCCACAATTAAAATAGGAGTTTTGAGTGTAGTTTTCCTTTTTTTACATTCTAGCATTTATTCACTAATTACTAAAATCTTATATACTGTACATTTTAAAATGTTAATGTAATTTCAAAAGTTGTTTGCAATCTATTTAAATCTGCAGCTTTCATTAAAAGGACATCTGCTTTGAAGGTCCTTGCCCGGGAGCTTCCTGCCTGTTATGGGGGTGAAAACTATCTCCCAATTGTGCTCATCCATTTTCACCCTGTAATGACCGTTCCTTGTGGAGACTACAAAAAGACTATTGCTGAGTCCGACATACAATGTGCAGGTATGGTTTACCATTCCTGCCATCAGGAAGTCAGTCCTGACCTCTACTGTGTTTCCCTGAAAATAAGCCCGGGTCTTATATTAGTTTTTGCAACAAAAGACCCAGTAGGGCTTATTTTCAGGGTAGGTCTTAACATATTCTCTCTCTCCCTGCCAGGAAAACCCCAGTTTGAACAGACATAAAATGCCCAAATCCTTTCTTTTACAGTAGCACGCAATACAGAATGTGTGTGCCCCTGCAATCTAACAGTGCCAAACACCTCAGCTCTCCTCCACCTCTCCCAGCCGCCAGCGAGGAACCCCAGCCCCCCTCCCTATGCAATGCTTGAAGCAGGGAAGAGAGCACACCAGCCAGCATGTGAAGAAAAAAAATCTGTAATTACTGTGTGGAGACAGGAGTTTCCATGCTGCATACTGCACAGAGTATGACATGTTGATTGCAGAGGCTCTTCACTGTATCTTCAGTGACCCGCCAAAGCTCTGCGAAAGGGAGGGGGACCGAGAACCCCTGCAGACAGGCGGGAGAAGAGGAGACCAGTGGAGAGATCAGCTGAGCGTCGCTCTGTATCAAAGGCGCCTGACACCGCTAGAGATACACACGGCACACTACACAGCACCGTAAAAGGATTATACCGCATTTCCTCGAAAAGCACATAATCCCCTTGAACTAGGGCATATTTTCGGGGTAGGGCTTATATTGCAGCCCTCCTGGAAAATAGCGCTAGGTCTTATTTTTGGGGTAGGTCTTATTTTTGGGGGAAACACGGTAATGTGGAGCCCAGGAGAGATCATGTACATGAAGAAAGGAAGTGGGCAAAGGAGGCCACTAGACACCAGCTGCACTGTAATGCCAACTGTTTATAATACATGTCGCGGTGACATTTTGAACAAAGTGTCATTCATGTGTAAATTTAGTTTTTTGCCTAAGATCGGTAATGGGGTTCTGAGGGTTAATTATGTAGGTTAACTTTGACATCAGTTTGGCTGGGCTGTGTTAGAGTTCTGCCTGGTCATGTGTACAGTTAAGTGCACATGACAGGCCAGAACCAGGCCTGGTTGAACGTTTTGGGTATCAGCTTCCTCGGAGCCAATCAGTGGGTGTGCCGGGCCCCGCTGAGGAGTCTAGGGAGGGGTACTTAAGATGTCGAGGTCACGTGTTATGCGTGGTTCATTCGTGAGGCCCTAGCGGTCTGTTCCTGATTCTGGACCGGGGAAGCCCCGCAAGGGGTCCCGGTCATGGCAGAGTTCGTCGCTCTGCAACATGCTTCGGTTGGTTAACCCCAATAGACCCGCCTGGTCTGGGGTGAGGATCCGTCTGTTCCGGAGTCTCGGAAGCGGCTGGTCCGAGGCGCAGTAACTGAGGGAGGATTCAAGGCGCCCGGGTGTGCTCTTGGCTTGGAGAGGCACCGCAGCTCGTGCAAGTGACCGGGGGGAGGACTCTTCGGAGGAGGGCCAACAAGCTGGCATCCTCAGAAGTGCCTGGTTACTGAGTTGGGAAGGACATTGACGAATCCACGCTTTTTCCAGTACTGTCAAGCAGACAGAGAACGTTCCAGGTACTGAGGAAAAAGGTTCCTGTTCACTTTTAGTTACAACTTGTTGAAGGTCAGAGATTTCACAAGTTCTGAGTCAAAGCACCGATTGCCATAATCTCTGGCTAGAGATTTGTTCAGCTTTGAAGCTCCCAGCTGCGAGTGGCTACTCTCTGGGTGGTACTAGAGACGTTGTTATATCTGCAGTTCAAGGTGCCTGAGTTCTTTCACCCTTGCCCTCTCTTCCCATACTGTGTTTGTTGGATGTTACCCCTGCAAATTAAAACCTTTCAAAGGGACTTTATTGGTGTCAACGCCCAAAGTTGTTGGGTACCAACCTTGGGAACCCCTAAACGTGGAAGAACAAGCCAAGCGGAGGTAACCGGTAAGCCCAAAAGTTAAGGCCGCCCTGCAAAGGGTTATGGCCGCTACATACACAAAGCTTTAGAAAGCGAAATGTCATCTAAATAGTGTTTACATCTACTCTCACGTAAGCAATAACACCTCCAGGGGTGTTGCTTCATGTTCCTGAAAATTAAACAGAATGCCAGTTCTCTCTGCATCTATCAAGAAGATGCCTCTAAACAGAAGGGAATAGAATACAATTTTCTCGCAGATACCTTGGGAATCTAAGTTTGTGTTACTCAATATATCAAGCATTCTTGAACATGTCCCAAAAATGATACCTTCACATGGGACTCACAGTCTTCTGCCCAGGAAATTCCTCCACTACTAAGCAGACTAGAGGATTAGCACAACTGAGAAGGGAGAAGGTCTCGTAGTAAACTATGAGCCAGTAGGAGTTACATCCCGAAGGAGAAGCGCACTCACCCTACATATTACAGCTGTGATTACAACAGACTCATTCATTCCAGGAGTCCTCTTACATCACTGTCTTATAAAAGTCATAGTCCATTTCCTGAATCCTGTGTATACTGTATTGTAAAAACACTGATTTACAAAGAAATGAGTGAAAGTTTGTGAAATATTGTGTTTTAAGGGAAAATGCAGTCATTATATTCCGGTTTGCAATATTTTCCATATGAAGCATTATCAGTGCAGGTGCTGACTCTCTGTCCTTAAAGGATTGGTCTGCTGAATCCTGATATTTGAAATATACTGTATGTATGAATGTGAATTAGGGACCTTAGATGGTAAGCTCCTTGAGGGCAGGGATGAATGTGAATGTACAAAATATATGTAAAGCGCTATATAAAACTGTCAGAGCTATATAAATACCTGTAATAAATAAATTATGAAGCTTTACTTTAGGGATGAGGTCTATCTGTAAGAAATATCCTCCAGGCGTTGTGTTTCAATTTTCGTGCTTCTATTTTGAAACAAGCTGGATTTACATCTTGACGTCTCGTAGCAGGTCATTGTAAAGTGCATTGCAAAGTCCACCGACGTGCACTGACGAGTTTCACAATGAATGCAGGTCGGAAATTGTGTTTTCAAGCATGTCCATTGAGTTTAAATGTACAGTATTGATGTATTGATGTGTGTTGACAGCAGTAGCGGCCCGCCCATAGGGGGCGCCCGGGCGCCGCCCCCCCCTCTCCCTAGGTGTAAAAAAAAAAAAGTAAAAAAAAAAAAAAAAGTTAAAAAAAAAAAAAAACGGGCCCTTTAAGACATTTAAAAAAAAAAAAAATGTAATTTAACAATTTGACATAGTGTACTGTGGCGCCGGTCACAGTGCACTATGAGAAGCGCCACGTCGATGCAATCACAAGATTGCATCCATGGCGCTTCATTTGCGGGTTAAAAACCCGCCTTGCGGCGCACTGCAGAACGCCGACTAGCTTCCGCCCGTAAAATCACTGTGATTCTACGGGCGGGAGCACTGTCATTCTTAGACAGGCAGTCACTTCCGGCTTTCGGCTGCTTCACAAAACCCGGAAGTGACGTCGGCAGCTCCGTTCCTTAGCCCGAGCGGAGCTGCCAGACAGTGAGACAGGTGAGTCACCGCATAAAGGCTTTCTAGTTTCTACTTTGTTGAGAATGTTCATGCATTTAGCTGAATGAATGCAAAAAGCTTTCACAGCCAGAAAGGTTTCCCCAGGCCAGGCGACTTTTGCCGTGGCCAATCAGAGAATGAGCTCTGAAGCGGGAACTCCACGCCAAATTTCAGAAAAAAAATTTGACGTGGGTTCCCCCTCCGAAAGCATACCAGGCCCTTAGGTCTGGTATGGATTCCAAGGGGAATCCATACATGGGTTGGTCACATGGGTTGATGTCACAGTCGTGTGACATCAACCCATGTGACCAACCCATGTGACATCAACCCATGTGACACCGCCCCATTGTCCCTATATAAGTGGCAGCGCAGCGCGTCCCTGGCATTCCGGCCAGGGAGATCGTCGAGGCACCATCTCCTGGAGAAGAAGGAGAAGAAGAAGAAGAAGAACGGGCGGCGGCGGCGGCGACAGAAGACCGGGCCACCGCCTGTAAAAGAGCTATAAGAAGGCGCGGTGGCCCGGTAGAAGAACCGAAGAGGGGGACAAGACCCCCGAAGTCGGGAGAAGAGGCCGGCGGCGAGGAAGAAAGCCGGACTCCTCTGCTAGCAAAAGAGCTACAAGAAGATAGCGGAGGAGTCCGGCGAGAAGACCCCCGAAGACGGAAGACCCCCGGAGCTGTGCAATAAAATATTTTAACCCTATGTTGTGTTTTTTTTGTACTTTTTTTTCACAGGTGAATGGGTAGGGGTACATTGTACCCCATACTCATTCACATAGGGTGGGGGGCCGGTATCCGGGGCCCCCTTATTAAAGGGGGCTCCCGGATTCCGATAAGCCCCCCATCCGCAGACCCCGACAACCAACGGCCAGGGTTGTCGGGAAGAGGCCCTTGTCCTCATCAACATGGGGACAAGGTGCTTTGGGGTGGGGGGGGCCGCACGCCCCCCTCCCCCAAGGCACCCCCCCATGTTGAGGGCACGCGGCCTGGTACGGCTCAGGAGGGGGGGGGGCGCCCGCTCGTCCCCACCCCCTTTCCTGGCCGGCCGGGTAGCGTGCTCGGATAAGGGTCTGGTGTGGATCTGGGGGGACCCCCACGTCGTTTTTTCGGCGTAGGGGGTTCCCCTTGGAATCCATACCAGACCTGGGCCTGGTATGCCCTCGGAGGGGGGAACCCACGCCAATTTTTTTTCAGATTACATGAGGGGCGTGTTTTATGAGAAGTGGGAGGGGCCAACATGATGGGCGGGGTCATGATGGGCGGGGTCTGGCGCCCCCCCATCCAAAAACTTCACCAGCCGCCATTGGTTGACAGATATCATTTATGCATACATGTGAACCCTTTTTTTTACATGTGAACATAGCCTAAGCCTCTGTACACACGGTCGAAGATTCTGCCAACCAAATCCGTCGGATTGTGTCCGAAACTGTTGCATACACATGGTCGGGCCAAGTTGTCTGATTTAGCGGTTGCCAAGAACGCGGTGACGTAAGCCGTGTACGGCGGGACTAGAAAAAGGAAGTTCCGCTCCACGTCCGGCACCCTTTGGGCTCCTTCTGCTGATCTCCCATCTATCACGTGTTAGTAGAAGTTTGGTGAGAGACGATTCGCGCTTTTCAGATTTGTGATTCAGATCGCTACAGCTCTTCAGTTTGGGCTTGTCTTTGCATATCTGATAATCAGTGCGTGCAGTCAGTAAGTATTTGTTGATCATTGTGGACTATATCTTGGTATAGTACGCTTGAAAGGCATTTCTTATTGTCTGCTTGCTTCTGCTATTCAGGTCGTTCTTTCAGGCCTTGCTGTTTATCTGTGCTTTCTGGTGTCCGTTCTGACCAGCTGACCGTTTTCAAACCATGTTTTCTCTACGTACTCGTCGTAGAGTTTCTGCTGTGCAGGGTCTTCGTGTTGGGGTTGTTACTTTGACACAAGCCCAGTTCATGAACAGGGAGGGGAGGCGTTTGTGGACCAAGAATTGGTTGCGCCAGCGTGACCAGTTCTCGCACATGCCTTTGCTCCGTGAGATCCAGGAGAATAATCCTGATGAATTCAGGAATTATCTCCGGATGACGGACCCGTTTTTCACCGTCTGCTGGCTTTGCTGACTCCTTATATCACCAGGCAGGATACCTGCATGCGGCAAGCCATAACTCCGGAGCCACGTCGCCACGTTGCGCTACTTGGCGACTGGGAGAAGCCTTCAGGACCTCAAGTTCTCTACAGGCATCTCCCCCTAGGCTCTGGGGCTCATTATTCCAGAGACCTGTTCTGCCATCATTCAGGTCCTGCAGAAGGACTTTATGAAGGTAAGTTTTATCCTTTAACATCACATTCTACGTATTTCATGATTGCTAATGTCTTGCATTTCTTTCCTCATTCCCTAATTACCATCATTGCAATATGCTCTAATTCATATACTCTGCCCTTTTGTCCTCATGCAGATTTGCCTCACTAACTTCCCCACCATGCTCTTCTTGGCCCATAAAACTATAGTCTAGTCACTTAACAATGTCTTTTGGCAGCTCCATAGTATTGCTTTCCCCTAAAATGTCTACAAATGTGATGTGTGTGCTTCAATTCATGCAGAGTTTTTTTTTTTGGGGGGGGCTTGTGCCAAACTCATTAGGAACCCCCCTCCCCCCAACTGCTAGCTCAGCTGATAGCAATCCTCTATCTGCTGACTTTACCATACTCAATACACACTATACCTACCTTTTTGATGCTCACATTTATGGATGAATTCACCTAAGCATGTAGTGCAAGGGCCTGCCTCAATACTTTTTTGGTTTTAACCTATTAATTATCTGAATATGTAATAGCAGAATGTCAAAAAGTGCTTACATTTTGGTTAATTTTTGTTATTATGACACTTCTTACCTGTCCCGTGGGCTGCCAATAGTGTAACTAAGGAGGGGCTTCCCAAAGTAGCACACATTATTTAGCCATTCAGCTCTCAATTAAGTGGAGAGGGTTACCTGTCCTAAACATCCCCCCCCTCATTTTTTAGCAAGGGCCCATCAGATGGGGGGGATGGGGGGGTGATGACTCTCATAAGGCGACATTAGACTTTAGGCTTTAAATACTCAGTTCCCAAAATGTTTGACTAATTTTGTCACAAAATGTTTGTGTGTAATCTGCTTGTAATGTTGATTGGTCAAATTAATCATTTTTGTTCTTGTTTCACTCCACAGTGTCCTTCAACGCCACAGGAATGGAAGACTGTGGCCTCCCACTTTGCCAGTCGTTGGGACTTTCCCAATTGTGGAGGAGCAATAGATGGGAAGAACATCCACATCGTCCCACCACCCAACTCGGGGTCGTACTATTATAATTATAAGGGGTTTCATAGTATCGTGATGTTGGCGGTGGTGTCTGCGACATGAGTTTTTGTATGTGGACGTGGGGCAAAATGGACGGATGTCGGATGGTGGAGTCTTCGCACAGACGGAGTTCTACTGGCGTCTCCAGAGTGGCAGTCTGGGCTTGCCACCCCCAGAGGAGAATCAGGAAGGACTCCCGTTCGTCTTCGTCGTGGATGAGGCGTTTGCCCTGGCGAACCATCTGATGCAGCCTTTCCCCATGAGGACCCTCACCCCAGACCAGAGTATTTTTAATTTCCGCCTGTCCAGAGCCCGAAGAGTGGTGGAGAACACTTTTGGTATACTGGCCAGCCGGTTCCGCCTTTTTCTTACGCCTATTCACATGGCGGAATACAAACTGAATCATATAGTGCTGGTGTGCTGTGTTCTTCACAATTATTTGAAAAAAGTTTCTGTGATCTATGCGGTCTCAGTTGGCCAACAAGATGCAGACTTGATGGAAAATGCAGATAACATCACGGGACTTCAACATGCTCATCCTGGATTGCCCCCCCAAAGCGCCCGTGAGGTTAGAACACAATACATGGACTACTGTGGGTAGAGGGGCCATTGATATGCCAGACAATGTCTGAGTGGCATTTTAAAAATAAATTTTGATCTGAAACTCCTTCATTTACTGCTTGGCTTGGTTTTAGGTGTCTCCTAGGTATAATTCGTTTTTTTCAAGTTGTGCCTTTTTTCACCAACAGTGCAAACCCAAGTTCAGAGCGAGATGAGGGGACAGTTTCTTCTTTTTTTTTTTTAACAATCAGGAGTGCTTTATTGAACATCATCATAATACAAAATCCACATACACAAGGTATACAATTAGCAACGTACATAAATCAACTTATCAATCACAAGACCAATAAAACAGTGTGAACCGGAAAATGCCTATCACAGTGCCGCAACCCACCAGGGAGAGAAGAGGATGTAGGAGGACAGAGGAAGACAGGGGAATAAGGGGGGCGCCGGAAAACAGGGAAAAGAAGAAAGGGAAAGGGAGAGAAAAAGGAAAAAAGAGACCGGGGGGGGGGGGAAGGATGGGGAGGAAACAGGGGAGAACAGCAGAAGGAGCAGGAAGTGCAGAGGGATAAGTGCACAAAGCTACTCGTCACCGCTAAGCACCTATCCAAGGGCGGGCCCAATTCATGGAGACCAGACCTTGTCGAACTTCCAGGGACAGCCCCTGCTCATATATGTCAGCTTGTACAGGGGCAACACAGCATTTATTTTACTCTCCCATGCAGACACCCTAGGTGGAGTCGGGGATGTCCATCTCACCAGAATCTCCTTCCTAGCGTAAAAACAAAGCATATAGACAAGTATCCTACTGTGGTGTGGCCTCTGAGCCTCCTCCTGCACCCCCAAGAGAGCAAGCTCCGGCGACCTGATGACCGATAACTCCATACGAATATTCATATGTTCATACACCCCATCCCAGAAAGTCGCCAGAGTCGGGCACTCCCAGAACATATGAATAAACGTGCCACGATGTACTCTACAGCGAGGGCACTGCGGGTCCCTATCAGCATACATTCTCGCCAACCGGACTGGGGTAAAGTATACTCTGTGGAGAAATTTAAGCTGAATCAATTTGTCCCCCGCTGCTATCATTACCCTGGGCCCGTAGGTTAGACAGTCTTCCCAATCCTCTCTAGTGAGCGTCGGGATATCAGTTCGCCATTCCTCCCACACCCGAGCCATCCTGGGAGTGTCTTTTGGCAGTAAGGTGTTATACAATGCAGAGAGGGGCTTCCTCAGGTCACTATCAGACAATAAGTCTTCCACTGGATCCGTTTGAATAAGGGGGGGAGTCGGGAATTGGGCCCTGGCAGCATGGCGCAATTGAATGTACCGAAAGTACATCCATCCCGGGAGACCATACTTCCCAGACAGGTGTGAGTATGTCAGTAGAACACCGGTAGGCATAACATCCCGGAGAGTCGCTATCCCGTACCTAGCCCACACCCGATGGTCTGGAACCGTACGAAAATGATGCAAGGCAGGATTGCCCCAAAGTGGCTGCGCAGGAGACCACCGATCGGTACTCGAGAAACGACGCCTCGCCACAACCCACACCTTCAACGTAGCCTTCGTCGGAATAGGGAGATCCGAATAGGCTCTGACCCCCCTATAAACCAGATCCTGAAGATCCCGTCGGGTGCCCACCCGTGCCGCCTCCAAACGTACCGCAGCATTAGACCGGCTCCCCTCCAGCCACCAAAATGCAGTGACTAACATTGCTGCCCAATAATAGATCCGCACATCCGGGAGGGCAAGCCCCCCCAAATGAGTGGGAAGGCGCAACGTGGCCCTAGCCAGGCGCGGGGACGCGCCATTCCACAAAAAGGAGGTAAGGCACCCATCCAATTCACGGAAAAAGGAGGCCTGAACCCACACAGGACTATTCCTAAACATATAAAGAAGTTTGGGCAACACCGACAGTTTCTTCTTAAGATAATGTTATTATGTTTTATGTTGTGGGTCTGCTACACACACACCTTCTTTTTTGGTAACTAATGTATGTAGTGCATTACTGACCAAAATCGTGCTCATTTTCAGCACCATGGCAGGAAAATGGCATCATTGTCAAAATTTACACATCACTGTGGGTGTTTTTTTATTAAAGGCACATCCACTATGTCCTCCAAGTGCACTGCAAAAGTACACCTGAAACTGGACTTGGAGTGCAAAGTGGAGTTAACTTTAGTAAATCACACTCCTTCTCAGCACAAACTCAAATTGTACTCCAAATACATTTTTGTTGCCATGAAAAAGGAAGCCACACATTGTTGATAATTTAACTTTTTAATCCAAGCACATTCACATGTGCGTTTTGAAAATGTTTATACAACCAACCAAGAAATAGTGTGTTTCTAAAACAGAGTTTAATAAAAATTTGGGTTACTTGGTGTTTTGGGGTAAACAGGCATGTATCTAACTGTAAAATACAGAACACAGGAACTTACAAAGTTCAACTTTGAAAAGTGAAGACAATATCAGACATGAGTATGTACAAACTGGGCTGATATTGCCTTCATCACATGGGGTGTGACCCCTGAAAAATCCAAATTTGGAAGATGCACACAGTGTGTCAACATGTGCTATCTCCCATCATGGGGGATCAATGTACATGCTTTGGGGCTGCAACCCCTTCATCTCAGACACTTTACACAAAACACGTACATTGATCCCCCATGATGGGAGATAATGCATGTTTACACACTCTGTGCATCTTCCAAATGTAGAATTTGGAGAAATACAACATTTTGATTTTAAAATTAAAAAAAAAAGACCCTATCTAGTTTTGGGTGTTTCACACTCTCCCCAAAACATCAATGATGTTCTTCAATTTTTGAGTTACATCATTGATGTTTTGCAGGATATGTTCCCAATCTGGATTGCACCCCATTATCTCCACGATCTGGGCACTTTCACTGGTAAAACGGGAATCTTCTTCCACATCACCTACAAAACAAAGCAAAAAAAACACCATGTAATATAAATATGGTGACATACATTGATGAGCTTACCGGAAGCTGTGTTCTCCCACACTCACCTGTTGTGGGGACAATTTGCCCAACCTCCACGATCTCTCCTTCCTCCTCCTCCTGCTCCTCTGTTTGTGCTTTTGGAAGTTGTCCTTCTTTGTGAGGGGTGGGGTCCCTGGTGTCCTCATACTTGCCGAGTCTTCTCTCCCCTATGAGATTGGCACACAGAGGGCAGATTTACCAATATGAAACATTGTTTGGAAGTGTTGTTCAATTGTTTATTTTGGCCGAGTTTCAAGGTCATAACATTATTGGGGACACTGTGTTCAGCTGGAATACTTACCGGAAGAACGATGTTTCCTACAAACGAATGAAACCATGAACTTGAAAGTGGCCATTTTAAAATGCACAACATGAACTCAAAGCACATGGAGCAGTATGCAAGCAATAATAATCATATGAACACACGACAACTACTTACTTTTGTCAAGAACACACTTGATCCTTATGTACTGCTCGTGCTCCCTCAGTTTCAGGTCTGACCAGCGTTTTCTCAGTTGATCCATGGATCGGTGTACCCCAAAATTATGCAAAAGACTCTTCACAACTTTATTCATGATTTTGGCCTTTCTGATATTTGGGTTTGGGTAAGGTCCATACTTTCCATCATAGTCGGTCCTGTTCAATATGTCCACCATCTCCAACATCTCTCCAAAAAACATATTTGAGGCCTTAAATCTTGTCTTCCTGGTTTCGGGACATTTGAGGCTCCGGCCTTTCCTCACCCTCCTCCTCGTTAGTGTAATTATTAGTGCGCACCTGTGTTCTCTCTGCCATGTGCTCTCCCCACTGCGCCAGAAGTGAAGGGGCGGGGAATAGTCTGGAAAGAACGTCAGGGGCGGCCAGAGTTTGACGCATGCGCACTGTATATAAAACGCAACACGCGTGTGTCGTCCGTACGATCTGTGAACAGAGGGAGAAGCTGAGGCGACGAACGCGCAAACGAAGGTAACATTTTGAACTTGGTACATCACTAGGCTACACTGCTTCTAGATTGAGGCCTGCATTAGTGGAGTTTAGCCTGACATTAGGGTTTGTCTTGTGTTGTGTCTTGCAGACATTATGGACGGGTTTAATGACTATAGCTTCCTCCCTCTGTTCATCGATAAATACCGAGACATGCCCATCCTGTGGCAAGCAACACACCCTCTGTATAGTAACAGACAAAAGAGGAAGGCAGCACTGTTGGAACTGGTTGAGTTTGTGAAGCTGGTGGTCCCCAGGGCAGATGACAAATATATAAAAAAGAAAATTGGGAACCTCAGGAGTACATATCTGAAGGAGAGGAAGAAGGTGCTGAAGTCCATAAAATCTGGAGCTTCAGCAGCTGAGGTTTATGTCCCCAGCCTGTGGTATTATGACAGGATGCATTTTCTGGCAGACCAGGCTGAGGCCAGAGAATCACTCTCTACTCTTCCTTCCACGCGTCCTTCTATGCTCCATTCCACACCTGCTGAGTCTTCCAACGCCCAACCTGGGCCTTCCACTCAGGAAGAACTGGAGGAGTCCAGCTTGAGCCAGGTATAGTATTGTTGTACATATTTGTGTAGTCAAAATGAATGATGTTAACTTGATTTCTGCTCCCTAATTGGTGAGTTTATAAAGTGTTTCACATATCAATAGACAATAGTGGCCAAAACCTTTGGGATAAGAAAGAAAAATGCTGGGCTCAGAATGATAGTATTTTCGATTGGTTAACAATTTGCAACAGTGTTGATGTGAAAATTGTGTGTGTTTGATGAACCAAAAACTAAAACTATGTCCCTTTTTCATACACAGGAAGAACTCAGCCAGGACCTGGAGGGTGTGGAATGCAGCAGCCAGGAGGTGGCTGTGAAAAGTGGCAGCCAGGAGGAGGCGGGGGTAAGCAGCAGCCAGGTGGTGGGCAGCCAAAGGAGCCTCACCGAATGCCAGGTCCCTCCCCTCCGCCTTCCACGCAGAAGGGCGAGAAAGGGGGGGAATGTTGAGGAGTCGGCCCCGAGGCTGATTGGTAAGGCTTCTGCGGCACTCCAAGCCAAACCCACCTACCAAGAGGCCTTTGCCGCCATGGTTGCGTGCAAGCTTGATAAAATGGAGCAGGGGCAACAGATCTTGTGTGAGCAGGTTATTCTCCAAACCCTCAACACGGGTCTGTTGGGCCAAATGACACCAGAAACACACTTGTGTCGTTTGGCCCATGCCCCTGCTCCTCCTCCTCCTCCTCCTTCTGCCACACCTCCAGCACCACAGCCACATCCTGGAAGGAAGCGTGGAAGGAAGACCAGAGAGTGATGACCTGGGTTCAGTCTGGTCTGACAGAAGATGCAGCCTGTTGTAGTACCACAGCCTGGGAACATAGATGTCATCTGCTGCTGTTCCGGGTTTCATGGACTTCAGGACCAGACTTATCTCCCTCAGATATGTATTCCTCAGGCCACCAATTTTTGCGTTTAAATAGCTGATGTGTGCCCTGGGGGCCCAAGGCTTCGCGAATCTCCCCAGTTTCGACATTGCTGCCTCCCTCTTTATCTGTTACTGACACGGAAATAAAGGTATTTTTTGTTTGGATGAAATACTTGCGTATGTGTTTTCCTTCCAAAAGGACAGTTTATTTGTGAGCAGGCAGGTACATTTCCAAAAAACAAAGTGAAATAAACAACAAGGGGTGCCAACACTAAACAACCTCCTGTAGATTAAAAAAGAAAAACAAAATCTAAAAAATAGAATAATGTTGTTGTTGTAAGTTTACAAAATGGAGAAATGAGCTAACTGTCTTTAAGGGAGATTTTTAGAAAAAATCCCCAAAACATCCAAAAAAGAAAAAACCTAATCTAAAATTGTGTAGATGTGACGCAAACTAAAATTGTATTGCTGAAATGGTTAAAAAAGAGTAATGAAATCTGTTCGGGAGAAGTGTGTGTGACTATGAGCATCAAAAGAAGTTCGTTCTTGCAGCATTGTAAAGAACAAGAGAATGCGCTTGATGAAAGAATTTTTAACATTGCAGCATGACGAATGTGCTATATCGCTTACGAGCCGTAGTTTTACCTGAACGAGCACTTCCGTGTCGGAATTTGAATGTGAGCATGCGTGGCACTTGGTCCGATCAAAATTCTCTACACATGATCGGATTAGGTCCGACTGGCCCAGTTGGTCGGGAAATATTTCCAACATGTTGGAAAATTGGGTCCGACGGATATTCGGACGGAATCAGTCCAATGCATACCACACACAGCCAGATTATCCGACAACACGGTCCGATAGGACACATTCCGACGGATTCTCCGACCGTGTGTACAAGGGCTAAGGCTGAATCCCAGGCAAATTATATTAAAATACATTTAAAGTAGTAGTAAACCCTTTTGTACCATTTTTACCTACAGGTAAGCTTATAATAAAGCTTACCTGTAGGTAAAATGAATGTCTCTCAAACGTGCACTGTTTAGGAGGTATTCTAGCGTGAAACAGCTGGTGACGTCACCGGTGCATGCTCTGTACCTGTGCCATTCCTTCAGAGGTCTGTGCTGTACCCGGGGCTCCCGGGTGCATGCACGTGAATGACGTCATCACGGTTTTCGGCCAATTAGACACCCGGAGCTCGGGAATCCAGAAGAAGACCGGGTGAGGATGGAATTCCTGTCAGCAGTGACAGGGCACCATTAAAGGAATCCGTTCTAAAGGTGTGTCTTATGCCACGTACACATGATTGGAAATTCTCATCGGAAAAAGCTCTGATGGTTTTCCCGACGGAATTCCGACGGAATTCGGCTCAAGCTGTCTTTCCTACACACGGTCACACCAAATCCTGATCGCTTATAACGCGGTAACGTACAACATGTACGACGGGACTAGAAAAGGGAAGTTCAATAGCTAGTAGCCAATAGCTTCTGTCTTGTAGTTGAATCTGAGCATGCGTGATTTTTGGCATGTTGGAATTGCATACACACGATCAGAATTTCCATGGAAAGTTTTTCCATCGGGAAAATTGAGAACATGCTATCAATTTTTGGCTGGTGGAAATTTGGACAGCTAAATTCAGATGGAGCATACACACAGTCGCATTTTCCGAAGAAATGCTCTCATCGGTCTTTTTCTGGCCGGAATTCCGATCGTGTGAACGCGGCATAACACTATCATACTAGCACATTATGGCTTAAACCTGCAGGGGGAACCTTTTTTATTTATTTATTTTTTTATTTTTATTTTGTAGATTAAATTTACTACTGCTTTAAGCTATAGTATAGTTTAATGTATAGTATAGGGTATAATTGATTTAAAACCATAAATAAATGTACCTTTAATTGCAATTTATGTAAGTATCTGAATCTATCTTGATAGGATTGTCTTGTAATCCGATGCACATGGGCACTAAAGCCTAGTACACAATAGTAGTCTTTTTTTCATTTAATCCAGCGGACTGAACGAAAGAAAACAACAGAATATCTCAGGTGGAAACGCTGTACTAACAATCTAATGTTAGTACATCAATCTCCCCATGCTGAGCTATTGTGTTCTGACAGAGGGACCATTACCAGAAAACACTGGGTGTAGATCGGCAGACCTTTTTCAATCATGCCCCTTCAACAGAAGCCAGCCAAATGGCCAGCTTCTGTCAGACTGGCTGTCATACACATGGGTCAAATGCCACCCAGTTTCTATTGAACTGGCTGATGTTGCCCCCTATTTGTATGGCCCTTTAAACTGGGAGAGGCAGGGTCAGCACTTTGAACCAATCAGGCTCTGTTTCAAGCACATATGCTGGCAAAGGATACTATGAACCCAAGGATAGAGCCTCGTTAGGCTGCAGTTGTCCAGTCACAGGCATGTTCAGTAATCTCCATGAAAGACATTGCATAAGGCTGTACTGAGGCTGTTTGAATATGTATCTGTCTGTAAATGTGTAAGATTTTCAAATGATTCCATAAAGGTTCAATAAAAGTGAATGATGGTCACAACTTTATTGATTTAAATCATGGATAACTAAAAGAAAAAGGAAATATGTCTACATTTTTGCCCATTTGTTGTAAAATCGTTCTTTACATATAATCCTTTGTTGGGCTTTAACCTATTAATGCACTGTTAATCAAAAACAAATGCCATTTTTGACCACTTGACCACCAAAAGAGTTTACCCCCTTCATGACCACACCATTTTTTGCTATTTGGCACTGTGCTATTTTAACTGGCAATGCAACACTGAACACAAATGAAATTTGTATCACTTTTTCCACACAAACAAAGCTTTCTTTTGGTGATATTCGATCACCAATGGGTTTTTACCTTTTTCATTATATAAAAAAAATACAGAAAATGAAAAAAAACAAAAAAAAAAACGGCTCAACTATCAACTTGTGCCCCCATGCCAAGGTCCTAGGTGTAATCCTGGACTCTGAACTAACCTTTTGGCCCCACATCCTATCGCTTTCCAAAATTTACCACCTCAACCTCCGCAACATCTCCAAGATAAGCCCCTTCCTAACCAATGTCACCACAAAGCTTCTAATCCACTCCCTGGTCATCTCCCGCTTCGACTACTGCAACTCCCCTCCTCATTGGCTTACCTCTAAATAGGCTATCCCCACTTCAGTCCGTCATGAACGCGACTGCCAGGCTCATACACCTCACAAACCGCTCAGCATCTGCTATACCCCTCTGCCAATCCCTCCATTGGCTGCCACTCAGCCAACGAATTACATTCAAGATACTAACTATAACTTACAAAGCCATCCACAACCTAGTCTCAAAATACCAACCTAATCGTTCTCTTCGCTCCTCCCAAGACCTCCTGCTCTCAAACTCCCTTGTCACCTCATCCCATGCTTGCCTTCAGGACTTCTCCAGAGCCTCTCCCATCCTCTGGAATGTTCTACCTCAATCTGTCTGATTTTCTCCTACTTTATGAACTTTCAGACTATCCCTGAAAACGCATCTCTTGAGAGAAGTCTATCTGGCCCCCACCTAACAACTGTACATTTATCTTCTCAATCAGCACATTGTCCACAGCCCTCTTGTATCTCTTGACTTTCCCTCTAAGCCCTTGTACACACGGTTGGAGAATCCGTCGGAATGTGTCCTATCGGACCGTGTTGTCGGATAATACGACTGTGTGTGGTATGCATCGGACCGATTCCATCCGAATATCCGTCGGACCCAATTTTCCAACATGTTGGAAATATTTCCCGACCAACTGGTTAGATCGGACATACTCCGATCATGTGTAGAGAATTTTGATCGGACCAAGTGCCACGCATGCTCAGATCAAATTCCTACATCAAAGCTATTGGCTACTAGCCTGAACGTAGTCCCATTGAAACGAAATTACGTCATCACGTTCTGAATGATCGGATTTTTCGACAACCTAGTCCGACCGTGTGCAACAGGTTCGGACAAGATCCGACGGACAAAATCCGATGGATTTGGTTGTCGAAATCTCCGACCGTGTGTACAGGGGCTTAGATTGTAAGCTCTAAGGAGCAGGGCCCTCTGATTCCTACCGTATTAAAGTGTATTGTATTTGTACTGTCTAGCCACAAGTTGTAAAGCACTAAACTGTTGGCACTATATAAATCCTGTATAATAATAATTCAAAATTAGTGATTCAGAAATCTCAGACTTTGGTAACGCATCAAAATAACTTTAAACATGCTGGTTTAGTTGATACCAAAAAGGACACCAGAAGGATATGAAAAAGACCTGTCTAAACCTGACATTGGAGGTAAGACTGTCTTGATTACCACTCATCTGCCACATCAAGCACTAAGAACCTGGATTCATTTCAGTAGAAATGCACTACAGAGAACATTTGACAATTTCGTTATACTTGTAGTTAAGGTGCACTTTCTAAGAATCTCTTCTCAGTTCTAGTAATCATGTAATGTATTCCTGTTATACTTTTGTTCTTTTCGTTTATGAGTCTCGGCTGAGAAACATTTGGAGTCCAGATTTGCTCAGCTTGCCAACACAATGTTTCCATACCTCCGCTAGGACTTCAACGAGTGGAATACTGTAGATACATAAGGAGTAAAAGAGAAACTATGCTCTTGTTTTACTTTACAGGTTTTTCTTGTTACACAGTGGTAGGATGAAATTATTCACCACCTCCTACGTATCTTTGATGTCTATAACAGCTTCTTCTGTCTTCTTCTATAAATCTGGAACTGAGGTGGGTAAATAACTACTGAAAATGGAGGAGAGAACAAGAGTACTAATTGTGGCCATACACATTTTGCATCTTTTATCCAATCAATCTTCAATTCAAACAAAAATATCAAATCTACAATGCAATCAAATAGCCATTTACTTCCCTTCTGATTGATTTAGACTGAATTTCGATTGGATTTGATCAAACTGGGAAAATCGGCCAGGGATGAAATGTACTAATCATTTTGCATCATTTGGCAGTACAGAGATACTTTGTTCATGAATACGATTGCATTTTGATCAATCAGATTATGAGATTACAAGGTGGAAATAGAGATGCGATCAATGAGTTACAATTGTAAGCTGCGATCACATTATAACTATCAGTCAAAATCCACTACCCTGTGTGTGTCAAATGGCTTGTCAAATAAAGATGGAATCGGAGGAGATCAATCAAAGAAACTGATCATTTATCAAAGAGAGTGTACATGGCCACCATAAAACGGAATGTGTCGAAATGTGTCCGATCGGACCGTTTTGTCGGATATTCCGACTGTGTGTGGTCTACATCGGACTGTTTCCGTCTGAGTATCCGACGGACCAAGTTTTCCAACTTTTGGTAAAATTTTCCGACAAAATGCTCCGATCGGACATACTCCGATCATGTGTAGAGAATTCCGATCGGACAAAGTGCCACGCATGCTCAGATCAAATTCCTACACCAAAGCTATTGGCTACTAGCGTGAACGTAGTCCCGTCGTAACGAAATAACGTCATCACGTCGTATTTTCCGACAACTTTGTCCGACCATGGGTATGCAACAGTTTCGAACAAAATCCGTCAGACAAAATCCGACGGACAAAATCCGACGGATTTGGTTGTCAGAATCTCCGACTGTGTGTACAAGGGCATACAGATGCAGAGAGCAAAACCATCTTTAGATAGAAGGCCCTTTAACAACTTCAGCTACAGAAGATTTACCCCCCTTCACGACCAGGCCATTTTTTGCGATACGGCACTGCATTACTTTAACTGACAATTGTGCAGTAGTGCAACACTGTACCCTAATAAAATGTATGTCTTTTTTTTCACAAATAGAGCTTTCTTTTGGTGGTATTTGGTCACCTCTGCATATTTTTGGTTAAAAAAAATAAAAAAATCCCCAATAAGTGTATATTGATTGGTTAGCGCAAACGTTATAGCATCTACAAACTATGGGATATATTTATGGATTTTGTTTTACTAGTAATGGCAGTGATCAGGGACTTATATGACTTATAACGGGACTGCGATATTGCAACAGACAAATCGGACACTAAATTACACTTTTGAGACTTTTTTGGGAACCAGTGACATTAATACAGTGATTAATGCCCAAAATATACACTGTCACTGTACTAATGACACTGAAAGGGAATGGGGTTATCATCAGGGGCGATCAAAGGGTTAACGGTGTGCCTAACCATTGTTTGTACTGTGTGTGAGGCACTTTTACTGGGGAAGACATGGATCCTTGTCCGTGACTTACAGGAATACAGGATCAATGCTTTCCCTACTGACAGAACGTTAATCTGCCTTCTGCCTCTGTAATGAATGATCGGTGGGTGCCGGCAGACATTGAGTCTGCAGTATCCACTGATAAGCTCCCGCTGTGCACAATCAAAGCTGGAGCGATCTGGCGGCAGCACGCATTCGCGCCCACTACCCAGTGCACAGCAGCCTCCCTGTAGCATTAAAACTGTTATAGGGCAGTTGTGACGTGGTTAAATGAATGGAGTGTGTGTTTTTTTTCCCTTTGCTTCCTTTGTGTGAAATACCTGGTGATCTTGCCAGTCCCCCTGCTTTCCTTTTCCAAACCGACCACTATAGGCATGGAAGCACATTCATGGTGCTTATTGTGGTCAGTTTTCTTTTTTGCATGTGGGAGTACAGCCTGCCTGTCCTTCAATGATCAGACTTGTTCTAACACACTCCCCACACTCCCACTGCACAGCTCTCCACTGGAAAGATTAGTGTACTGCTGTTTCTATGCCTCCTACTGACACGCCCCCTGTAGTCCCCACCCCCCAGCTCTAGACGTTATGTGATCAATTATAAAAGAAAAAGAAAAAATGTATTTATATTTTTTTGTTTCAAATTTCCTTTTTATTGATTTTCATAAAACAAAACAAAACAAGTAACAAAAAATAAATAAATAAAAAGATTTACAAAACCATTAAACATCATCCACTAACACAAACTACATCTATACATCTATAAAAGGTTCTTCATATTTATCTATTATATACCTTTACTAAATCACCTCCTAACTTCCTTTATTTACTTCATAACCCATTCACACCACCATTCAAAAAGAGAAAAAAAAAATGAACCCGTTTCCTCACCCCCCCCCCCCCCTACTCCTCCTGCTTCCCTATGTCGCCCAAGAGACTAGAAGTTCCCAACTAATTATAAATATATATATTTATAAATATATAAATGTATATATATATATATATATATATATATATATATATATATATATATACCGTATTTATCGGAGTATAACACGCACCCCAAGTTTAGGATGGAATATTAAGGAAAAAAACTTTTAGGGGGGAAGTTTAAGGAAAAAAATGACATTTAAATGCCCATCAATGCAGCCTTATCAGTGTCCATCTGCAGCCTTGACCATCATTGCAGCCTTGCCCAGTGTCCATCTGCAGCCTTGTCCATCATTGCAGCCTTGTCCAGTGTCCATCTGCAGCCTTGTCCATCATTGCAGCCTTGTCCAGTGTCCATCTGCAGCCTTGTCCATCATTGCAGTCTTGTCCAGTGTCCATCTGCAGCCTTGCCCAGTGCCTTTGCAGCCTTGCCCAGTGCCTTTGCAACATTTCTAGATTTAAAATTGGCACCGACTGACTGGAGAGGAGCGAATTACGACAACGTACAGAAAGCCGATCTTATTTCGACAAGTCTCGGCTCCTCTTGCAGTCCCGCCCACCTCCACTGATTGCGAGAGGAGCGAGCGCCGTCAACATACAGAAAGCAGAGTGTACTTCGGCTGGTCTCGGCTCCTCTTGCAATCAGTGGAGGTGGGCGGGACTGCGAGAGGAGCCGAGTAAAGCCAAATTTTACGGCTTTCTGTATCTCGGCTCCTTTCTTCAGAATCAGCGGGAGATCGGCGGGGATCGACGTATAATACGTACCCACGATTTTCCCCTGATTTTAAGGGGAAATAAGTGCTTGTTATACACTGATAAATATGATATATAAATAATATATATATATATATATATATATATATATATATATATATATATATATATATATATATATTTATGGTCCAGAGCCCTCTGACCGATACGGATAAGGATGACAAACAAGGTTAACATAAACTCGCTTACTTGAAATGGACCTGAAAGTGTGCCCTGGTCTAACGTACGGTATGCCAAAATAAGGGGGCATACCTTAAAAATGAAATGAATATGAAATGGGTGAAATGAGTACTCACTTGAGGAGTATGCTTAGAGAAATGCCCTGATAAAGGGGATGGGTGGGCGGGTATCGCGCACCGGAACCGACGAGGAAGACGGGCGGACGGCTGGTTATATATTCCACCGGGCTCCTCCCATAATTTCAGGCCACCATACTGGCCTTTCTATTTATGGTCCAGAGCCCTCTGACCGATACGGATAAGGATGACAAACAAGGTTAACATAAACTCGCTTACTTGAAATGGACCTGAAAGTGTGCCCTGGTCTAACGTACGGTATGCCAAAATAAGGGGGCAAAGACATCCAGGTAGGGGTTGCACTTCATTGAAACAAGACTGTCACTGGGTGAGTTTGACAAAGGCCTGGGCCATCTCTATTTGCAGATTGGGTATGTAACGGGCAAAACAGGAGGACTTCCATCTACCCAATTTCTTGATAACGTGGACCGGGACCCCTTGGCGGGAGGCAGTAGAAGCTGTTTCGATACGGAATGAATGTCCGGAGTAGTGAGCAGGATTGAGGTGAAGGATGCCCAGGAGTATCCTGACATGCTCCATGAACTGGGCTGCGTTGAGAGGTTTCGTGTGAAAAGGCAGAAGCGGGCCAGTTCCTGGTTGGTCGGCCAAAAGGGTCAACAAGCGGATGAGAACAGTGACCGGGCACCAGCGGCTGTTGGTTTTATAGAAGTGTATGTCCATACCCGAGCCAAGCTGCTGCGTCTTGGAGACTGCTAAGTGTAAGACGAAATGGTCTTCGTATCGGACCAGGTGGTGCTTGTACAGCATGCGTGCTGTGAGGCTACTACAAGTAAACTGGCTTGGCCGTAAGAAGCTGTAGAAGGCCAGGTGTATGGCTGCTTGTAAATGCCACTCATGTGGAGACCGAAAGGAGAAGTGGCCAGGATATCTGACACAGTTCTAGCACGTCTCCTGTGAAAGGCAGTCGTTTGGTGCCGGCCATCGGCTGGCGCTTCTGGACACCGTGCATAACAGCCCGAACGGTGTGGTAAGAAAATAAGGAGGGTACGGTAGGGTTCTGGAGGGACGTGAAATGTTGTACACCGGTCAGGTATAGCCGGATCGTATTAACGGATAACACCAACTGCGAGTGGCAGTAGGGAATGAAGGCTGCGACTTGCTTGACACGGGACGTCTCTGTGCTGTGAAACGTGATGAAGCGGTTAAAGGCCCTCCAGGCTGACTGATAGGCCTTGAGGGTACTGCGGGAAAGGGAGTGATCGATAAGTTGGGTAGCCGCTAGGAGGTGAGGGGCTAATCCAGGGTCAGTTGAGACCAGTCCGGGATAGGTGCTGATGTTGGTCCGGCTCCGGGTACCTGATCGGAAAAGAGACAAGGTTAAAGCGGGAGAGGGCGTCCGCTGCCTGATTGAACTTACCGAGGATAAGAGAACAATGGATGTTGAACTGAAACGACAACAAGAGCTGGACCAGTTGACGTAGGAAGGACATAATCAACAGAGAGGACGCCTTGGCGCAGCCAGGAATTGCCAGTAACTGGGGAGGCCAGGGAGCTGCGAGCCGGAGGTGGCCAAAAAACAGCCGCAAGCCCGTGGAGGCCGCTGCGTCGGTCATCACCTGGGGCGAAAGGGAAGACACGGAGGGAAGGAACAGGGAGACGCCATTCCCAGACGATAGGAATTCCTCCCGCATAGCAAGGACTGCTATTGCCACGGGATCCAGGCTGAGGACTTGCTCTGGATCCTGTGAGAGGGACAGTAAGACCAATAGGCGTGACACAAAGGCGCGACCCTGAGGGATGATGCGCATAGCGAACTCAACATGCCGTGTAGGGACTGTAGGTGTCTTTTGGACGACTAGACTGGAGAATATGCGAGGATATAATATGCCCCTAAAGATGGCAGTTGTGATGGGCGAGCGTTAGCCGTTGGCTATGGGCTGATGCCTCTGGATGCCTCGTGGTGGGGATCTTGCTGTATTGGCCGTAACGACAGATGGCTCTCCGTGCACTGTAAGGATAAGAAATGCTGAATGCTGGCTAGAAATAGCCTGGGCGTGCTACAGGAAGAAGCCAGTTGCGTGTGACAACATGATCCTGGTGCGGGACGGAAGCTGAACTCAACTGTCCTAAGGAAGAGACGGATAGACAGACAACAGTGAGTGGTTTGTAAGAAAAGCCACAGGAGACGAGTGGCCAACTAAGTGCTGCTGAAAATGACGTGTAGCCAGTTTGTGTGCCACTGAGAACGTGCTTGCCAACGAATGATTGCAAGAAGTTATGCTAAGTCGCGAGCCTTGGCATGACTAAAAGTTGTGTTTAAACATGTGCTTGCGACAATTGCCCGGGAGTTTGTCACTGGAGATGTATACGTAGTGACTGTGAGCAATTCGTGTTACCGCATGTGCACTGCGAAGACTGCAGGAGTTGTGCTTGAATGCATGTTTGGATGCGTGCTTGCGATGATTGCAAGATGTTACCCAGGATGCGTGCTTGCCATGATTGCAAGATGTTATGCTAGGATGCGTGCCTGCAACTAATGCAAGGAGTTGTGCCAAGACTCGTGCCTGCAATGACTGCAAGGAATTATGGTAGGCTTCATGGGTAGCCAGGCCGGAAAAGACAGAAGTCCATCCGGTCCAACCAAATCAAAATAAATAAGGTATCACACAACCCGACACACCCAATTCTACGCCCGCAGCTGATCCAGAGGAAGGCAAAAAAAAACCCCAACAGAGCATAGGCCAATTTGCTACAGCCGGGGAAAAATTCCTTCCTGACCCCTCGAGAGGCAATCGGATTTTTTCCCTGGATCAACTATACCTATAAATATAAGTACCCCGTAATACCACGTACATTTAGGAAGGTATCCAGGTTTTCCCTAAAGCAATCTATTGAGCAAGCCAGAAGTGCCTGCCAGCAATGATTGCAACAAGTTGTGCCTGGACACCTGCTTGCAACGATTGCAAGAGGTCTATGCTCGAATGCGTGCTTGCCATGATTGCAAGAGGACTATGCTCGAATGCGTGCTTGTAATGAGTGCAAGAGATCTATGCTCGAATGCGTGCTTGCAATGATCGCCAGAGGTCTATGCTCGAATGCGTGCATGCAATGATTGCAAGAGGTCTATGCTTGAATGCATGCTTGTAACGAGTGTAAGAGGTCTATGCTCGAATGCGTGCTTGTAATGATCGCAAGAGGTCTATGCTCGAATGCGTGCTTGCAACGATTGCAAGAGGTCTATGCCCGAATGCGTGCTTGTAATGAGTGCAAGAGGTCTATGCTCGAATGCGTGCTTGCAATGATTGCAAGAGGTCTATGCTCGAATGCGTGCTTGCAACGATTGCAAGAGGTCTATGCTCGAACGCGTGCTTGCAATGATTGCGAGAAGTCTATGTCTGGATGCGTGCTTGCAACGATTGCAAGAAGTCTACGCTTGGATGTGTGTTTGCAACGATTGCAAGAAGTCTACGCTTGTATATGGAGAAAACAGCGAGACACGCCTAAATGAAGCTATGTTTTCCCTTTTGAGGCAATCTATAATGAAATGAGGCCAAGAAGCAAGGCCCCCGGCAGGCATCCAAACATTGAAGAATCAACTGGACCCAAGCCGGGAAGCGGTATGTGACAGTGAAATGAGAGAACCTGCCATGACAGAGATCCGGATCGCCATGCCACAACTTGCGACCGAGCACGAAACGGATTCTGGAGCATGTACTGAAATGAGGCCATTCCTGGGGCACGCCGAGACGAATTTGGTACACAGATGTGACTATTCGTACCGGAACGTGATAGATGAAATGAAATGAAAACCCATGACAAAGACAAGAATCAGAGGACGAGCCCTTGCACCAAACAGATGAATCCTGTCTTTGGAGCATGTACTGAAATGAGGCGTAACAGCTGGGCGCACCAGAACGAATCGGTGCATAAATAAATGCAACAGGATTCGAATCGGAGCGTAATAAGTGACAGAAATGATATGCCATGACAGAGACAAGATTCAACGACTGGACTGATGGTTACAACGAAAGAATCCGTCTCTGGAGCATGTACTGAAATGAGGCGTAGCAGCTGGGCACACCAGAACGAATCGGTGCATAAAAGAATGCGACAGGATTCGAATTGGAGCGCAATAAGTGACAGAAAAAATATGCCATGACAGAGATAAGATTCAACGACTGGACTGATGGTTACAACAAAGAATCCGTCTCTGGAGCATGTACTGAAATGAGGCGTAGCAGCTGGGCACACCAGAACGAATCGGTGCATAAAAGAATGCGACAGGATTCGAATTGGAGTGTAATAAGTGACAGAAATGATATCCCATGACAGAGACCGGATTCAATGACTGGACTGCAGGTTACGAAAAGAATCCGTCTCTGGAGCATGTACCGAAATGAGGCGTAGCAGCTGGGCACACCAGGACAAATCGGTGCATAGAAGAATGCGACAGGATTCGAATTGGAGCGTAATAAGTGACAGAAATGGTATGCCATGACAAAGACAAGAATCAGGCCGCGTACACACGGGCGGACTGTTCGCCCAACCTTGTCCGCTGAACAGTGTTTGGGCGGACAGTCCGCCCGTGTGTGGGCTTTCAGCGGACAGTTTCAGCGGACAGTTGGACGGACAAAGTCTTTCGGAAATTCCGAAAAACTGTCCGCTGAAACTGTGTTTGAGCGAACAGTCCGCCCGTGTGTAGGCTACTTTCGAAATGAGCAAACTGTTCCCGCTCGGAAAGTCCGCCCATTTCGAGCGCGTGTACAGGTAGGCGGGGCCCGCGAAGGAGACGTCGCGGGCTCCGCCGCCTGGAATGGGCTTAAAGGGGAACCCCAACGCCGAAAAAAATCGGCGTGGGGGTTCCCCCAAAGTCCACACCAGACCCTTGTCCGAGCACGCTACCCGGCCGGCCAGGAAAGGGGGGCGAGCGAGCACGCCCCCCCTCCTGAGCCGTACCAGGCCGCGTGCCCTCAACATGGGGGGTGCCTTGGGGAAGGGGGGGCCGCGCGGCCCCCCCACCCCAAAGCACCTTGTCCCCATGTTGATGAGGACAAGGGCCTCTTCCCGACAACCCTGGCCGTTGGTTGTCGGGGTCTGCGGGCGGGGGGCTTATCGGAATCCGGGAGCCCCCTTTAAGAAGGGGGCCCCCGGATACCGGCCCCCCACCCTATGTGAATGAGTATGGGGTACAATGTACCCCTACCCATTCACCTGTGAAATAAAGTACAAAAAAAAACACAACACAGGGAAAAAATATTTTATTGCACAGCTCCGGGGGTCTTCTCGCCGGACTCCTCCGCTATCTGTGTGTAGCTCTTTTACTAGCGGAGGAGTCCGGCTTTCTTCCTCCCCGCCGCCGGCCTCTTCTCCCGACTTCGGGGGTCTTGTCCCCCTCTTCGGTTCTTCTGCCGGGCCACCGCGCCTTCTTGTAGCTCTTTTACAGGCGGTGGCCCGGTCTTCTGTCGCCGCTGTCGTCGCCGCCGCCGCCGCCTTCCGTTCTTGTTCTTCTTCTTGTTCTTCTTCTTCTTCTCCTGGAGATGTTGACTCGACGAGCTCTCCGGCCGGAATGCCAGGGACACGCTCCGCTGCCACTTATATAGTGACAATGGGGCGGTGTCACATGGTATATGTCACATGGGTTGGTCACATGGGTTGATGTCACATGGGGACTATGACATCGTAAGGGGGCGGGGTCACCATGTGACCAACCCATGTGACATATACCATGTGACACCGCCCCATTGTCACTATATAAGTGGCAGCGGAGCGTGTCCCTGGCATTCCGGCCGGAGAGCTCGTCGAGTCAACATCTCCAGGAGAAGAAGAAGAACAAGAAGAAGAACAAGAACGGAAGGCGGCGGCGGCGGCGACGACAGCGGCGACAGAAGACCGGGCCACCGCCTGTAAAAGAGCTACAAGAAGGCACGGTGGCCCGGCAGAAGAACCGAAGGCGGCGACAGAAGAACGGAAGGCAGCGGCGACAGAAGACCGGGCCACCGCCTGTAAAAGAGCTACAAGAAGGCGCGGTGGCCCGGCAGAAGAACCGAAGAGGGGGACAAGACCCCCGAAGTCGGGAGAAGAGGCCGGCGGCGGGGAGGAAGAAAGCCGGACTCCTCCGCTAGTAAAAGAGCTACACACAGATAGCGGAGGAGTCCGGCGAGAAGACCCCCGAAGACGGAAGACCCCCGGAGCTGTGCAATAAAATATTTTTTCCCTGTGTTGTGTTTTTTTTTGTACTTTATTTCACAGGTGAATGGGTAGGGGTACATTGTACCCCATACTCATTCACATAGGGTGGGGGGCCGGTATCCGGGGGCCCCCTTCTTAAAGGGGGCTCCCGGATTCCGATAAGCCCCCCGCCCGCAGACCCCGACAACCAACGGCCAGGGTTGTCGGGAAGAGGCCCTTGTCCTCATCAACATGGGGACAAGGTGCTTTGGGGTGGGGGGGCCGCGCGGCCCCCCCTTCCCCAAGGCACCCCCCATGTTGAGGGCACGCGGCCTGGTACGGCTCAGGAGGGGGGGGCGCGCTCGCTCGCCCCCCTTTCCTGGCCGGCCGGGTAGCGTGCTCGGACAAGGGTCTGGTGTGGACTTTGGGGGAACCCCCACGCCGATTTTTTTCGGCGTTGGGGTTCCCCTTTAAGCCCATTCCAGGCGGCGGAGCCCGTGACGTCTCCTTCACGGGCCCCGCCTACCTGTACACGCGCTCGAAATGGGCGGATTTGCCTCCTCCTTACGTGGGCGAGTCCGTTCATTTCAAAAGTTGAGCGAACTGTTTGGCAAACAGTTCGGTGAAACAGTCCGCTCGTGTGTGGGCAAGTCCGCTCATGCAAATTTTGAGCGGACTGTTTGCCGAAACTGTTTGACGAACAAGGTTGGGCAAACAGTCCGCGCGTGTGTACGCGGCCTCAGGGACCGTGCGTGAACCTGCGAGTGACTCAGTCTCTGGAGCATGTACAGAAATGAGGCCGAACCCTGGGGCACTTCAAAGCGAATCGGTGCACCAGAGGTGCGACAGGATTCGCGCCGGAGCGCGGCTAGTGACAGAAATGATTTGAAACGGTAGAAATGAGTGGGACTGAAATGACTTGAAAATGAGATGAAAATGAGATACATAACACAACTGCATGAATGATGAGATATATTCGAAGTGGAGCAGACCAACCGATACGTGCGGACTGCTTGCTTTGTCGTAACAAGCAGTCGGCTGTGAGTCGAACGATTCGACCGATACTAATAGAAACGCTCGGGGAGTCGAACGGTTTCGAATGTCGTACCTGCGAATGAATCGCCTGACGTGGCGTGATCGACCGAAGGTGATAACGACTACATCGAAAGTAGAAACAGTGACATGAGTACGAGAGCCACAGTAAAACATTCGAGCGGTTCGTGAGTTCAGGGAATGTTGATGGGACATTGTAATACATGAACCGAAAAGGGGGTGCCGAAGCCCTACCTGCGACAGCCGGCCCGACGCGTAACGACAAATTCGATGGGTAAGACGACACTCCGACGGCGGAACCCACGGACGCTGATGAACGGGAAGACGGTCAAGACGGAGACGAACAACGCGAACGGCTCACTGCGACTGGTCTAGGATAGTCGGCCCTTGATATCTGACGTATCAGGTATCGCGCACCGGAACCGACGAGGAAGACGGGCGGATGGCTGGTTATATATTCCACCGGGCTCCTCCCATAATTTCAGGCCACCATACTGGCCTTTCTATATATATATATATATATATATATATATATATATATATATATATATATTTATATAAATTAAATATATATTTTTAAATGTATACACAAATGTTTTTGCCAATGGGTTGTTTTACAAGGTGAGGGCTCACATGTACTTTCAGGATTTTGTTTTGTGGACCGGGCAAGGGGAGAAGAGCAATTCCATAGGAAGAGAGGAATTCTCCAGGTGTACAATTGGGCACAAAAACATACGTATTGTGAATTTAATAGCATTTCCTGCTCCTATGAGATGGGGAAAAAAAGCTCATGTACTTTTTTGAACATAGGATACCCAAGCATACAATTTTAAACACTGACAATTAGAAAGTATGGGATTCTGCCTAATCATGCGAATGGGGATAAGACCATGATGAGCTGTGGAGGTCATTTTTATTCTCATTTTTAAAGTAAAACTGCATACATTCCTTTTTATCAAGTACAATACACAGGAAAGAAACTGCAACTACCTGTCCGTGTAGAAAAAAATATTTTGTGAATGACACTACAGGAGATGAGAAGCCACTAAACAGCCCTCGGGGGAGAAGTAATCTGAGACTTGGTGCTATTAGGAAATGTGTGACTTCTGAGGAAAGACTAATCATAGATAGATTAGTAATGAGAATCTGGGTGTGGAACACCTCTTTAAATAGAATCTATTTAAATAGAACCTTTTAATGTCTTTTCATTGAGGACATTTAACTGAAAACATTGTTGATGCAGCATATACGTTTACTTGCTCACTGTTTCATACTTTATTGATTGTAATGGATATCCAAATTTCTCATTAGTTATCATCTTTTTAAAAGGAAGTATGCTCAGCATCCTTGATGAACAATGGCTGAGATAAAAATCATTTAGAAACATTGGTTATTTCCAGCTAATCTGAACAGACTGACAGACTTCCATTATGAGAGACTAAAGCCCCATACACACAATCAGAATATCGTACAAAAAATATCGCTTTCAAATCGATCGTACGATAATCTGATCGTTAGTGCACAGCTGTCGTCCGAAATTTTCCAAATGGTCAAACACAAACATTTTTCTCGTGCAATACAAAATCAAACGATTTTGATTTCAGCCCCGGGAAGATTTTACCCCCTTCCTGACTAGAGAACTTTTTGCGATTCGGCACTGCGTCACTTTAACTGACAATTGAGCTGTGGTGCAACGTTGTATCCAAACAAAATTGATGTCCTTTTTTCCCACAAATAGAGCTTTATTTTGGTGGTTATTGATCACCTCTGCAGTTTTTATTTTTTTCTCTATAAACAAAAAAAGAGCGACAATTAAAAAAAAAAGTAATATTTTTTACTTTTTGCTATAATAAATATCCCCAAAAAATATATAAAAAACAAATTCCTTTCTCAGTTTAGACCGATATGTATTCTTCTACATATTTTTGGTAAAAAAAATCATAATAAGTGTATATTGATTTGTTTGCACAAAAGTTACAGCATCTACAAAATAGGGGATAGATTTATGGCATTTTTATTATTCAATTTTTTTTTTGTAGTAATGGCGGTGATCTGCGATTTTTACCAAGACTGCAACATTGAGGTGGGCAGATTGCACACTTTTGACACTATTTTAGGACCACTGACATTTATATAGCAATCAGTGCTAAAAATAGCCACTGATTACTGTATAAATGCTACTGGCAGGGAATGAGTTAAACACTAGGGGGCGATCAATGGGTTAAATGTGTTCCTTCAGCGTGTTCTAACTGTAGGGGGGATGGGCTACCTAGGACATGAAAGAGATCACTGCTCCTGATGAGCAGTAGATACCTGTCATGTCACTAGGCAGAACAGGGAAATGCCTTGTTTACATTTCCCGTTCTGCCTCTCCTCATTGGGATCTTGCACGCCCGCTGCATACAGTGTGACCATGCCCACGGGACCAGTGGACTTCGATGTCTGCTGGTCTCCCGGTGATCATGTCACAGAGCCTCAGAATGAGGAAGTGCCTATGTAAACAAGGCATTTCCCCGTTCTGCTTTGTGTCATGACAGAGATCGCTGCTCCTTGTCATCGGGAGTGGTGATCGCTGTCATGTGACTAGAAGCCCACCCACCCCACAGTTAGAATCACTCCCTAGGACACACTTAACCCCTTCATCACCCCCTAGTGGTTAACCCCCCTCAAGAGGAAGTAAACCCTGATGGGTTTTACTTCCTCTTTGTTTCCCTGCAAAGGTAAAGCCTAATGGGCTACTATGCATTGCATAGTAGCCCATTATGTGTCATTACCTGATGTAGGAGTCAGCAATGTCGCAGCTGTCCCCTTGCTTGTGGGTATCACGGCTCCAGCGATGTGATTGGCTGGAGCCTCGGTGACGTCACTCCCACACATACACGCGGGAGCCGCTGCTAACGGCATGGTCGCCGTTAGCAATGGCACGCTCAATGCATCTGCACGCCGCTGTCTACGGCACATGCGTCGTAAACAGCGGTGCCTGTCTTTTACAAATATCTCCTAAACCATGTAGGTTTAGGAGATATTTCTTGCACCTACAGGTAAGCCTTAATCTAGGCTTACCTGTAGGTCAAAGTGGTCTGTAAGGGTTTACAACCACTTTCACTGCCAGTGTCATTTACACAGTTATCAGTGCATTTTTATAGCACTGATCGCTGTATAAATGACAATGGTCCCAAAATAGTGTCAACAGTGTCCAATGTGTCTGCCATAATGTCGCAGTCCCGATAAAAATCGCAGTTTGCTGCCATTACTAATAAAAATAAATAAAAATGCCATAAAACTATCCCCTATTTTGTAGACGCTTTGACTTTGTGCAAACCAATCAATATCATTTATTGGGATTTTTATTTTTTTTTGCCAAAAATATGTAGTAGAATACATATCGGCTTAAACTGAGGAACATTTTTTTTATATATATATTTTTGGGGATATTTATTATAGCAAAATGTAAAAAAAGAATGAATTTTTTTCAAAATTGTTGCTCTTTTTTTGTTTATAGTGCAAAAAATAAAAACCGCAGAGATGATCAAATACCACCAAATAAAAGCTCTATTTGTGTGAAAAAAAAAGGAAGTCAATTTTGTTTGGGTACAACGTCGCGTGACTGCGTAATTGTCAGTTAAAGCAACGCAGCGCTGAATCGCAAAAAGTGCTCTGCTCAAGAAGGGGGTTAAAATCTTCCAGGGCTGAAGCGGTTAAGCTGCGATTAATGCCAGTAGCTATAGCCACTAGCAACAATCAATGTGTTCTCCCAGCAGGGACCGCTCAAATCAACCCACACGTTCCATCACTTTGACATTGGTCATATCGTATGTTGTTATACCTCAGCTAGTGACATTTCTATATACAAAAATCTCCAGGAATAAGTCTACAAAACCAGGAGCTTGAAATCCTAGACAGCTGGCAGAGAGTCACTGCATGCACCTGAAATTTTGTCAAGTTTTTTTTTGCCATTTTGTTGTATAAAAATAACAGGAGACAATGACTAAAGAAAGAGGTTAGAGTGCAATAATACCAGCAAGTGTGTAACCATGTGATTGTGATGTAACAGTAACTAAACAGCATAAAGGGATGTTTGTTTCCGCCAGTCTGAGAAAAAGCTACTTTTATGAATAATCCAGCAAGAGTGCTTACACACAGCAGACACCAAGCACTGAGACTTAAAAGAGACTTTAATTTAGATAATAATGAATCATCTGTCTCAGGATTAGCCTTCCAGTCTGTTTCCTTTATTAATTTCTTTTGTATTCAGTTAGCTATTGTGCAGTGCATGACTCGAAATATTTTTCTACCCTTATTGTTCCATTATTAATCGTCTTTGGCCCAGTAACAAAATGTTGCTTTCATAAACTTATTAACAGCCCACTCATTGTAATATATATTTATGTGGTAAGATCGCTGGCATACTTATAGCTATGTGTAATGCCGTGTTGGCTCCTTAACGCATTACAGACATTTTATGTGTCTAAACCTTAAGATTCCTGACACTTAATCATAAACAGAAATATTTCTAAATTGTATTTGCCGTAGACCTCAGTGCCCAATTTCAGATGGAATTTTTTGGCCAAATACATTATAACAATTATTTATTACTCCAGATTGTTAAAATTTAATGATGTAATTACTCTTTAAAGCCAGTGAACGGTAATGTCATTTTAATTATGTCTTGGCTCATATTGTTTTCACATTTAACAAATGGGTTTAAGGCAACTTAGCTTATGGCTTTAAAATATAATGAGTAAATACTGCAGTCCTTCAGTCCCAGTTTCTAGCGTTTCTAAAGCTTGCAAACAAGGCTAGATTTAGCATAGGACATAAGAAGCTCCCGCCTGAGGGAACTTCAGATTCAGGGGCAACTTAAAATCCGTTCATGTCCATGTTTATTTACTGGAAGTACAAGGACGGCGCACCCTCTACTGGAAACCAACTCTAACAAACTGCCAGCATACTGTAGCCAAATCTTCTCTCTTAAGTCATTCACCATTAAAAAACCTCCGCTCACACATTTCCAAAGTACAAGGTCTTAATGCCAGTATGATTGGGGATTCTATGCGGTCCAAACACATAAGCATTTAATGGGAAAGTGTAGTCTTATCAATGTTTTTCAGATATACATGCAAAAGAGAGGGAAAGTAATGTTACTGAAAAATATTGTGTATAGTTTATTAATTATACACACAAACGCAGGCATCTATATTTGCTCATTACATATACAGAACATTTTCCTGCTTTGCTAAACAAAGATATTGCTTTAACGCTATTTCTCACAATGCAAGCCTATGAATTCTGTAAAATGCAAATAATTATTGCGCTAACCAGTGAAAAAAGTGGTGAGCTGCTACATAAGAATGTGACGAAAAATTCAAAAAGTAGAGGAATGTGAAAATTTTGCGCTAAAAGTGGAAAACAGTAATAATAAGTAACTGTGAAAAACTCAAATCTGTAGCATTCTGAGTCCCATCTATGTGCAGATAAAAGAGCAAAGCAATTCCAGGTAGATAACATAAAAAGTACAAAACCATGCGTGGTAAAACAGCACGCTATGCAACCGACACAATGGTGAACAAAAATCATGAAACTCTCAATAAGTCTGTCAGAGAACATCCACTCAAAAGATAAAAATAAGAACATCACTGAACAAACTAGCAATACTATATGACAATATGAATAAGGCACAAATATACCAGATAGCAACTGGAACATGGTGCTATGAAACTAATTAGTGTGATAGAAATCATTAAAAAATAATAATGACTAATATATATGAACGAATCAGGGGCATTAAAGAAGGAGGGCACATAAATGGTGTAAATGAAAGTGATGGTGGCCCGATCACCCTTGGAAACCAAAACGTCAAAACCCCCTAATGTCTGTATCCCTGATAGATAGGCCACCCAGCAAACAAATAAAAAAGAAGAATGGGTATTGTAGATGTGGAATAAGGTACTATTAAGCTTTATTGAGAAATTAATTAGAGTAGGTCCTAAGCGCATAAATCCAATAGGTTTCGAGGCGAGATACCCCGCGTAGGCGGGACTTGCCCCTCCAATGGGGGACGAACTTGTTGATGATCAGAAATTGTGTTCCAGTAGGGTCTCGGTTATGATATTTCAAATAGTGATGGGGAACGCTATGATTAATCTTCTTTTTAATATTGGTCAGGCGTTCATTGACCTGAATGGAAAATGTTCTGATGGTACCTTCGTTGCACCTTCGACATGGATAGTAACCCTTACATTGTTGGAAAAAGGAGATGTTTTTAGGGGGGTCTATCAGATTGGGTGCAATTTGCCCCTGAATAGACCGTGCTCCCTTAAATATATATACTCCACATCTACAATACCGTTCTTCTTTTTTATTTGTTTTCTGGGTGACCTATCTATCAGGGATACAGACATTAGGGGGTTTTGACTTTTTGGTTTCCAAGGGTGGTCAAACCACCATCACTGTCATTTACACCATTTATGTGCCCTCCTTCTTTGATGCCCCTGATACGTTCATATATATTAGTCAATATTATTATTTAATGACCTCTCTCACACTAGTTCGTTTCATAGCACCATGTTCCAGTTGCCATCAGGTATATTTGTGCCTTATTCATATTGTCATAGGTTATTGCTAGTTTGTTCAGTGATGTTCTAATTTTTATAATTTCAGTGGATGTTATCTAACAGACTTAACGAGAGTTTCATGATTTTTGTTCACCATTGTGCCGGTTGTGCGTTGTGTTGGTAACGTGATTCCGTGCGTGTTTTTGAGCTGGTCGCTTAGTACATCATACGTGCTGTGCTTCCAGTGTCACTGATGTACGAAGTCACGTGACTCCGTACGTCGTTCCGTGCTTGCCACCGGACGCAATACACACGTCACGCCGCCGGCGTCATATGATGTAATTTCTTCATGTTGTCCACTCAGGCCTGCCTTTAGTATCATGTGATCCAGCCTTCTCACATCACTCCAAGCCTCAATGTGAGGTAAGTGACGTAGAACCTAGACATTTGTCTATAGTCCCAATCGTGGTTGGCTGTAGCCGGTCACGTGGAAATGACGTCCATTTTCACGCGCTTTCTGGACGCTGTTTGCACCGGGTGTAAATCATTCCACTTCCGGGTGTCATTCAGGGGTGGTTATAAACTCTAGAAAGCTGTGTTATGATTTGTGCCTGCATCGAGGCTTGGAACGCAGGTCCTTCCCCTCCAATCACGAACCTTGCTATTACCAATGCTTTAATTGACATTTTAGATTTTGTAATTTTTATGTTATCTATTGTACAGGACGCCAAGGTTGGGTCCTGGACGGGTGCTATGTGACGCCTATATTCGGGATGTGGTCCCTTTAAGGGAATCATGGTAGGCCTCAGGGGGTCACCCAAAAATGGGTGACAAATTCCGGGGATAGTTTCGGGAGAAGACTGACTCGCGGTCCTCTCTATATTTTAAGAGAGATAGTTGGGACCCGGAATTTGGGAGGCTCTGAAGTGACATTTGGGTGGGAAAGAGCCTCCCTCCCTGACCACAGGGATTCGGCCCACAGGGGGTTAACGGCCTCCAGGAAGACAGACAGCCTATAAGACAGGAAGCAGTAGAGAGGTGGTGGTGAGGAGGAGAAGGAGATGAACACCTGTCTGAGGAGCTGTCTGGCTGTGTTGTTGTATTGCTGTTTTGGAGGCTACAAAAAGATTGCTGCAAGGACTCTAAAGAAACTTTTTGGTGAAGACCTGTCTACAGAACTGTAGGTGCTTTTCTTTTTGTATTATTTGTGCTGAAGATAAGCGGACTTTAATTTACGTTTTTTTTTATATGCTGAAGAAAAGCTTTATTTTTTATTTAATTATAAATAAATATATTTTGGTTTCACCTCATAACGGTTTATGCACTTAATCCCGCAGAGCTAGTATCCCCAAACTTCACACTATATATATATATGAGCAACATGGGGGAGTTGTTAGATGCCCCAGTAGAAGTCCTAGTAGGATGAAACGTGTCGAGCTTGGTTTCACTGCTTCCCATATTGCTTTTCGTTTGTGATCACATTTTATCCTATCTGTCCGTTTTTATTAAATAAAAAACCCACCTTTTGACCTGCACCATTGGAAGCCCCTTTTTTTTCTTCACATACCTCCCTGGATGTGAGCTTTTTTCGGCTTTTCCATCTGGTCACCAACCTCCCAGTGGCTGTTGTCACTATCGGGATTTCATCAAGAGACTTCTGGACTTCACCGGACCCCTTGGATCGTTTCTGTGGATCCGCTGATTTGGATATCCATACCTGATTGACCTGTTGTCATTGACATTCAGGTCCACTGGTTCTGGTAAGAGTAATTAATCTTATCCTATATTGGATGTTAGATTTCCTTGGATGTTTTATACACTCAGCATATCTTCTGTTTCCATATGAGAACAACTACCCTGCAGTGGTGGACTTGGCCTTCTGGAGTGACCTACATGGGACTTGTTTTGTTCTTTTATCTGCACATAGATGGGACTCAGAATGCTATAGATTTGAGTTCTTCACAGTTATTTATTATTACTGTTTTTCACTTTTAGCGCTTTTTCACAAGCCTATGAATTGCCTGGATAAAAGCAATATATTCCCTGTCTTGTTAGTATTGTATTTTTAAGCTCAATGTCATCCTTACCACTCCACAATACAGCACTGCTCCTCTTTTGCTCTTTTGAAGCCCAGCATCATTTAACCCATCTTCAGTTTGCCCAGGGTGTTATGGATGGGCCCCTGGGGGCAAGCCATCAAACTAACCTGGGGTCACAGGAGAATGCTCCTAGGGTCAGTATGACCTTATTATATGGAACCAGTCTCTGCAGCATTCTGGAACAGCATTTTATAAGCACTCTTAATCATGTCTTTCAGGCTTAGATCCACTAAGATCCCAAACGGTGCCTGTCGGGAATACTTAATGATATCCATCCCTGTTGAGGATGCCCCTAATCAAACTATTGCCAGGGCCCTTTTTCAGGTTGGAAACTAATTCTGAAATACTGGAGGTCCACCGAGCTTTCCACGGTGAAGGAATAGATTATTCAAATGGGAAATACCATCAGACTAGAAAAATATATTTACCAGCACAGAGGTAAAACCATACACTCCCCTACAAGTCCTTATTACAGTAGACATAATAGCCCATCAGTTTTTACAAGGTGTACATGAACTAGGCCCCGGACATCTAACCAGGTGGTCCAGAATTTATCGAACTTCCCCAGACAACCTCTGTGCTGGTAAATATATTTTTCTAGTCTGATGGTATTTTCCATTTGAGTAATCCATTCCTTCACCGTGGAAGACTCGTGGACCTCCAGTGTCCCAGAATTAGACTCGGCACCTGTATGAAGAGACTGACAGCACAATGAGTGTGTCCTCAATGGGGGACAAAGAGTGCATGTGCCAGTGATATCAAGCCAACAAAGAATGGGGAAAATGTCATAAACATCACAGGTCAGGATAGCATGTAAGCAATTTCACAATGCTTTATACATCACAGTGTAGGTCAGGAGACTTTATTACCACTTTAAAGTGTAACTTTAGTCAGAAAACGAAGCCCTCCTAGATCACTTTAGGCTGGCCCCTTCTGCAGGTATAGCTATGTAAAACATTAAAAATGAGTGGCTATACTGTTTAACCACTTTCAGACCGGACCATTTTGCTGGTAAATGACCAGAGGTCTTTTTACAATTTGGCACTGCGCTGCTTTAACTGGTAATTGCGCGGTCATGCAATGTTGTACCCAAACAAAATTTGCGTCCTTTTCTTCCCACAAATAGAGCTTTCTTTGATGGTATTTGATTGCCTCTGCGATTTTTATTTTTTGCGATATAAACGTAAAAAGACCGCAAATTTTGAAAAAAAATGATATTTTCTACTTTTTGTTATTAGAAAAATCCAATAAACTCAATTGTAGTCATACATTTAGGCCAAAATGTATTCAGCCACATGTCTTTGGTAAAAAAAAAGTCAATAATTGTATATTTATTGGTTTGCGCAAAAGTTGTCACATCTACAAACTAAGGTACGTTTTCTGGAATTTACGCAGCTTTTAGTTTACGACTGCCTATCTCATTTCTTGAGGTGCTAAAATGGCAGGGCAGTACAAAACCCCCCCAAATGACCCCATTTTGGAAAGTAGACCCCCTAAGGAAATTGATAAGTGGCATGTTGAGCCCATTGAATATTTTATTTTTTTGCCTCAAGCGATTGAATAATGACAAAAAAATAATTTTTTTTTTTTTACACAAAGTTGTCACTAAATGATATATTGCTCACACATGCTATGGGCATATGTGAAATGACACCCCAAAATAAATTCTGCTGCTTCTCCTGAGTACGGGGATACCACATGTGTGGGATTTTTTGGGAGCCTAGCCGCATACGGGGCCCCGAAAACCAAGAACCGCCTTCAGGTTTTCTAAGGGCGTAAATATTTGACTTCACTCCTCACTACCTATTACAGTTTTGAAGGCCATAAAATGCCAAGATGGCACAAAACCCCCACAAATGACCCCATTTTAGAAAGTAGACACCCCAAGCTATTTGCTGAGAGGCATGTTGAGTCCATGGAATATTTTATATTTTGCCACAAGTTGCGGAAAAATTACAAACTTTTTTTTTTTTTTTTTTCACAAAGTTGTCACTAAATGATATATTGCTCACGCATGCCATGGGCATATGTGAAATGACACCCCAAAATAAATTCTGCTGCTTCTCCTGAGTACGGGGATACCACATATGTGGGACTTTTTGGGAGCCTAGCCGCGTACGGGGCCCCGAAAACCAAGCACCGCCTTCAGGCTTTCTAAGGGCGTTACAGTTTTGAAGGCCATAAAATGCCAAGATGGCACAAACCCCCCCCAAATGACCCCATTTTGGAACGTAGACACCCCTAAATTTAGGGGTACACTAGTAAGACTAGGTAATAAATGGCGGGTGCCCTGAAACTATAAAAAAATAACTAACCAACCAGCGTCACCTGTAACAGTTATATGGTGATCACTGGTGAAAGGGTTAACTAGGGGGCAATCAGGGGGCTTTATGCGGTAGTATATGGGGGTCCCTGGCGCTATAAAAAGCTGCGGCGAACCTAAATACCTACCTGCCTAACTAGCGTCACCTGTGACACTAATACAGCGATCAGAAAAACGATCGCTTATTAGGCTGGGTTCACACTGGAGCGATGCGGGAACGCCACGAATCCGCGGCGGGTTCCCGCATCACATGCCTCCCGGCGGCAGTTCACACTGCCCTATGCGAACTGCTGGGAGTGTCAGTGAAATGTTAATGACACCCCCAGATCAGTTCGCATATCGCAGTGCGATCTGCAAACTCGGATCGCATGGTGTGAACACCCATGCGATCCGATTCTGCTGCGGACCAAAAAAAGGGTCCCGTGCGAGTTTGCGACGGGTGCGACACGAATTCAGCCATACTATCTGTATGGCTGAACTCGAATCGCACAGAGATCGGATGTGATTTGCACTGCAGTGCGGTGCGAATCACATCCGTTCTCATAAACCGCTGCAATGTGAACCCAACCTTAGTGACACTGGCGACGGGGGGTGATCACGGGGTTAAACCTTTATTGGGGGGGTTAGGGGGGTACCTTAGAACTAAAGGGGGCTAACCCTAACTGCCCTAACAGTTATTACAGTCACAAATGACACCCGCCGGGTGATCAGGGGGTTAAACCTTTATTAGGTAATAAATGGCGGGTGCCCTGAAACTATAAAAAAATAACTAACCAACCAGCGTCACCTGTAACAGTTATATGGTGATCACTGGTGAAAGGGTTAACTAGGGGGCAATCAGGGGGCTTTATGCGGTAGTATATGGGGGTCCCTGGCGCTATAAAAAGCTGCGGCGAACCTAAATACCTACCTGCCTAACTAGCGTCACCTGTGACACTAATACAGCGATCAGAAAAATGATCGCTTATTAGGCTGGGTTCACACTGGAGCGATGCGGGAACGCCACGAATCCGCGGCGGGTTCCCGCATTGCATGCCTCCCGGCGGCAGTTCACACTGCCCTATGCGAACTGCTGGGAGTGTCAGTGAAATGTTAATGACACCCCCAGATCAGTTCGCATATCGCAGTGCGATCTGCAAACTCGGATCGCATGGTGTGAACACCCATGCGATCCGATTCTGCTGCGGGCCAAAAAAAGGGTCCCATGCGAATTTGCGGCAGGTGCGGCGGGTGCGATGCGAATTCAGCCATACTATCTGTATGGCTGAACTCGAATCGCACAGAGATCGGATGTGATTTGCACTGCAGTGCGGTGCGAATCACATTCGTTCTCATAAACCGCTGCAATGTGAACCCAGCCTTAGTGACACTGGCGACGGGGGGTGATCACGGGGTTAAACCTTTATTGGGGGGGTTAGGGGGGTACATTAGAACTAAAGGGGGCTAACCCTAACTGCTCTAACAGTTATTACAGTCACAAATGACACCAATGCAAAAAAAAAAAAAATGACATTGGTGTCACTGTGACTGGGGGGCAGGGGTAATTGGGGGGGTGATCGGGGGGGGGGGTGTGAGTGTGCCTGGCATGTTCTACTGTGAAGTGTCGTGTTGGTGCAACTCACCGATCCTCTCTCCTCGGTGTCGGAACGAAAAATACCGACACGGAGGAGAGATTACATCACTTCCTCTCCTGTGTTTACATTACAGGAGAGGAAGTGATGTCACGAAGGATTTCTATTCATCGGGAGCGATCGCGAGGGGGTGGCCATGAATGAATGGCCGCCCCCTCATCCCGGATCGCTCGCGAACGAATACCGACCGCCGCAGGCACCGGGCGGGGGCCCGATCGGGCCCCCGACCCGCGGGAAGGCAGGGACGTACAGGTACGCCCATATGCCTGCCCGTGCCATTCTGTCGACGTACATCGTCGTGCGGTGGTCGGGAAGTGGTTAAAATCCAGTAATAGTAATACACTGCCACACCCTGCTATGTATGTGCTCAGTTGCTCTCCATTTTTGGCATTGTGACAAAAATTGGAGCCACTAGAGGTCAATCTGCTGACAGCCTAACAACTTACTGCTGCTCTGGGCTTCAGCAAAATGGCAGTCTCTGGCAAGGAGATACAGGAGTAATGCTGGAGACAATTTACAGCACACATTGACTTTGGTAGCATAACTATTAATGTGGAATGTATGTTCCTTGCTAAAGAACATTAGCAAAATGTTGTGGGTAAAGTTCTGCTTTAAAGTAAACTCCCTAACGATATAATTATTTTATTTGTTTCCTTTTGGTCTGTAATACATACACTACTACACAAAAGTTTTAGGCAGGTGTGACAAACCCTTTGCCTTCAAAACAACATCAATTCTACTAGGTACACTTGGACGCAGTTTTTGAAAGAACTCGGCAGGTAGGTTTTCCAAAAAATATAGGAGAACTAACCACAGATCTTCTGTAGATGTCGGCTGCCTCAAATCCTTCTGTCTCTTTATGTAATCCCAGACAGACATGAGGATGTTGAGATCAGGGCCAAACCATCACTTCCAGAACTCCTTGTTCTTCCTTATGCTGAACATAGTTCTTAATGACATTCGCTGTATGTTTGGGGTCATTGTCCTGCTGCAGAATACATTTCGGGCCAGTCAAATGCCTCCTTGATGGTATGGCATGATGGATAAGTATCTGCCTGTATTTTTGGACATTGAAGATACCATTGATCCTGACCAAAGCTCCAACTTCATTTTCAGAAATGCAGCCCCAAACATGCAAGGAACCTCCACCATGCTTCATTGTTGCCTACAGACACTCATTATTGTACCGCACTGCAGCCCTCTGGTGAACGAACTGCATCCTGCTCCAGCCAAATATTTCAAATTTTGACTCATCAGTCCAGAGCACTTGCTGCCCCAGTTCCTATATTTTCATGCATAGTTGATTCGCTTAGGCTTGTCTCAAAATAGGAGAAATGCTTTCTTGGCCACAATTGTTCCATGAAGACCACTTCTAGCCAGACTTCTGGACAGCAGATGAGTGCACCTGGGTCCCTCTAGCTTCTGCTAGCTCTGTGCAGATGGCACTGATGGACATATTCCGATGTCGAAGGGCAGTAAGCATGACGTGTCTTTCATCTGCTGTAACAAGTTTCCTTGGCCAACCACTCCTCAAGTCCTCAAATGTTTCATTGTGCTTCTTCAAAAGTGCCTGAATAGCGCATCTTGAAACCCCTGTCTGCTTTGAATTCTTTGCCTGGGACAGATGTTGCTGATGCAGTATAACTACCTTGTGTCTTGTTGTTGTGCTCTGTCTTGCCAGGGTGTGTGACCTGTGACATGAAACTGTCTAACACAACCTCACATTAATAGAAGAGTTTGGCTGTTCCTTACCCAGTTTTAATCCCCCTACAGCTGTTTCTGTTTCAGTCAACATACTTATGAAATTGATGATATTTAGCGCCTGTTTGGTATAACTGATTAATCATGCACCTTACTCTAATCCTACAAAATTTCTGACTTTGTGCCAGTGTACAAAGTGGACAGGTGTAAAAATTGCTGCTGGTTTGAAGCCAAAGGGTAGTAATAAATAATAAATAAAAACATATATTTTATAAGAATTTTGCACAGTACTGTATAATGGAAAGTGTTTGTTATACTGTGCTTGTTTGATAAGTGTAAATATTTTTAAGCCCCTGTTCGCTCTGGTGTGACTTGTTGTGCAATTTAACAGTTCCAAATCGAATGACAAGTCGCATCCTATTGTCAGCAATGGAAACATTTAAATCGCTGCGACTCCAACTTTGCAGTGCCACACCCATTTGAAAAAAATGTTCCTGCACTATTTTTTGCTATTTCAGGTGCGACTTGCATAGACATTTGTGCAAAAAGTTGCACAGATGTCAGGCAAGTCACCTTTGAAATCGCACTGACCTGCAGCTTTAAAATTGTGCTACTTCAAGTAAGGTGACACAATTTCAAATTCGTACTCCGGCTGAACCAGGGATAAATCCTGACAAAAGTCCAGTGAGCTACAACGTTCCTCAGTTACATTATTCCCAGCATTCTCTGTGGACTACAGAACGCAGCCATCTATATGATTGACGCAAGGACAGGGGAGGTTTTCTGCAGGCAGAACATACTAGCTGTTCAAGGGTGACAACTCTGCTCCTCCGTAGACAGCATGGTGTGTAAGGATTGTACCCCTAGGACAGGAAGTGTGTTACTTGCAGGATTCATAGGTCAAAATAAGGGAAAGAAGGCTGAAAAAGAGAACTAATATAGTCTTTACATCTAATGACTGGTAAAATGCAATATACGTGGCTACAGTTCCAGTGGCTTTGAGAAGCTTATTATCAGAGCCGTGAGTTAGAACCTTTGCCAGTTTTTATTATTAACTATTCATATATTCACATGTGTATCTGCCCCAGTCTCATGCAAGCTGCGCATAGTCAGTATACAAGTAGAAAGCAGGCCTAATATTTTCTGTAAATATTGTACCTACTGGAAGAACAATAACTGAGTAGATGAGTGCAGTTCTTCTGTTCTTCTGTGGTGAAGTTCTCCTGCATTTTAGGACATTTTGGGTCCCTTAACTGTAAACAGAAATCAAGATTATACACTGAAATCCTATTGGTTTGTCTAATGCCGCGTACACACGACCGGACTTTCTGGCAGAATAGGTCAGACGGAATCATTCCGTCGGATATTCCTCTCATGTGTGGGATAATCCGATCGCTTTTCTTTTAAAAATTCAGATGGACCTAGAAATAGAACATGTTTCAAATATGTCTGACGGACACAATTTCTATCGGGAAAACCATTCTTCTGTAAGCTGGTCCGGCGGACCAAATACGACGCAAAGGCAGCTATTGGCTACTGGCTATTGGACTTCCTTTTCTAGTCCCGTCGTAGGTCATCACACCCAAAACGAACGGACTTTAGTTCAGAAGTCCGTCGTAACTCAGTCGAAAGTCCGTCTGACCTTTTCTGCCGGAAAGTCCGGTCGTGTGTATGCAGCATCACTGTACTTGCACATGGTAAGAGTTTTAATTCCACATTTGATTTTATAAGCTTTAATTTGATTGCAAATTCATTTGGGTTTAAGTTTAGGATTTAAGGTTTAGATGCTAAACCCTAATTTGGGTATAAATTATGGTTTAGAGTTTAAGGTTTAGGTGCTCCAAATAGTGACTACAGCACTAATGTATTACTAAAACTATCCAATAAATGTTTCCTCGCCCAAACTTGTCTTGCATACACACGGTCGCACAAATTTGTCGGAAAATGTGATTGTTCAGAACGAGGTGAAGTATAACACGTACAACAGGACTATAAAGAGGGCAGTAGCCAATAGCTTTCGTCTAGTAATTTATTCTGAGCATGCGTGACACTTTGTCCGTCGGAATTGTCTACACACGATCGGAATTTAAACAATCGGATTTTGTTGTCGGAAAATTTTAGATCCTGCTCTCAAACTTTGTGTGTCGGAAATTCCGACGGAAAAAGCCCGATGGAGCCCACACACGATCGGATTTTCCGACAAAACGCACATTTTCCGTCAGAAAGTTCGACCTTGGGTACAGGGCATTACACTTCTACTGATTTATTTGTTGAATAGAGTTACTCTTTTATCAGTTTTTAACACTTCTTTCAACATAGACTTTCAGTGAGCCATCATTCCATCAGTCTTTTTTTTCTGACTGCTTTGTAATGTAGTAATGGAGGGTGTGAATTAGTTGAGCAAAAACAGACTTTTGGTTAGCATTGCTGTAGACCTCAGATGAGTAATGAATATCTAGGGATTTTTGGCACGACACTTCACAGAAGCAGAACAGATATTTTACAGTAGTCCAAGCAGACAGAGACTCTACACAAGACAGTGACTCTCCTGGTATGACCTATGCACTCTCACATATTAAATACAGTACACTGAAACAATACAGCATAGACAATCCCTCTATTGCAAAAAAAAAGGCAGTAATCCTTACTAAAATACTGTACAGCTTTTAGTCAGGTGTGACAGAAGCACAGGAAAAGCCAGTTTGGTTAACAAATGTTGTGGTGCATATCTGGGTGGTCACTGCCAATAAACCACTACTGTGTCTGTATAGAGATATACTGCAGCTGCTGACTTTAAAAAAATATGGACACTTACCTGTTCAGGGCGCCCGCGATGTCGTCCCCTGAAGCCGCTCTATCCCTCAGCTGTTGGGTGCTGCCGCCGCCATCCTCGGTAAGAGAATCAGAAAGTGAAGCTTTTCAGCTTCACCTCCATGTTCCCTACTGTGCATGCGTGACTCGAGCTGCGCTATCCCACTGGTCCCTGCTGTTTTCTGGGACCCGTGTGTCTCCCAGAATACAGCGGGGGGGGCACGGGAGGTGACGTAGATACCCGCGGGTGGCTCAGGTATCTATGCTGGAAAGTGGGAGCAAAATACCTGTATTAGACAGGTAGGTATCTGCCCCTTCTCCCCCTGAAAGGTGCCAAATGTGACACCGGAGGGGGGGGTCCGGAAAAGAGGAAGTTCCATTTTTGTGTGGTACTCCGCTTTAAAGAATCAACTTTTGTTGAGTCTGAAGCCGCGTACACATGGGGCGGACTGTCTGGCCAACTTAGTCCGTCAGACAATCCGACGGACAGTCCGTCATACTTTCGAATGAACGGACTTGACCACACACACCACTTTTTGAGCGGACTAATACGGCGTACTAAGTCCGCCATACTATCCGCTTTACTTTTGAAATGAACAGACTCACCCACACACGCGGAGGAAAGTCCGCTCATTTCGAGCTCGTCTCCAGGTAGGCGGGGCCCGCGAAGGAGACGTCGCTGGCCCCGCCGCCTGGTATGGACTTAAAGGGGAACCCCAACGCCGAAAAAAATCGGCGTGGGGGTCCCCCCCAAGTCCACAACAGACCCTTGTCCGAGCACGCTACACGGCCGGCCAGGAAAGGGGGGCGAGCGAGCGCCTCCCCTCCTGAGCCGTACCAGGCCGCGTGCCCTCAACATGGGGGGGTACCTTGTCCCCATGTTGATGAGGACAAGGGCCTCTTCCCGACAACCCTGGCCGTTGGTTGTCGGAGTCTGCGGGCGGGGGCTTATCGGAATCCGGGAGCCCCCTTTAATAAGGGGGCCCCCGGATACCGGCCCCCCACCCTATGTGAATGAGTATGGGGTACAATGTACCCCTACCCATTCACCTGTAAAATAAAAGTACCAAAAAAACACAACACACGAGATAAAATACTTTATTGCACAGCTCCGGGGGTCTTCTGTCTTCGGGGGACTCTACACAAGACAGTGACTCTCCTGGTATGACCTATGCACTCTCACATATTAAATACAGTACACTGAAACAATACAGCATAGACAATCCCTCTATTGCAAAAAAAAAGGCAGTAATCCTTACTAAAATACTGTACAGCTTTTAGTCAGGTGTGACAGAAGCACAGGAAAAGCCAGTTTGGTTAACAAATGTTGTGGTGCATATCTGGGTGGTCACTGCCAATAAACCACTACTGTGTCTGTATAGAGATATACTGCAGCTGCTGACTTTAAAAAAATATGGACACTTACCTGTTCAGGGCGCCCGCGATGTCGTCCCCTGAAGCCGCTCTATCCCTCAGCTGTTGGGTGCTGCCGCCGCCATCCTCGGTAAGAGAATCAGAAAGTGAAGCTTTTCAGCTTCACCTCCATGTTCCCTACTGTGCATGCGTGACTCGAGCTGCGCTATCCCACTGGTCCCTGCTGTTTTCTGGGACCCGTGTGTCTCCCAGAATACAGCGGGGGGGCACGGGAGGTGACGTAGATACCCGCGGGTGGCTCAGGTATCTATGCTGGAAAGTGGGAGCAAAATACCTGTATTAGACAGGTAGGTATCTGCCCCTTCTCCCCCTGAAAGGTGCCAAATGTGACACCGGAGGGGGGGGTCCGGAAAAGAGGAAGTTCCATTTTTGTGTGGTACTCCGCTTTAAAGAATCAACTTTTGTTGAGTCTGAAGCCGCGTACACATGGGGCGGACTGTCTGGCCAACTTAGTCCGTCAGACAATCCGACGGACAGTCCGTCATACTTTCGAATGAACGGACTTGACCACACACACCACTTTTTGAGCGGACTAATACGGCGTACTAAGTCCGCCATACTATCCGCTTTACTTTTGAAATGAACAGACTCACCCACACACGCGGAGGAAAGTCCGCTCATTTCGAGCTCGTCTCCAGGTAGGCGGGGCCCGCGAAGGAGACGTCGCTGGCCCCGCCGCCTGGTATGGACTTAAAGGGGAACCCCAACGCCGAAAAAAATCGGCGTGGGGGTCCCCCCCAAGTCCACAACAGACCCTTGTCCGAGCACGCTACCCGGCCGGCCAGGAAAGGGGGGCGAGCGAGCGCCTCCCCTCCTGAGCCGTACCAGGCCGCGTGCCCTCAACATGGGGGGGTACCTTGTCCCCATGTTGATGAGGACAAGGGCCTCTTCCCGACAACCCTGGCCGTTGGTTGTCGGAGTCTGCGGGCGGGGGCTTATCGGAATCCGGGAGCCCCCTTTAATAAGGGGGCCCCCGGATACCGGCCCCCCACCCTATGTGAATGAGTATGGGGTACAATGTACCCCTACCCATTCACCTGTAAAATAAAAGTACCAAAAAAACACAACACACGAGATAAAATACTTTATTGCACAGCTCCGGGGGTCTTCTGTCTTCGGGGGTCTTCTCGCCGGACTCCTCCGCTATCTTCTTGTAGCTCTTTTGCTAGCGGAGGAGCCCGGCTTTCTTCCTCGCCGCCGGCCTCTTCTCCCGACTTCGGGGGTCTTGTCCCCCTCTTCGGTTCTTCTGCCGGGCCACCGCGCCTTCTTATAGCTCTTTTACAGGCGGTGGCCCGGTCTTCTGTCGCCGCCGCCTTCCGTTCTTCTTCTTCTTCTTCTTCTTCTCCAGGAGATGTTGCCTCGACGATCTCTCCGGCCGGAATGCCAGGGACGCACTGCGCGGCCACTTATATAGGGACAAGGGGCGGTGTCACATGGCTTTATGTCACATGGGTTGGTCTCCCTTTCCTGACCGGCCGGGTAGCGTGCTCGGACAAGGGTCTGTTGTGGACTTGGGGGGGACCCCCACGCCGATTTTTTTCGCCGTTGGGGTTCCCCTTTAAGTCCATACCAGGCGGCGGGGCCAGCGACGTCTCCTTCGCGGGCCCCGCCTACCTGGATACCCGCTCGAAATGAGCGGACTTTTCTCCGGGCGGGAAAAGTCCGCTCATTTCAAAAGTACGGCGGACTGGCATACACACGGGCGGATTGTCCGCCGAAATGCGAGTCCGACGGACAGTATTACGGAAATTCTGAAATACTTAGTCCGCCAGACTGCACGCTGAAAAAGTCCGCTGAAGCCCACACACGAGCGGACTGTCCGCTGAAATGTGTTTCGGCGGACTAAGTAGGCCAGACAGTCCGCCCGTGTGTATGCGGCTTGAGGTTCGTGACAAGGGCACTTATAGGTTGAATTTCAAATTTAGCTGTATATGACAACAGTAATCATTTTGTATTCTCAAGATAAGAACTAGGAGAGCTAATTACTCTTCTTGAGATAACAAAGGAAGTATGCACAGGACAGTTCTATATTTTTGACATGATCAACAGGTATGTTTATCGCACTTATAAAACAGATATAAAAAAATACTTTTAATATTTAACAGACCAATAAAGAGCAAATAAAAGAAGTTCATTGTTGGGGTTTACATACAGTACACTTTAACCCCTTCACGCTGCCTCCCTGCAGCCCTTTAAATGGGCTTTAATGCAGGGAGACAGGGCAACTTTCCGATCACATGACCGTTGTTATTTGCTCTCACAGTGGTCACATGATTGGGAGACCATAACACTGGCTTTCAGCGAAAAGCTGTGATTGAGAGCTGCCAGAGAGAGCTAGGTCAGGGTGTTAGGAGCGCACAGTGAATACGTTCTCAGAATACAATTCAGACTGCTGTGGATGCATATGTATTGGTGGCTGAGCGTTAAGGCCCACTCTGACAAAAACGGCTTAGTGCCACATCACTTAGGGTTCCACCAGCCGATGGAGGGGAAGAGTGGATTTTTGAGGGGAGGTCAGGTGATAGGGCATCAGTTGGGACTTTGGAATGGGGGGCAGGTCCTCTGGGTGTGGGTGTTGCTTAGGTAGAATGGGGGGATATGAGACGGGGGGGCTGGTTGGGGTTTGGAATCCCCCCTTCCAAGGGTGGCTGACTTACCCGGTTTATGTTTTTTTGTACTCTTGATGTCCACTAAATATATTCTATACTGCAATAGTAATCGTTGAGGTGTTCTATCCTGGTGGGGTCTCTTTCTATATAGTTAAGGCCCACTCTACCTGTCGACACATATACACGTTATGCAGTCAAGAAGAAGTTCAACTAAATAGAAACCAGCCCTATACAAATTGTAACATGTATTTTTCAAACAGAAAAGAAAAAAAAACATTTTTTTTTGCGTAATAGGCAAAATAAGTTTAGAGAAAGAAAATAAATATTAAAACCAGATCAAAATAACCTGATGGATGCTGCACCTACTCGGTATGCATGGACGTATCATGCTGCAGCTGCTACAGTCTCATGTAGGGAGTTCACAAAGTATCTGCCAGTTACTCCTTCATGTTTTCTAAGCATTTTTGGTTGTTGTAGCCCAGATCCAGAAGAAGGTTCATACTGTGAGTAACAGATGGCTGTTGGTTAAAACAATATTATTGTGGTCCTCCAGGTAACCCCCACAGAGCTGCTGAGCAGTGAGGGATGCGATATGTTTAGCACATCAGACCAGCGGGATTCTGTGTCTGCCCTGCTGTTGTACAATAAATATCAAGTGGAGGTTTTTCTATTCTGCTAAATAAACAAGACCTTTCTCTTTTTCAAGCAGCTTACTTTCCTGTTCCTGTCCATCAGCTTTCCAAGAGAGCTGCTATTTGAAATACAAGTTCTTTTTCTGTACTCCTTATGTACAGTATACCTTGCTATTGAATAGTGGTGGGAAAATCTGTCCTGCTTTGATTCGCTAAGGCTGGGTTCACACTATTGCGAGTTAGATGCGGGTTTCCCCCATCCAATTTGCAATAGCAGGAGATTTTGATCGGCTCTCTATGGTAAGGTGGCCAGATTTTTAAAATGAAATCTGGGGACATCATTTTTATTTTTTTACTAGTAATGGCGGCAATCAGCGCTCTCTGCCCATCGTCGCTGCGGCCTGCCTCACAGCCTGTCAAGTCTTGCTCTCCGGGTCCTGGCTACTACTGGGTGGGAAGCGGAGGAAAATCACTCCGCCAGGGAAGGCAAGGAGATAAGCAGGTAGGCGGGTGGCCGGGACTTGAGCCAAGGCAGAAGAACATGTGAGCAGAGCTGGATGGGCATGCACCCGAAACTGAAGAAATATTCCCTCAGCTCTGACCAGCACATGATCATCAGAAAGGGGCACAGATAATGGAAAAAAAATACACTCCCCTAAGCTAGTAAGAGCAGGGGGGGTGTAATTCAGATTTTTTATTTTTTATTCTGCACTGACTGTCTTTGAAATTTTCCCAGCCCCTGTTCAAATCCAATCAAAAGGGACAAAAGCGGGGACAGACTTCGTCCAGGGACAGTGTCCTCAATCCGGGGACTGTCCCCGGAAACCGGGGATGTCTGGTCACCCTACTCTATGGAGCTGGTTCACATATCTCAACATGCGGCTCCGGTGCGAATTTGCACAGGAGCCATGTGCGTCTTTTGGTTCGCTTCCGGTCCAAATTGAGCCAAACATTCGGGCTGAAATCAGACTTGAAATGGTGAACGAGGTCGCGCCGGACCCCTGCTGTGAACTGCATGCGAAGATAGTGTGAACCCAGCCTAAAGGTTCTACAAATCTTGTTCAAAGTTCAACCCAAATCTAGAAGTGAATCCAATTGCAATCTGGGGCGGGGGGGGGGGATCTTTTTGGAGCTAATAAGCAAACTACTGTTTAAAAAAGACATGGGTAGCTGGACTCTGTGGTGTACATGTGCCAATGCAGAAAAAGTTAAAAAATTACCATACACTGTGGGGAGAGGGTATTTTTATGCTGCTTCAAGGGAACATTACGAATGCAAAAATACACAAATTCTTTAACCACTTCAATACAGGGCACTTTTACCCCCTTCCTGCCCAGGCCAATTTTCAGCGCTGTCACACTTTGAATGACAATTGCGTGGTCATGCAACACTGTACGTAAATTAAATGTTTATCATTTTGTTCACACAACTAGAGCTTTCTTTTGGTGGTATTTAATCGCCACTGGGTTTTTGATTTTTCTTTGCTAAATAAATGAAAAATGACTGGAAATTGAAAAAAAAAGTTTTTCTTTGTTTCTAAAATTTTGCAAATAAATCATCTTTCTTCATGAATTTAGTCCAAAACGTATTCTGCTACATTTCTTTGGTGAAAATAACCCAAATCAGTGTATATTATTTAGTCTGTAGGAAAGTTATATAGTTCACAAACTTTGGCATACTATATACAGTATCTCTATACCTGAAACCCCTTCTCTTCAGAGAAGCCTATCCTACCCGCACCTAACAACTGTATTTACATTTTCTCCATCAGGTCATCCCCCCACAGTTATTACCTTTTGTTCCACTTGACCCTCCCATATAGATTGTAAGCTCTAACGAGCAGGGCCCTCTGATTTCCCCTGTCTTGAACTGTAGTGTCTGCCCTCATGTTGTAATAAATCCTGTATAATAAAAGTATCCGAAAGTTGTTCAATCCTGATGTACTGATGGCCTATTTCATTTCTTGAGGTCCAAAAATGTCAGGACAGTACAAATACCCCCCAAATGACCTCTTTTTTTTTTTAGAAAGTAGACATTCCAAGGTATTTAGAGGCATAGCAAGGTTTTTGAAGTTGTAATTTTTTTGTCAAAAGTTTTGGAAAATGAAGAGAGAATTTTTTTTTTACATACTGTCACCAGTGCAGTATAGAGTCATCATATAACAGGTGTGGCAGTGATCAGGGACACTGACTGGTGACAGTACAAACTTTTTTCAAAAGTTTTGTATTATATTTTTTTCTTATTTTTTTTTTTTTACGATTATTTTTTAACACACTTTGACCAGAGCAATATAATGTTATCATAGTAACATTGTACTGCTCTGACAAAGCGAGCAGTGTTTTTTTTTTTTTTTTTACACATTGTGTTTGCATATAGCAGTGCATTATATGCAGTATTTTACTGAATAAAATCGATTCATTCAGTTTCTTCTGTTGGGATTAGCTGTGATTGGTCCAGTCTTTACCAATCACAGCTAGCAACACAATTGTATACAATGGATGACTTGAAAGGTATAATTGTTTACAACTGTTATATGATCTGCTGTGATTGGCTAGAGCGGTCACATGGTACCAACAGTGGGCCAGTACAGTGATCAGTCATCGTCTGTGTCCATCCACTCGGATCGACAAGAGGTTCCTGCCGGTGTCATTATGCAATAGGCCCAACGGGAACCAGTTAAATAGCATTAAGGGGTGCCTTAAAGTGATACATGATAAGTTACAGGGCAGTACGATTTTCTAGAACAGTCTCAGCGACAACACATATTTGACCTTGGAATTTATTTAATTTTACAGATATCTTGGCCTACATACAGCAGCATCCCAATCTGATTCCTTTCCATTTGAAATTTTTATTTATTTATTTTTAAGCAGCAACAAATACTTTTCTGCTAACCGTAACAGACCCACACCGAACAATGGCTACAAATTGGCAAGTAGTTCACCGTGGTTGTCCTTGTTCTTACTGATGCAAAACTGTCCTGCTGCTGGCCAATTTTCAGCTGTCATTAGGAATTAAGAGACTTGAGGGTGATACAGCAGTGTAAAACTAGCCAGCTGTGAAGCAATTTTAAATAGCAAGGCTAAGCCAAAATTTACTGCAGGCAAGGTGCAAGGCTGGGGCTTTGCAAAAAAGAATTAAGATACTGCAGAGAATACAGCAGTGTAAAATTGACCAGCAGCAGAACAGCTTTAATTAAAAGCAAAGTATGGGAATCAGAAAAAAAATAAATATCATATTCACCTAGATGGCTGCAGCACCGATCCCAGCTCCCTCTATCCACTGCCGCTTCTAAGACTGAGAACTGAGCGATCAAACACTGCTGATCACTCTCAATCTTAATCCTGTCAATCACTGGCTCTATGCTCTGCCTCTCCAGTACTTACTGCAGCGCTGGGCTGTGGAGGGGGCAGGAGTGGCTAGATCAGGCTGTCAGTGGCTCACTGAGAGTCCTAGCTAGCTGCCAGTCTAGGGCCGGCTCTGTGAAGCTGTCGGCTGAAACTGGGTCACAGGAGTGCAGAACGAATACCCAAAAAAGCTTTGCCCATACTTCTTCTTTAAGGATAGTAGGCTTAACTGGTGTATACCTAACTTTTATTTTATCTATAGGGATAGAGGGATGCAAGAAATACAAGTGATATATTGTGAGGTGGTTTAGATGTACACTTTTTATGCACTTAACTTTTTCTATCAAACAATGCAGCAGTATATTAGCTTTAATGTCTACTGCAGCATGTTGTGCCAAACTTATAATGCAGGATGTTGTTTATAAAGAGTTTGATTTCCTGTTATGGTCTACAAAGCTTATTTTTTTGTTTAAACAGCTTATCCAAAAACGAAAAGCAGACAGTATAAAAGCTTTTTAGATATTTATAGCTGAGTCCTATGTTTTTTCTGTAGTTTTCCTTAAAAAATGTAGTTGTAAAAAGGACATTGCATTTAAAATTTAGTTTTAAAAAGTAAATATAAAAACTCAGTTTTAAAAGGGGCATTAAATGTACAAAAATTTGTTTTAAAAAGGAAATTTAATTCAAAAATGTAGTTTTAAAAAGAATGTTTAATTTAAAAACATTGTTTTAAAAAGAACATTACATTTTAAAATGATTTTTTAAAAGGGACAGTGCACATTTAATAGAAAAGGTTGTAGAAAAGGTGGGGTTTAAAGTATTTTGTTTGCTCTGGATATATTTTGAACGCATTTTAAGTAGTGACTATGATTACTCTCTGAACAGAACATACTTTTCCATTTAGCCTCCTGACTGATGAAATATTTTAATCTAATCAGCTTTCTTAACTATCTCTATTTTACTGCTTGGCTAATTGGACACATTCTTTCAGGGGCCCAGCAGTCCCTAGGAAGTACAATATTAAAAGTCCCAGCTGGGGAAATTCGTGGCTTTTTTTCCGGAAGAGGAGATTGGTTAGTCAATGCAGCTTTTCCATTTTTCTGCTCCGGTCTGTGGGATTAACTCTGCCACATAAATCTGCGTCAGTAACAACACAACCTCTGCCATCTCATGCATTAATTATGATTAATAGGAGTTTGTGTTTCATAAAACACCAATTCACATAGGGCACTGCTAGATATTCTGATAACAAATGGATTAGGGGTGTGCAAATAAAAACAAAATGTAATATATCAGGGATCGCTGGTATGTTTTAAGAGTTGAAAAGAAACATCTGTACTTGGTCAGACTATACCTTATCCTTCAGTGGAACGCCCAGCAATACACTGCTATCTAATTTATTTGTTCTGTCTTTTAAATATCAAATATGGAGTGTCTGATAAGCAGAAGATATAAAATAGGGAGCACTTTTCATCCTGAGAATAGATACTCCCCAATTTCTGCAAGGGTTAAGTTTTGTAACCCTTTACATAAGTCTACTTTTTATGTAAGTTGGGTATGATGACTGCACATATTTGGACAGATTTAAATAGAGTATATTAGCCTAGTGGTTGGGCATGCACATGGGGCACAATACAATGTGAATCACTAGAGGACCCATGTAAAGCATAATGGGGGTTATTTCCGAAAGGCAAATTCAATTTGCACTACAAGTTCACTTGGAAGTGCAGTTGCTGTAAATCTGAGGGGTAGATCTGAAATGAGGGGAAGCTCTGCTGATTTTATCATCCAATCATGTGCAAGCTAAAATGCTGTTTTTTATTTTCTTTGCATGCCCCCCTCAGATTTACAGAGACTGCACTTCCAAGTGCACTTGTAGTACAAAGTGGAGTTGCCTTTTGTAAATAACCCCCAATGTCTGCATATAGCAATAAAGTGTAACTAAAACCTGCATCTACTAGCTTCTGCTCCATTGATGCAATGGGGTTGATTTACTAAAGGCAAAGAGACTGTGCACTTTGCAAAGTGTAGTTACACTCTGCTGGTGCAGTTGCTCCAGAGCTTAGTAAGTGAGGTAAAGCTTCATTTTGCAAAGAATAATCACGTGCAAGGAAGAAAAAAAACAGCATTTTTGCTTGCATGTGATTGGATGGTGGAAGTCAGCAGAGCCTCTACACAAATTCCTAAGCTCTGGAGCAACTGCTCTTGCAGTGTGTAAATGCACTTTGTAAAGTGCACAATCGATTTACCTTTAGTAAATTAACCCCAATATCCACAAGCAAATAGGGAAGTTGAATCTTCCAAGCAGAGATGCAAACACCAATTATAAACCTGACAAAGGTTCTAACCCTTCAACATTCTATCCAAAACTAAAAGAAAAAGGAAAGCTTTGTCTTTACATACACTTTAATATAAAAAGTATATGTAATGCTGGGTCCATGTTAAAGCTGCTAGTAGGTATCAGACAGATAGTAAGATAAGGTGATAGGACAGCAATGGGGGGAAGGGCATAACATAGCATATGTGAGCAGTAAAGTAAGGGAGCGCCAAAAGCACCAGCATCCAAACCTAATCCGATATCTTATTTTAGTATTTCAGGGAAAAAAAGATATAGACAATAGATGCATTTTGGCCAATCCTGGGTTAAGTCTTTAGTAGAGATGAGCTTGGGTGTTCACTGAACTAATCTCCATAGTTACATAGTTACATATAGTAGCTCAGGCTCCAAACTCATGCTCTTTTTTGACTCCAATGTGGCCGGGCCATTCCTACTCAACAGCTCACGTAAACAAAGAGGCAGGCTGTGGAATGGGAATGACCCACCCAGCAGCTAGTTGGAGTAAAAAAAAGTGCAAGTTTTGAGTTTGGCTACAGATGAGTTCAGGGGATGTCCACGTTCACCTGTAGTCTTTAGCAAGATAGAAGTTGCTGCCATGCATCACCAGCTGTGGTTCGGCCCTAATAGTACAATAGCCAGGCGAGCTGATTACTACTTAGGCTCCATTTAGTAGATTGCCTTGGTTGAAGCGATCTGGTTATTGATGTTTCCCTAATACAGGTACTCCTCACTTAATGACCAGGTTCCGTTCCAACAACCAAGTCGTTAAACTAATTAGTTGTTAAACGAGGAGTTACAAGAAATCAATATTTTAAGCATTCTTAACTACAGCTCTATAACTTTGTTTTAATTTACATAAGTACAGAACACAAATGAAAATTCTGTACTATACAATACAATTATGTACAGTGTGTTGTTCAGGTGGGAAGAGTTGGTCATAAGTCTGAGGAGTCGTTAAACAGGTAATTCCTTAAACGAGGAGTATCCGTATATGGACAGATTCAGGGATGTCTTGCAGAGAACGCTTAAACATTTGTAATACCAATACTTAACTGTTGGACACTTTTTGCCACCTGGTGTGTTTGTGATCAGATCTATACATGAATGAGCACTTTTATTGTTTAACATCTGATCATGAGAATAAATGCAGTACAGGTATATATTACAATGCTAGTTTTACCATTGTTTGTAATAAGACCAAGAAAGTGTTAATTATGTGTAGAAGTAGAGCACTGTTCTTGCCAGGTTGGAATACAAAAGCTTGCCTGTAAAGGAGGATCAAACCAGCATTCCCTGAATGTCCAGTCTTAAGTAGGATGATATTTTGTCCAATGCCTTCTTGGCAGGGATACTGCGTTGCAATCTTATTTAAGAGGGAAAAACCCAGCTCTTGGGGATTACAGTAAGTGTCCTGATAACCTTTACTGTGCAGTTACTGATTAGTAAGACTTCAGCTTCAGAAGAAATGTTTTCATGGAACCTTGAACTCTGAAATGAGCAGTTACGAATTTGTTTGTAATTCTGTCACAGAGGAGATAGTAGAGCCCAAAAGTTTCCCTTTTTGGAAAATGATGATAAACTCTTTGTAATTAGAATGAGACAGGAGGATAAAAGCAAACCGTGGAGCGTTTTCCCTGCAGACAAATGTAAATTATGTCAGCACGTAGTCATTGTTCTCATCTGTTTGTCTTGGATGGGAGATCTCTAAGCTGGAGTATATTGACTACATCTGAAATCTATACACTGAATATCCATACACAGCAGATAATTTATTGCAGTGAAAGAGCTCCTACCCCTGTTTCGATGAATGTCTACATTTGTAGCAACTAACCATTTCTTCTATCTTGGGCAAAATCTCTTCTGATACCTGTGCAGTGAAGAAGTATGTGGCCGTAAAAAAAAGTCTGCTTTCCAAAAGTCATCATGGCCATCTCCAACCTTTCTATGTCCTATTTTCTTCATGGCAAGGCAGGACCTAACGTGAATATGGACTGAGGGATGCTGGCAACATCTGGAGTCTGTGAAAGCATAAAAAGTAAGATAGGCTATCCAGCCCTGGGGAGTAATATCAATATAGTGTACTATCAATATGGATATAATCAACTATCAAAAGTCCACATAATAAACTCAGCTGACAGGTATTCATTCAAAGGCCACTGTAAAATAAAATGGCACTCTTTGTGACCTTGGGCGGAAAAGGTTTATCCCCTGCCTAGCAAAAGAATTATTACTATTAGTGCTATGAAAATGTAAAATAGTCTCCCCAGGAAGTTGTTCCATTTTAGAATATTCATCTATGGAGTTATCTGATTGTCTTTGTACCCTGTTGATGCAAATTGGACCACACTTTTATTTGCCTTGCTTCTAAGGTTAAAGTCTCTGAAGATGCAAGGTTTTATATTTTTAACCTATATAAATTTGTACATCTCTGCTATGCTGAAATACCACAATGAGATCACATCACCATTAGTACCCTGTAGTTAGAGGCATAATAGTGCCATATAGTCAATGAAAGGACAGTCACACAAATGTCAGAGTACTGTGAACTTAAAAGCAGCAGTAAAAATACAGTTCAGCCAACTTTATATACAATAATACTAGCCCAAAACTTCACCATGCTATAAACAGTTTCTTGCAATATACATCCACCAGAGGACATGTACGAATAATTGTTTTTAAAGCAGTTTGGCTGGGGGCAGTGGTTTTTATCAAGCTTAAATTGAAATATGAAAAATGCCCAATTCCTTTAAATAACATGCCTGGGGATTGCCCTACATCTGTCCATTAAGTTGAACATCTCTATAAAACCTACTACAGCAAAACTGACATTTAAAAAAAAAATGCTGTTTAAAACCCAATAAATCACAGCTTCCTAACAGCTTGCTTCTCATTGTAAAAAAAAATGGCATGGACCCCACCCCCAAAAAATACATACCAATATTTCGGGGGCTTTTGGGGGGCTTTTGGGGGGGGGGGTTATGCTGTTTTCAACAAAAAAAAAATGAAGCCTGCTGTGAAATGTAATTTTCTGGCACTGTTTTTTTGTTTTTTCGTTGTAAAGATCACTTATGCTATCACACTTCTTAAAAATATTGGGGGGTTTTCCGGAAAATTCATACTAGACCCTTCAGATCTGGCATGAATTATAAGGAGAAAGCCCAGGCAAAAAAAAAAGTGTAAAGGGTTCCCCCCAATCCGTACCTGGCCCTTTAACCCAAGCATGCGGCCTGGCTGGCCAAGTAAAGATGTAAATGAGCATGCACCACACCAGCTGGTTGCTAATGAAGAAGCATGTGACATCACTGCCTAATTGGGTTGCTTCCTTAGCAACGATTAACTGTAATGCCAAACACCCTAAACGTTTAGCTTTCAGACAAACATCCAAAGAGCGAATTGGTCCGAACTTACATTTAGACCAAACATCAGCTCGTCCATACCATCCACCAATAACGTTCAGAAAGAGTGTTACAACACAACTCCAGGATCCAAGTTAAGATTGGCTACTCCAGTCTGACAAAGTAACTGTACAGGTAGTATAACCTATGGACACATTGTAAATCCAAATGTTAATAAAATGTACCTTTTTGGGTAAAGCATTCCAAAACCTTCCAGGTGCAGTGGTAGGAATATTTCAGTACTCTTACTATTATATCTTTCTTCTGCCTTTGACTCTCTGGCTCCTCCTCATAAAACTGCACTCCCTTGGCATCTTCCCTTTCTTGGTTCTCTTGGTTCTCCTTCTAATATTTTACACACTTCTTCAATGTCAGCTATCTCCCCTCTCTTCCTTCTCCCACAGAGGTAACAAGGTTCTGTTTTGAGATCCTCTCTATTCTCTATCTACACCTTCCAATACCATCTCTATGCTGAAGACAACTAAATCTATCTTCCTACTCCTCTCTTTACTAATTTACTAACGGACACATCAGTATGGATGTCATAGTTACATAGATGGTAAGGTTGAATAAAGACATCAATCCATCCAGTTCAACCTGTGTGGGTGTATGTGTGTGTATGTATTTACAGCATGTCCCTACCATTCACATATCCCTGTATATTGCGTTCTTGAAGATCCCCATGTAAAATATATGTACATGTTCAAGTTGTGGGCGAACCAGAGTTTTGTATAGTGCCAGAATTTATCTCTTCAGTAGATACCATTTTTAGTGCATGATAGTAATCTGCTGGACTTGCTTGCTGTAGCTTGGCATTGCATGCTATTGCTGAGTCTATTATCTACTAAGACCCCCAGATTCTTCCCCATCCAAGATTCCCAGAAACGTTCAGCAAGTGTGTAACTTTTAATGTCCTCAAAAAGGGTTAAAAACACTTACAGGATCTGCAGTGGATGAAGGCATGTCACATGTACATAGAGCGAGTGATCGGGCATAAGAAGGGTCCCCAGTGCATTGAGAAATCACAAGGATGTCAGTGTATGGCAGCGGAAGTACCAGGTTGGCCCGCAGGTGAATGTCCTATGGCTCTGGAGACACTGATGAAATAATCGCGCTGTCAGGATCAGCGAGGAACAGAAGATCCTGGAAGTGACATCAACAGAGGGGGACAACAACCAGCATGGACCGCAAGATGGAAACCGTAAGTAGCCATCAAAATGGGACGCATTTCAGAACTTCTGATTCTGAGGTCATTGGCTTGATGAAGGCCGATGAGGTAGGACGTTCATCTGCGGGCCACCCTGGGATCTTCCGCTGCCATACACTGACAATGTTGGGATTTTTCAACGAACTGGGGACCCTTCTTATGCCGGATCACTCGCTCTATGTACATGTGACATGCCTTCATCCACTGCAGATCCTGTGTTTTTAACCCTTTTTGGGGACATTAAAAGTTTTAAATTCTGCACTTAGAGGCAAGTGCAGCCCTAAGTGCTGAAGAAACATACATACATAGATACACATTGGATCATCCTAATTTTTTTTTATATAGACTATTTTAGATATAGACCAGAGATATGCAATGAGCGGACCTCCAGCTGTTGAAAAACTACAAGTCCCATCATGCTTCTGGGTGTCATGCTTGTGGCTGTCAGAGTCTTGCTATGCCTCATGGGAATTGTAGTTCTACAACAGCTGGAGGTACGCTAATTGCATATCCCTGATATAGACATTTTCTGCCTGGTCCATTCACTCAGAGCACCCTTATATATACTTTTATCTGATTTTCCTCCTGCAACAGCTGAAAGTAGGCTTCTCCTCCTCTCCCTCACACAGGAGGAAAATACAAGGGATCGGTACCAATATATGCCACCCCTCCTGTCCCTGTTCCTCTTCTTTCTGCTGCCCAGGGCCCCCATTGTTTCAGGATGGAGAGCAGGGAAAAGGCTGGTAAATATGTCACAAACTCATATGTGTTGGAGCTTTGAGGTGCACTACCTAATGCAAAAGGCTGCACATCCCTAAGCTTGCATTTATATATTTTTAGCCTCCAAGTGCATTACTTTACATTTATCTACATTAAACCTCATTACCTCAGTAGATATATCGTGCTGTGTGGCTATTGCCCTGCTTAGCTTTGTATCATCAGCAAACATAGAGACTGAACTATTTATTCCAACCTCTATATGGATTATGAATAAGTTAAACAGAATTAGTCCCAGGACAGAGCCCAGGGCATCCCACTAACAACGAATGATACTATTTTCATCAGCAAATTCTTGGATATAGTCCATTATTAACCCCTCCAATAGTTTACATGCTATTGTCGTATGTTAGGCTTGTAGTTTCCAGGAATGTGTCTCTGCCCTTTTTTTAAAATTACCATGTTAACTTTTCGTCAATCAGCTGGTACCATTGCAGTTAGTAAGCTGTCCTCAAAGATTAGGAATAACGGTTTAGAAATAACCCGGCTAAATTCTTTGATGACTCTCAGGTGTAAACCATCTGGTCCTGGTGATTTATTGACATTACGTTTTTCATGCCTTTTTTGAGTACTGACTTCTGTTAGCCACAGGGGAATGTTTTTTGATGTATTCCTAACAATACCACCTTTTGCTTAGTAAAAATAAAGGAGAAGAATGTATTTAACATAATTGCCTTCTCTCGGTCACTTGTAACCAAATTCCACTGACGATCCTTTATGGGGCCAATATGCTCAAGCTTTTCATTTTTACTATTAATATATGTATATATATATATATATATATATATATATATATTTTTCTTTTTTTTAAATGGTGTACTTTTTACTCTCATCCTCTTTGTCTCTTGAAGACTAATTTCACTGCTCTACATTTCTTAATTTTTTATTGTATTCTTTATAGTGTTGAAATACTGATGGTGACCTCTTAGCCTTATATTTTTTAAACGATTATTTTATCCCTTTAATATACCTCTTTATGCTTGAATTTAGCCATCCAGATTTAACTTTAGTTCTTTTAAATGTGTTGCCCATTGGACTACACTGGCTGATGCTATTGATTAATATGTTCTTAATGTCAAATCACTTCCTAAAACTTTTTTCTGATAACCTTTGTTTTTCCTTTTAGATTAATAGCACAACTATTATTACCTCCCCTCATTACAGGGTGCCTGGACTCTGACCTCTCCTTTCAGTCCACATCCAATCACTGTCCAAATTTTGACACCTTCACCTCTGTAACATTTGCAGAATATATCATAAACCGTGAGCCATAAAGTTCAATTCAATAGTCCTTCTGGCCAATCAGCGCTGCTCATTATGTAACATACAAAGATGGTTTACTCCAGGTGAAAAATAATCCAAAGTGCTTAAACAACAGTTCATGTAAGAAATCGTCAGATGTATGAGGATTCCACCTTCACCAAACCACGTGATTCCGCTCCCTTAGGAGTTGCACTCACCATATTTATATTAGATAAACGCCTTTGGATATGTTACGGTATGTCCTTACGATCTATGCCAGAGAGCCATCTGCCAGGATATCCAGAATGGATCACCAAAAATGATTTATACGCTCTGGTCCTATGATTCACTCATGCTCTACAAGCCATAAACATTCCAGTGTGCTCGGACATAAGGAAAGAACCAATCCTCATATCGTGAATCCATTAAAACTTTATTCCATAAGAAAGAACCCTTTCCCTTATCCCTATACACTTACAAAACAAGTTAAAACAATAGCATGCAATGTAAAACCATTGCACTGTTTACTGTGTTCCGATACTCTCTCACCGCTTGTGAAGATCTGATCGTCCGCGGTAATTCCCGGCAGGAGATCGGAACAAATGACAGATGCAGCAAGCCGTGTGGTCATGCCTAGATGCGTTTCGTCATTCCGTCTTTGTCAATAAGCCCACTCTCCTCTCTCTCTGCTCATAGAGGCAGCAGTGGGATCCCTTGACTCCTGCTGCTATCAATCAAATCCTGTGTGCAGAGAGCTACCGGGGCTGAGACATGCTGTGTGTGTCAATAGATGCGCTATGTGCACACAGGTCAACTAGGGATTGAGCTTGGAGGTAACCCACCATTGGAAGCGACTTCCTATGGTGCAAAATTGTATATCAAAATCAAGAAAAGCGCTGTCCCCACCTATACATTATATATATTGAATTTAATAAACGTTAATGCACTAGGGCTGGTGTGCGCTCTCTCTTGCTCTGTACTTTATAGACTTCCTATGGTGAAACACCAAAAAAGGAGGAGTCTGGAGCATCGGTGGGAGACCCCAGAAAAGAAGCTTCGTCACTGCTCTGTGCAAAACCTTTGCACAGAGCAGGTTGGTATATGTTTGCTATTGTAATAAAAAAAATACCTTTGCATACGCTTTAACTTATATATTGTAACATTCTCTCATTTTCTCTTTGTATTGTAACATTGTCTATCACTTTAATCTGGATGGCTTTCAGCCCAATGTTGGCATGTACAAGATATACTTATCCAGTTAGCCTTCTACTTTCCACTTTAGGGAGGACAAAACCCGCTGTATATGATGTAATTACCAAAGCCAAGCCAGAATCAGTGCTCAAATGCAATTTTATACAACGGCGTAAATAAGTAAACTAATAAAATAAAAATTAGATTGTATCCTTATGTTATCCTCCCAAAGCCCTGACACCCTGTCAGCTTTATCTTAGGACAATTCCCAAGCAAAGAATAAACTTCAGCACAAAGAGAGTTGTGTAAGTGGCCGGAACATGCTTCCTGTGCTGCCAGAGTGTGAACTGAAGGGGATTGATAGAGTCAGTGCTCTGGAATTCTGCAGGAAGGCATTTCAGGGATTTTTGCCTGGTGAGAAATAGGAACAAAAACTTTCATTTTTTTCTGAATGAGCTATTACAAAGTACTTTTTCACACATTTTTCCTGGAACACACAACGCTGATGATTTTAGGTGATCCCCGTTTTACAGAAATGCTAATATTAGTCATAGATAAAATACATAGTGAACAAACTGTGTAGGCTTATTTCTTATGCCTGCTATGATAACAGAACTGATATGCATTCTCTTACATCATAATAATCTTTTTTGGTCTTTTCTGTGGAACGAATTGACAAACTCTTATCAAAATATTGGCTAACTGCCTGTTAAGAGGAAAAGTAAACTCATCTTATTTCTTAATCACAGCATTTATGATGCAGTCTAAAACTCTTACAGTAAAAAAAAAAAAAAAAAAGTAAAATGGTTCCTCTAAAAAAATCCTTAAAAAATAAAATAAAGTTGATCCAAAATCATTATAGTTTTACTGTACCCAAACCCTTAACAAAAACTTTTTTTTTAATTTTGTTGTTAAGTTTTGAGAAATTTTGCCTTACTTCCTGTGCTGGCGACAACATTGTCACCAGACAAGAAAATCCCCAACATGGACACAGCAACATAAAAATATGCGTGTGTGTGTGCGTGTTTGGGTGCGTTCGTGTCCAGACAGGAAGTGGGTGGGGGGAGATCAACTCAGGTGCACTTGCTCTACTGTGCCTAATAGGTTCCTTGGGAGGAGGATTTAGGCAGAGGAATTAGTTTTGTGCATTCTGTGTATTATGTGTCCCTGATTCCGGCACACTGTGCATTACACACTCCCTGACCCCTGCTCTCTATATGTTACTTACCCCGACCCATGTACACTGTGCATTATACACTCCTGACCCCTGCTCTCTATATGTTACATACCCCGACCCATGTACACTGTGCATTACACACTCCTGACCCCTGCTCTCTATATGTTACATACCCCGACCCATGTACACTGTGCATTATACACTTCTGATCCCTGCTCTCTATTTGTTACATACACCTGACCCCTGCACACTGTGCATTACACACTTCTGACCCCTGAACTCTTGTGTTACATACCCCTGCACTCTATATGTTACATTCACCTGACCCCTGCACACTGTGCATTACACACTCCTAACCCCTGAACTCTTGTGTTACACACCCCTGCACTCTATATGTTACATAACCTGATCCCTGCTTATTGTGCATTACACAATCCTGACCCCTGAACTCTTTTGTTATACACCCCATGCACTTTATGTGTTAAATGCACCTAAACCATGTACACTGTGCATTATACACCCATGGCCCCTGAACTCTTGAGTTATACGCCCCTGCACTCTTTATGTTACATACAACTGACACCTGCACACTGTACATTACACACTCCTGACCCCTGAACTCTTGTGTTAAACACATCTGCACTCTTTATGTTACATACACCTGACCCCTGCACACTCCTGACTCCTGCACTCTTGTGTTACACATGCCTAATTATACATCCCTGCACTTTATGCTTTACCCAGTGGTGTCCAAAGTCTTTTACAATCCTAGCAACATCCTTGGATTTCAAACAACAAATAAAACCTGCAAACAATTCCAAACACCACCAGACCTTTGTAGTGCCACATGTTTGAAGTTCACAACTATCAGTGATACTGTATTATAACCTAACATGTTGAAAATGGCAGCATTCCATTGTCAGAAGTTCTAACTCGTTTTGCCTGTGCTCTTGTTGGGGAGATTTCCCATCACTTCCTGTTCTGACTCCTCCTCAGCTGGGACATGAACAGCAATAAAAACAAGACAGAGGCTGTAAACTTTCCCTGTTCTACCCAAAATAACACTTTTTGAACTTTTAATAAGCAATACATACAGCACATAAATGTTTTTACCTAGAGTTTTTACTATTTTTAAAAGAGGCAGTGTACACTAGAAGCTGTGCCCCAAAAATGCTGCAGGTAATATTTCCCCATTACTGACTTACCATGCTGTGTATGGCACTGTGTATTTGGGTGGAGGTAAAGGGACAGTTGCACTAAATCATACCTGTGGTAGTGGCTGCAGCTCCCTGTAAAGGTGTACACTGACAATGCGCAGGCTGAATGCAGAAGTCACTTGTATGCAGTGTTACAGCTGCAGGGGGAAATGGAAGATATTGGGATATGACATGACCAGAATTTTCAGATTTTTATTCATATTGCAGGGCTCAAATGAATTAAAAAGCAATAACTGTGAATTTGTTATAATAGTTTTAATAAAAACATAAAAAAAAAAAAAATGAAAAAAGAAAAAAAAAAAGCTTGATCTGGAAAATACGGTCTCTTTAATTGTGGTGCCATTAAATCATAGTTTCATAGACACATATAAACCTCAGCACAATACATTTTCAAAACTGAAACTCTTTCATCAAATATTCTTTTCTGCACATAGAATATAGACAGAGAGCTAACACTTCATCTGTGCTTACCTTACAATGGATGTAAACCCTCACATATACCCAGTGAAGTGACTGGCCTCAGGTGATACACAGAGATATAACAAATCCTCCTCCTACATACATTGTATCTGTTTATCTGCAGCATTCTCTTCTCTACAATCATTCAAATTCCAGAATTTATAAGTTTGTCTGAGAGTCCTGAAAAAAGGGGACAGAAAGCTGAAGTTACACTCTGTAGAACTGGGTTGGGTTATACAGCGGTCTGGTGTGAGTAATCTTCCCCGGGACTGAGGCATATTTCGGGTCTCCATTTGGCTGCTCCCTGCCTCAGTTCCGGGGAAGATTATTCACACCAGACCGCCATATAACCCCACCCTTGGAGCTGTTCTTAATCTATGGGCTACTTTGCAAGTAGTAATAGACCCTTTCTAATTTTCCATCTCTAGGATACAATGCATAGCCAGCTATTAAATCCATTAATTATCTTTTTACTTTTTAGCTCAATTAATGCATCAGACTCCTCACGATTGGCATAAGGCCATGAAACGCGTTGAGTGTTCATCTAGGGGTGCCAAGCTATGCTTGCTGTAACAATTGTAACTAATCATGACCTCTATTTGTATTCATCATGTAAATTATGTTTATACTGTGTATACTGTCTATATTAATTTTTATCATTATTTATTTGGTTTTTATGTTATGAAATGTAATGTCTGTCACAAATTATGCTGAGTAATCTATTCTGTATGAATAAATGAATTATTATTATATCAACTTATGTTGATTTTTTATGATTGTATATTTACATCATAAATGCCTTATTATATTATTTTAATATTGGATCATGCTTACTAATTCTTCGATCAGATACTGCCCCTAGGGGACTGTGACATTCAATTTATTTACATTCCATACATATTTTTCATATACTCACATGCCTCAATTAAAGTCCCAACCCTATTTTTTCTCTTTTCTACACCTGTGTGTGAATGGGCACACAGAGCCATGGTTCGGGAGCCCATCATCTTGAAGGGGAAGGGTATTATTATTATTATTATATTATTATACAGGATTTATATAGCGCCGACAGTTTACGCAGCGTTTTACAACATTAGGGTAGACGTTACAATACAATACAATTCAAGACAGGGGGAATCAGAGGGCCCTGCTCGTTAGAGTTTACAATCTAGGAGGGTATGGTCCATGTAATTTTTACATTTTTTGCAAGGGTTTAAAATCTGAAACTGAGGCTAAGGGTTCTGGTGTGAATTTTTTTTGCATTTGTCATTCTTGCTTGTAGGATTTGTCAGTTTAGAAGAAAAAAATGTGCAGGCAACGTATGTTTTCCCATTGGTTCTTTAAGCAAATCTTCAATTTCTGAGTACAGGTCCACCTTAAATTGTACTTTGGGTTCCACTTTGCTTAAAGTGACTGTCAGCATTTACATGATACATCTAAGCAGGCCTCTGTGCTAACCACAATCATGAAGAAGAAAGCCATCTATAGTTGGTGTTCCTGCCAAAAACAGCTGATTCATACAAGAGACAAACACACCTGCTGTTCAAAATACACATTCCATCTCTGGGACCGAGCCAAGAATGTTCAGGTAAACATCTTCTTCAGTACGATAATATATATAAAGCTTGGGATATAATCCAGAACAGAAAATTATTAGAACAGCCAGGATTATCTAAAGATATAAGAGGGCCCAGGGCAAGACTATAATAGTGGACCTATGCTGGAGGAGATTTAGAGTGCCCATTTAGGTCCACGTTAAGAAGCAACGGTCTAAAGGCCTTCATTGGTTGCTGTGGAAAGCCTTTATCAGTGGTAGGCTGGAAAAAATAGTTAAAAAGGCACAAATCCAAGAAGTTCAACCAATAGAAGAATATATAAATAAATAAATAACCTTACATGTGCAAAACCCTAATACACAATTAAGAGGGGATTTCACTGTGATTGAGAAAACCACAATCAACAAAAGGTGACAGGTTGTGGAATTACCATTGAGTTTCTGGGAACTTTGTTGAAATTATTCCTGATTTAGCACAATGAAAATCACACCCAACATTGCTGCGGAGCAGGGCATCGCTTTTTCTCAGCTGTGGGGGCCCGACTTATGGTCCTACACACAGGCCCACCGCTTTCAGAAAATGCCCCTAACCTGAGCTCCTGATTGTGCATCCATTCCAGATGCTTGTATGTGACATCACATACAAGCACCTGGGCTGGATGGGAGAGTTGGATCAGCAGGATGAGTGTGCCAGGACAGGTAGATGTGTTTCATCTCTGCTTCCTTTCACCACTCGGCATATTACGCATATCATAGATGAGAAGAGGGTACAGTGGTGGAGCAAATTAGCAGGAGGGTACAGCAATGGGGGAAAACGAGCAGGAGGGGTTCAGAGGTGGGACAGATGAGAAAGAGGGTACAGTGGTGGGGCAGATGTGCTGGGAGGTACAGTGGTGGAAGAGATGAGAAGGGGGTGCAGCAGTACGACAAAAGAGCAGGGGGGTTCAGTATTGGGCCTGATAAGCAAGGGGGTTCAGTGTTGGGTCAGATGAGCAGGGGGATTCAGCGTTGGGCTAGATGAGCGGGGGTTCAGTGTTGGGCCAGATGAGTGGGGGGGTTAGTGTTGGGCCAGATGAGCAGGGGGGTTTAGTGTTGAGCCAGTTGAGCAGGGGGGTTTAGTGTTGGTACAGATGAGAAGGGGGTTCAGTGGTGGGACAGAAAAGCAGGGAGGTAGAGTAGTGGGGCAGATGTAAAAGGAGGTGTATTGGTGGGACAGATCATCAGGGGGCTACAGTGGTGGTGCAGGAGAGCGGGGGGGACAGAAGTGGGGCAGGAGAGCAGGGGGTACAGAGGTGAGACAAATGTACAGGAGGTACATTGGTGGGGCAGATGAGAAAGAGGGTTACAGTGGTGGGGCAGATGAGCAGATGGTTTTAGAGTTAGGACAGATGAGAAGGTGATTCAGTAGTGAGACAAAAGAGCATGGGGATACGCCGGTGGAGCAGATGTGCAGGGAGGTACAGAGGTGGGGCAGGTGAGAAAAGGGGGTACATTGATGGGGCAGTTGAGCAGGGGGTTACAGTGGTGGGACAGAAGAGCAAGGGAGTACAGGGGTGGGGCAGATGTGCAGGAGGTGCAGTGGTGGGAGGGATGAGAAGGGGGTTCAGCGATGGGACATAAAAGTGGGAGTTACAGTGGTGGGGACAGATGATACAAACAAACCCAAGGATAAACCGAGGAACAAACCAAGCTTAACTTACCACCAGCCCACAGACAACCAAATGACCTGTCTAACAGTATGCGTTTAGTCTGTACACATTTGCAAACGCATGCATAAGCCACAGAGCCCCGTCAAGGCACCCCGGTATCTGTGGTACCTAACACTAACTTATAAGTGTCCCCACAGTAGAGGTACATGCATTCTGATGGATAGGTGCTGGATAGCTCTCACCTATCCATCAGAATGCATGTGCCTCCACACTGTGGGGACACTTATAAGTTAGTGTTAGGTACCACAGATACCGGGGTGCCTTGACGGGACTCTGTCGCTTACGCATGCGTTTGCAAATGTGTGCAGACTATACCCCTGTTTTTAACGCATACTGTTAGACAGGTCATTTGGTTGTCTGTGGGCTGGTGGTAAGTTAAGCTTGTTTTTTTCCTCGGTTTACCCTTGGGTTTGTTTGTATCTGTTGTTAGCCTTCCAAGCTTCTTACTGTGATAGCCAGCTATAGGTGAGAGCAAGTGGCGTCTTTTTGTATCACTGTGGGGACAGATGAGCAGGGGGAGTTCAGTGCTGGGCCAGATGAGAAGGGGGTTATAGTGGTGGAAAAGATAAGCAGGTGGGGTTTAGTGTTGGAGCAAAGGAGAAAGAAGGTACATAGGTGGGAAAGATGAGCAGGGGTTTACAGCGGTGGGGCAGAGGAGCAGGGGGGTACAGAGGTGGGGCAGATGTGCTAAGGGGTGCAGAGGAGAAAAGAGGTACATTGGTGGAACACATGAGCAGGGGGTTACAGTGGTGGGACAGATGTACAGGAGGTACAGTGGTAGTGGTACAGTTAAAGGTACAGGTACAGTGGTGGTTACAGTGGTGTGAGCTGTTTATGGCCGGCCTAACAAGCTCTGCCATTATGCCACGTAAACACGACCGGTTTTCCCGTCGGAATAAACTCCGAAGGTTTTTCCGACGGAGTTCCACTGAAACTGTCTTGCGTACACACGATCACACCTGTCTGATCGTTAAGAACTCAGAGACGTACAACACGTACGACGGGACTAGAAAAAGGAAGTTCAATAGCCAGTAGCCAATAGCTTCCGTCTCATACTTGCTTCCGAGCATGCATCGTTTTTGGTCCGTCAGAACAGCATATAGACGAGCGGTTTTCCTGATAGGAATTGGTTCCGTCGTACATATTTAAAACATGTTCTATTTCTAGGTCTGTCAGAATTTGCAAATTTAAAAAAAAAAAAAAGTCCCATGCAGCATACACACGATACAAGGAAAAGATTCCATCCGACTTTTTCTGTCGGACATTCCGCTCGTGTGTATGCGGCATTAGAAACTTTAGTAAGTTTTCCTATAGATGAAGGCTCTTCTGTAATTCCAGACCCGATGAACCAATTACACTCAAATTTTTTTCTGTATTTGTTAACCTCTGATTAGATGCTCATTACAGCAAAAAACAAACAGCCACATACCTTTTCTGTTTCTCTTTCCTTCAGAAGGCACTTTCTTTAATTGGCCTCAGTAAACTCTGTGTTAAAAGAAAATAAGGCTAAGCTACACCTCCTTCTTGAACTTTAACGTGGAAGAGACAAATTTAAAATTACTAACCAGGTTGTATAATATCCCCCCCCCCAAGAGTATATGCCTAGCCTACCAGCTGCTGGAGAGGTTGTAGGGAGATGGAAACTTTTGCTAATTTTGCTGTCATTGCCCTATTATGCCCTATATTTACTGATCCACTTTCCTCTTCCCCATCTACCTACTACCTCCTAGTGTTTCTTGTCTTGTCCACCTTTTTTTTTCTCACGTCTTCGGAGCAAGTTCTCGCTGATTTAGTTCTATCTACTACCAGAACATCATGTATCTTGGTGGCTCATGTGAAATGTTACCTTTTCATATCTGACAAATTTCAATTAAAATAACATAAGCAAAAAAGAAAAAGAAGATATTAGGAACCAGGAATTAAATATTTGAGCATATTAGGCAATCAGAAAAAAGTTCAATGCCTCATCAAGACTTCAAGAAATTTCACATGTGAAGGAACACAAACACTAGCATATAAAATGGAAACACCTCTGCGGAGATACTGCTCAACAGCTTGATGGTGGCTATTAGGAACAGTTATCTGCATATTGGAGAAAGCTTTGTTTAGATATGTAAATAGGAGATGTCTGTGTTTAAAGGGAAATGTTTGTATTTAAATGATTGCATTCAAACACACATTAACATTTTGAACTCATAGAATGTACTAACATTCAAAACAGGTCTATTACCACCATGATTACCATCATTATCATTAGCTTATTATGCATGATTGGCTTGCCTTGAACATTGCCTTCCACTCTTTGTATTCCAGAACAGATAACTACCACTGAGTGTCCTGTCTTCTGTACTTTTTCAATAACACTGCCTGATAACTAGCTGTTTACATCTTCTACTACTTACAAGTCATTAAATTATCATATATGAGCATTATTAATTTTAATTAGATCTCCAGTGGAAGATATCAAGATTTGTAAACTGACAAGTCTGAGTTAAAATCAGGCATACTGGAGTTTACTGAAGGAATGGAAGCTGTTCACTTATCAAAGGGAATTATATTAAATAAGATGAGCCTGTGATGACTTTAAATGCCCAATCACGTGTACCCAATAATACATTACAGCACAGGGGCTCAAAAGGACAAGAGAAAAATGGGAGACCAGGTAGACAGAATTGAGGGGGATTTCAATTAGTACTTATGATCACACCAGCTAGGTTTTATGACTAGACCGAGTGGTGTTAAGAAGATCCTAATCTTGAGATCATGGACAACTTGTAAGACCCACAGGGGATCACAGCCTGCCTTGCTTTCCAGCAATACTAAAAGAAAGCATGTTAACTAAAATTCTACTTTAATTAATGCAAAGACATGAGGGTTCATTAGTAGAAGGCAGCCCATGCGTTGGCTTAAATTAGTTGTAAACCCTTACAAACCACTTTGACCTACATGTAAGCCTAGATTAAGGCTTACCTGTAGGTCCAAGAAATATCTCCTAAACCGTAGGTTTAGGAGATATTTAACTAAAGACTATTGCCGTTAGCAGCATGCCGCTGCTAATGGCGATATGCCCTTAGTGGCGTCTCCCATGCGCATGCGTGGGAATGACGTCATCGATACCCGGAAGAAGATAGACGCTCCGTACTACAGGGCACAGCGGTGACATCGCTGGCTCCTGTGTCAGGTAAGTGACACATAATGGGCTACTATGCGATGCATAGTAGCCCATTATACTTTACCTTTGCAGGGAGACAAAGAAGAAGTAAACCCATCAGGGTTTACTTCCTCTTTAATCAAATGCATTGTGACTACTTTTTGAGTAAGTTCATCTGTAAATATTTACTTTGCACATGTTCAGATTTTATTAGGACTGTCCAGTATCTGATGCTTCCACATTATCAAGTAAAGGGCTACACAAAGTAGTTGATGTTCATGTACACTTATTTTCAGATGGATTTGATCCCATTAAGGATGCTTACGTTGATTAAAGGTTTGTAGTGCTAGTGACATCATATGCAATGTGCTCAGTAGGTTCTGGCATGTCAGTAAGGGCACAGCTATAATGTATGGTTTAGTGACAAGCTGTCAGGGCTGGGCTTGGGTCTCATCCTCAGACGTACATGCCCCTGTCCTCCTCTGTGATTTCCATAGAAGTTTTCAGCCCTCAAGCCTGGTGGTCCTCCGACGGGGAGTGGTAATTTAGGAGGGTGTACTGTCAGGGCTAGGCTCAGCCCTTCCTTCTCAAAGCTGGCTGCTCAGCTGTCGGCTAATTGCCAGCTCCTTTCTGTCCACAGTGACTCACCTGTTGATGATATCCTGCTCATCAGTCCTGCCTACTTAAGCCGTCCAGCCCATATGATCTCTGCCTTCGCCTTGATCACATCTCTAGAGATGCTTTCCTGTGTTCCTGTTAAAGACTTGCTTGGCTGACATTCCATTTGGCTCCAGATCCTGCTTGCCGTTCTACTACGCTCATCTCTGGCTCCCTGATGTTTTGGTTTGTCTGACTATCCGTTCTGGTTCCTGAACTCTGGCTATGTTTTGACTATGTTTACTCTGTTTACCCTTTTATTATTATTATTATTATTATTAAACAAGTGTGATTTAACTGTACTTCTGTCTCAGTCTGATTCATGGTTTCTGACATAAGCACAGCACAGGTGCAAAATGGGCAACTGCACTTTCCTGTGCATAGGGCATCATTGACAAGCATTAAATGGACCCAATCTCTTAATTTGCTTAAAGAAATCCGGTAGTGTAACTCATGTTACTGAGTTTATGAACCTGAAAATGTTTCACTTGAAAAGGGCACATTTTACAGTTCTGTGGTAATTTATTACTAACTATTAACCTTTTTCATTGCATTCTGTGAATGCACTGTTTGGCAGGTGGTGTGTCCTGGCCATAGTATGCTTTCGAACACACATGGCAGATGTATGAGGATACTGTTCCAACCCAGCGCACCTCCTGCAATACCTCCAAAAACCTTGCACTGGCTGTTGTCCTTATAGTACTTTTGATAAGTGAAGTAATTCATAATCAATCAAGTACAGACATACCCCACTTTTAAGTACACAATGGGGTTTATTTGCTAAAACTGGAAAGTGCAAAATCAGGCTCCCTTCTGCATAGAAACCAATGAGCTTCTAATCCCAGCTTGTTCAATTAAGCTTTGGTAATAAAACTTGGAAGCTCATTGGTTTCTATGCAGAAGTGAGCCTGATTTTTCACTTTTCAGGTTTAGTAAAGAAACCCCATTGCATACTTAAACGTGAACAAAAGGAAAAAGCCATGCACATACATAAATACTGTAAATAATATTAAATATAAACACCTATGAGTGATTAATTAATTGATTGCAATAGTAGCGAAAAAAAGTTGATCTACCCCTCTAATAAATCAAACATACCATAATTTATAAAAAGAATTATAAATAACAAGTGTTAATAATGAACTTCGAAAAATACCAGTGAAGTGATAAAAAAGTCCAATAAATGAAAAATAGTCCAGTGACAACTTAATAAATACCTAAATTTCATAAGAATTCATGAAAAAATAAAAAATATAAGATTAATAGTAGCAATAAAAATAAATCTAAAATGTAAAAAATATATATTAGTGATAATAATAAAAAAAATGGTTATAATAATGAGTGTAATAATAATGTAAAAATAAAAAATAAAATAAAAAAAGTGTTCAATCTTCTGTGCAACCAAAAAACACCAAGGATCGTGACCAACACCGCACAAAATATGCACTTACCAAAAGGCAAGAGATTGCATGCCCATAGTCAATCTCTACAGCACCTCCTCAGACCATGATCACAGTAGGCTCCCTTAGTGAATGAAACAGGCCGGGACCTATAGCATCTAAAATGTTAGGAATATCCATTACCCCAGATCCCTCAATGGCACTCATAAATCGAAACACACATCCAATTTAAATTAATTGTTAATTTATTCACCGCAGCAAAACAAACACTTGCAAGAGCCTGGAAATCCCCTTCATTGATTGTGGATGAGGTAGTGAATAGGATGAACAACACTATGACGTAAGCCAAAATGGCAGCTCTTGAAGCTGACACACTTATCAAATTTTAAAAAGTATGGCATCCGTGGATAAAAAATTATTTACCATCAAATTTTAACAAAGAAGTTCTATTACCATGGTAGCTGACTCGATGCGTAAGTGATTACAGTATATGGATTCTGAGTGATATGGCGGCCCTCGACTCGACCCTGTGGACCTCTCTTCTTCTCTATCTGTTCCTATTATGATTTTGAAGCTCTTTCCTACTTAAGAAGCTAATTCCTCTAATAAACCATACCATTAATATGCGTTATTGTTATAGTAGTAATTATAGTTGAATATATCATTTACATTGTATTGAATATATAACTCTGAGCTTCATTACTTCTGTTGTATATTATGTAATTAACCTATTGTCAAATACTCTTTTGTATGTTCAATAAAACCTTTTTGACAAGGAAACAGGCCGGGACCATCAACAGCAGCACGTGAAGCAGAAAGGCAGTACTTAGGATCCCAGGGAAATTGAAAGAAGACTCACTATAGCATAATTTCGTACAACAAATTTAATAAAAGTAAAGAAATACACTTACATATAAAGCAGTGGGGGGCGTGGTCAAGATGGCAACCAGCTAGGACGTGTTGGAATAGAGCTCTGCACCTGGCAGACTGTTTATCTGGCAATTAGGGACATATATCTATCCTGTTGGGCCGGCGAAGCGGTGGTGAGGACCGGCTATGCGCAGGGGCAGCTCCGGTTCCCAACGGAAGAAACACACAGCGCCGGGAACCCCGCCAGGAACCCCGCTACAGACCCGCGCTGCACTCGGGAAGGCCCACACCAACATGGCGTCTCAGACGGAACAGGCCGCCGCTGGGAGCTGAACAGTTTCAGGCTCTCATGCAGGCGATTACGGGCTGCCAGACTACCCTAACCACCAAGATAGAACAGATACAGCTTGACATGGGGCTTATACGGCGTGACATGGATAAGCACCGGGAGAGGCTCACGGAGGCTGAGCGGAGGATAGGGGACACGGAAGATGTAGTCCGCAACCATGATGCCTCCCTCCGCACACTACAGGTGAAAATGAAGGCGCTGGAATCCAGGGCAGAGGACCAGGAAAACAGGAACAGGAGGAATAATTTACGGTTGGTGGGCCTGCCAGAAGGTGCGGAGGGCTGAGATACAGAGGCTTTTACTGAACATTTGCTGCGCACACTCCTTCCGCTGGCTGTGTTCTCCCCTCACTTTGTAGTGGAGCGGGCACATAGAATGCCATCTGTTCGAGGCCCGCCAGGAGCTCCGGCGCGCACATTTATTTTTCGCCTTCTGAATTTCAGAGACAGAGACCTGTTTTTTTGGGGAGGCGAGAAAGGTGGGCGATCTGCGCTTTGAAAACGTCAAACTCATGCTATTTCCTGACTACTCAGTGGAGACACAGAGGCAACGCAGGACATTCGACCAAGTCAAGGCCCAGCTGCGCACCAAAGATCTCAAGTACAACATGATGTTCCCCGCGAAACTCAGAGTGGTTGATGGTGAAGCCGTCCGTTTCTTTACCTCCCCGAGTGAGGCCTCCAGATGGATTGATTCCCTCCCCCGGTAAGGCTGATCCTGAATGGAGAATCCCCGGCTGAGGTCCACACGCATCGCCCGCTATGCCCAGCGGTAAGCACACCTGTCCCTCCCCCAATTTTGACCCTCCTGAACTTGGAGAACCGGTTAGACTGCCTTCCCCCCTTCCCATCCGTCACTTTGTGAGGGGGGCGAGGGGATGACATGGCGTTGCTGTTTGTGCACTGTTGCTCCGCAGGGGAGGGGGTCCATGTTCTTATCCTGCTGGCCTTCTGGCCTGATTTCCCCCCGAGTTTGTGCCTAAGGGGTGTACTGCCCCATTTGTAAGTAAACCTCTGGACATGGACATGCTACACGTGTGATGCCGGACCAGGACACTCTGATAGCCCAAGTTCCCGGGGCTTCACCTTCCACCCCCCCCCCCCTTTTTTTCTTTTTTCCCTTATTTTTTTCTTTTTCTAATTTTTATCTCTTCCCCGCTGGAAATGCTGCAACTAAGACTGGGCCCTTGGAACACTCCAAGCGAACACTGTACTTCAGTCTGAGGTGTCACCTATACCCTTATTTGATCCCCTTTGACATGTACTGCCTCCAGGAAGCAGCTGCGCTGGAGTCTGTCTACTCTAACGCAGAAGACTCTGTCCTAGGTGTGCTGGTTGGTACACACCGCCCCCACAGGAGATTTCTCCTTTGAATGAGTTCAATTAAGTTTGGTTTGGGTTCTCAAACACCCCGGGGCTGTTTTTCTGGGGTGTGGGGTGGGATGGGAGGGGAGTTCTGTTTGTTTTTTAGTTGTTTTTTTGTTATACGCTTATATGTTTTTTACTGCGGACAGCTCTATTACAACAAATGTACTGCGTATGTCATTGCATTATCCAGTATGCGATATATGTGCCTTGACCTTGGTCATGCGGTCATCTCCGTTGGTCCCCCCTGCCCTTCCGGGTTATGGCTTCGTTGAAGATCCTGTCCTGGAATGTCAGGGGGCTTAACCAAAAGATTAAACACTCTCTTGTTTTCGATTACATGAAAAAATATGCACCACATGTTTGTATTCTTCAGGAGACGCATCTAGTAGGGGGAAGGATTATGGGCTTGAAAAGGCCCTGGGTGGGATACCACTATCATGCCACGCATTCTGGCTATGCCCGAGGGGTTAGTATCCTGGTTCAGAAGTCCCTCAATTTTGAGCCTCTTGATATTGTTACAGATCAGGACGGGAGATATGTGCTGGTGCATGCCAGAATAGATATGATAGAGATGGTGCTGGTGGGTCTCTATCTGCCACCACCGGCAAACTTGTCTTTGCTACACAAATTGACTGCCCTGATCGCCCAGTTCCATACTGACAATGTAGTTCTAGCGGGGGACTTCAATATCCCTCCTAATCCATCACTAGATAGATTATCGCCTGATCAGGCTACGGACTCGCCACTTTCTCGTTGGGCCCGGGTGTTTGGGTTGGAGGATGTCTGGAGGTGGAAACACCCGTCAGATCGCAGGTTTACGTGCCATTCCTCCTCCCACAACACCCTCTCCCGTATTGACCTTGTTTACGCTAGTGCCCCCATGCTCCCCAAGGTTCTTGGAATAGAGTTGCTCCCTCGGGGCATATCTGACCACTCCCCACTATTGTGTACGCTGCAGACCTCTACCCCCCAACGAGATAGACTTTGGCGACTGTCTAGGTACTGGATTGAGCACCCACTATAGCCATTGAGATGGGCGGAGAAATACGGGGATTTTGGGCCTCCAACACCGGCACGGCTGCGAGGGGGATAGTCTGGGATACATTTAAGGCCTACATGGGAGGATGTTATCTTTCTTCTATTGCCCGGGAGTGCAGGAATGATAGGATCAGGGTAGAGGAGGCAGAAGCCAGGGCCCAGGACCTTGAAACCCAATTCACCCTCACGGCCAACCCGCTCACGGCACAAGATATGAAAGTTGCTTACCGGGAGGTGGTGCTGCTTAGGGTAGCTAAGACAAGCAAACGTCACCTGGCACAGATGCAGAGGATATTCGAACAGGGAGTAAAGACGGGGAGGCTGTTAGCCTGGATCTCTAGGGAGCAGGCCCCAATCTCCACTATACCCCGAATCCAGAATAGTGCTGGGACACTAGTGACGGATCCTCTTGCCATTAACGCTTGTTTTGCAGAGTTTTACTCCACCCTCTACTCCTCTAGGGCATGGTACTCACCTGAGGAGCTGCGTGCTTTTTTAGAGGGGGTGACACTCCCTGCCCTCACCTCTGAGGCCAGGGACAGCTTAGACTCCCCGATCACACTAGAGGAGGTCCGACTCGCACTGGGGTCCATGCAGGCGGGGAAGACCCTTGGGGAGGATGGGATCCCCCCGGAATTCTATAAACACTATCTGGAAGAGGTGACTGTTAGAATGCATGACATGCTTACCACATCCCTCTATGGCACAGGCCATTATAGTGGTGATACCCAAACCTGGGAAGGACCCCCAGCTGTGCTCGTCCTTCCGACCTATTTCCCTGCTCAACTCGGATGCAAAAGTGCTGACCAAAATCCTTGCCAGGCTACTGAATGATGTCATACTTACCCTAATCCATGAGGACCAGTCAGGCTTTATGCCAGGGAAGGGGACAGACATTAATATCCGTAGGTTGTACACTGTCTTGGCCTTGGGGGATGCAGAAGGCAAGGAGGAGGTAGTGGCCTCCCTAGACGCGTAGAAGGCCTTCGACTCCGTGGAATGGGACTATCTCTGGGAGGTCCTCCGTAAATTTGGATTTTACATATTCATTCAGGGTATGCCCTCTTTTAGGCATACTGACCAGCCAGGCCAAGGCACACCTCAGGCCTTGATAGTTAGGGTCATCATATTTCCGAGTGAAGACTCTGACTACAAATGTTTGAGGGGGTACCGGGTAACATATGCTATCTGTAATGTAATGACTAGAGACTATGCAAACTACTAGGAAATTAATATAATGAGTATCTCCTGAAACTTGGATATCTGTCTGCACGTTTTATTTTTTGTAACCTGTTATTGTATGTCTGTTTTTTTTGGAACTATAAATAAACTATTTGTTACATAGAAAGCAGTAAAAACACCCATAAAAAATGCCGGCCGGCCAGCATGCAATCGCCCGTCCAACCTACGCTGTATAGCGATGACGTCAGCACGTCTGGGTAGCAAAATGGAATGGAATCTAAGAAAATGTTACGGGTGTATGGCCAGCTTAAGTCTAATGAATTGCTATTTTTATTTCATTATATTAATTTGTAATGTTACAGAGTTTTGATAGGACTAGCCAGTCTAGTAAGCCCTTCTTTCCAAGAAATTGTAACAGTACTATAGAAGAAGTTGATGGTACTGGGTTAGAATTTGTTGGCATTATTTTGTATTCCAGCTTTCGTGTTTTTTTTTTTTTTGCTCCGTAGACTAAATATTAAATGAAAGCAATATCTATGTAGGAATACCTACATAGATAGGATGACCCTCCCCCCAGGGGCATGTGGCTTCATATATTACCTCAGGCAAGTTGTGAGACAGAGAGCATTTTCTACTCAGCCTCAGGCAACAAACTTCTGTAGGTCAAGTCTCAGAAATTTGTGTATTCACATTTCAGTAGACAAAAGACTGCAGCACAACGAACCAATTCAAGCAATGGGCCATAGCTGATAATTTATTTATTACTGTATTCATAGTACTGTGCAAATGTTTTAGCCTGGTGTGAAGAAATGCTGTAAAGTAAGAATGCTTTAAAAAATATCTATTTTAATTGTTTTTTATTTTTTAGCAATTTACAAAAAACAAAGTGAGTGAACAGAAGAAAAGTCTGTAGGATTAGAGTCAGGTGTATGATTAACCAAGCAATTTACCAAGCAGGTGCTAATGATCATCAATTTCATATGTAAGTTGAAACACAGTCATTAACTGAAACAAACAGCTTAAAACTTGGTGAGGAACAGCCACATTTTGCTACTAAGATGAGGTTGTTGAAGACAGTTTCACAGCATGGCAAGACTGAGACAGCAACAAAACATAAGGCAGTTATACTGCATCAGCAAGGTCTCTTCAAGGCCAAGATTTCGAAGCAGACAGGGTTTCAAGATGTGCTGTTCAAGCTCTTATAAAGAAGCATAAAGAAATGGGCAACCATGAGAACCCTAGACACAGTGGTCAGCCAGGGAAACCTAATGCAGAAGATGAAATACACATTATGCTTACTTTCCTTTGTCATCGGAAGATGTCCAGCAGTGACATCAGCACAGAACTGGTGGAACTGGTGTAAAATACTCTTTGCAGTACTTATTAAGAAGAGAAGTCTATTTACCACTGGTTGAAATTTTATTTTTTTACTAGAAATGTTCTTGTATTCTGATGGGACAGAAAGTGTCCTTGAAAGTACAGAGTGCTTTTAAAGCATAACTCCCTCTTGGTAATCAATGTACATTGAAGGGGGGGGACATCCACGTGGGGGGACATCCCCCCACTCTCTACCTTCTCCGCCTCCCCTCCAACAGCAAGAGTTCGTTCACCCCTACCAAGAGTTCGTTCACCCCTACTGGCAAGCGTATTTGCAAACAATACCGACGAAGGATGACTTTAAACAGCTTGTAGCGGAGGTGCAGGCTACCTGCCGCGCTGAAATCCAGACCCTGCACACAGGTCTTAAACACCTAGCTGACCGTGTGGAGATGGCGGAGGAGGATATCCAGGAGACCAAGCTGACGGTCCACCGTGTTCAGGTGGAGACCTCGGACCACCGCCTCCTGCTGCGGGACATGCAACGCCAAGTGTAAGATCTCGATAACAGAGGCCGCAGAAACAACATCTGCGTTCGCGGCCTGCCTGAGACGGAGGGCACTGAGGACCTTCAGACCTCGCTGCAAACATTGTTTAATGAGATGTTAGGGGAAGACCCGGACAAACACATAGAAATGGACAGGGCGCATCGGGCCCTGAGACCCAAGGGTCCGGCCTCCAAGCCAAGGGATGTTATCTGCAGAATCCACTCCTTCCCACTTAAGGAAGATATCATGCGCAAATCCCGCTCCATCCGCGACTTGGCCTTTGACAATTCTCCTGTCCAGCTTTACCCAGACCTTTCCTGGATCACGCTTCAAAAATGCAGGCTGCTACAGCCTCTTCTCCGGGCCCTCCAAGACAGGCATATCCTCTACAGATGGGGCTTTCCCTTTAGCCTGAACGCCAGACACCAGGGAAAGTCTGCGACTCTACGCCATCTGGAAGACCTGGCCCCCTTTTGCGACACTCTGGACATTCCTGTCCCTCAACTGCCCGACTGGGACTTGGTTGCCTCTCCCCCCTCGATGCCAGTGGTCTGGCAGAAAGTTCCCTCGACCAAGCGGCACAGAGGCCTGGACCCCCACCGTGGGTCACCCAAACGTAAATGACGGACACGCCATGTCCAGTGGCCGTCTCCCCTCCGCAGTTTTCTTTTTTTTTTTCCTTTCTTTTCCCCCCGATTGCCGGAGCTACATTTATTCCTCGTTTTTCTTACCCCGGGCTGGCCTAGGTTGAGTCCAAGGACGGATCGACTCCCGGGTTATTGCCCCCCCCCCCGTGGTTTTCCACCTGTTGGTTCCTTTCGTGGAGTGGAGTGCTGGTGCCTCCCTAGCCCGCATTTTTGGACTTCCTGGCTGGGGAGTCGTTAAGGAACTGTACAGATCCAGTGTCCCTATAGGACCTCTGGAACTGTCTTTTGATAATGTTTTGTTTTACTTTGTACTCTGTTATTGTTTCTATTCTTTCTCCTCTCTCTAGGTTTTCCCTTTTCCTCGCTTCTTCAGGGATGCTCTGCCAGTGGTTCTCCCGGTCGCCGGCCCTCCTCCCGTGGTCGCCGCTCCCCCCGAGGCACGGAGGCCTTCAACAAACTCAGATAAGTATGCCCTGCACACCACCCCTGCTTGATCATGGCTAAGATCCTGTCCCTTAACGTGCATGGCCTGAACTCCAACAAGAAGCGGCATTTGGCGCTCAGGGAGTTCCGACAGGCGGGGGCTGATATAGTGATGGTCCAGGAAACGCACTTTAACCGGGGAGATTCCTTTACTTTCGTCTCTAGACACTTCCCTCAGGTCTATCAGGCTTTCAACCCTCGTAAGAGAGCGGGAGTGGCCATACTTTTTCGGCAGGGGGCCCCCTTTACTTCCACCTCCGTACACTTAGACCCTCAGGGTCACTACATTGTCCTCCACGGTATGTGGCGCACACAGGCTTTGACCCTGTGCGTCCTTTATGCCCCTAATGTCCATCAACATCACTTTCTGTCTAGGGTGCTCTCCCGCCTATTTAGGACGCCCCCCGGGCTTCTAGTGATGGGGGGGACTTTAACCTTACTCAGTCCGCACTATATGACCGCCTCGCGGTTGACTCCCGGGCACCCCAGGCTAGGGCCCTGAGAGACTCTAAGCTTTTCCGCCAGATCACTAGAAGACGGGGTCTTTTTGATGCCTGGCGAGCCCTGCACCCGCAGGACCGCCAGTACACCTTTTACTCTGCTCCCCACGGCACGCACTCGCGCATTGACCATTTTTTTGTCAACAACACCACACTGAGGGCTGTCCGCTCCGCACATATCCTGCCCATTTCCTGGTCCGATCACGCCCCCATAACCCTTACCCTGGACTTGGACCTCTCCCTTCGTAGGCCTTGTACTTGGAGGCTGAATACTTACCTCCTGCAGCATGCTCCGGCAAGGGCTGAGCTGGAGACTTCACTCTGGCACTACTTTGTGGAGAACGATACCCCAGACGTCTCCCATGCTACCCTGTGGGCTGCCCATAAGGCAGTAATCCGAGGTCGCTGTATTGCCCTGTCCTCGGCCCTGAAGCGGGATGCACAGGCCGCCAGGCTACAGGCCGAAAAACGACTTAGGACCCTTGAAGCTCGTCTTCTGGGATCCCCCTCTGTCTCCACCCTTAAGCAAATTGTCCAGACTCGGCAGATACTTCGAGACCTGGCGTTGGGATCGGTGGAAAAGGCACTAATCCGCCTGCGACAACTCTACTACGACAAGGGTAACAAAGCGCAGTCGCTGTTAGCCCGGAAACTGGCAGACCGCACACTGGCCTCTGCGCCGGCCCAAATTAAAGACAGGGAGGGAGGCCTCCTGACCCATCCCCAAGCGATAGTGGATACGTTCGCTGACTTTTATACAGACTTATACAATAGGCCGGACATTCCCCATAACCCCCCGGCCCCTGGCCTGTCTCATCGTATAACCCAGTACTTAGAAAACTTAGTGCTGCCCCGACTGCAGGACGCGGACCTCCGGGAACTAAACGCCTCTATCACTGAGGAGGAACTCCTAGCAACTGTTAAGGCCCTCCCGACCCATAAGTCTTCGGGACCGGACGGGCTCCCCTACGAGTATTACAAGACATTTCTACCTATCCTGTGCCCACATATGACCAAACTATTTAACTCCTTCCTTCAACAGTCTCCGGTCCCGACCGAGATGCTGGGCTCCTTTATCTCCCTCATCCCTAAACCGGACAAGGATTCTACCTCCTGTGCCAGTTACCGGCCTATCGCCCTACTGAACGCGGACCTAAAATTTTTTACGAAGCTCTTAGCAAATCGTTTAAATGCGATTCTTCCCTCCTTAATACATAAGGATCAAGTGGGCTTTGTCCCTCTGAGACAAGCGGGGGACAATACCAGGAAGGTCATAGATCTCATTGATGTGGCGAATTGGGACAGCCTAGCATCTCTGGTCCTCAGTTTAGACGCCGAGAAGGCGTTTGACCGCCTGAGCTGGCCCTTTATGGAGGCTACGTTGCACCGTATGGGTTTTCGGGGCTCGTTCCTGCGTGCGGTGCAGCACCTCTACACCACTCCCTCCTCACAGGTTAAGACCCCCTTTGCCACGTCCTCGACCTTCTCCATTGCTAATGGCACACGCCAGGGCTGTCCGCTATCTCCTCTCCTTTTTGCACTGTGTGTGGAGCCTCTGGCGGCTGCCATTAGAAGCAATCCCGACATCCGGGGAATTTCGGTTAGGGGCAGGGAATTCAAGATATCGCTTTTCGCAGACGACGTTATCCTCACCCTGACTCAGCCCAGGACCTCACTACCCAACCTCCACTCTGAACTGAGCCGCTACGGGGAGCTATCGGGCTACAAAATAAACACTTCTAAATCGGTGGCCCTCCCACTGAATTTGGCGACGGACGAGATGTCTCACCTGCGCTCCACATTCCCATATAAGTGGGAATGCTCCTCCCTTAAATACCTAGGGGTTTTTCTTACCCCATCATTCCATACCCTATATCAGGCTAATTTCCCCCCCTTTATCGGGAAATTAGGGAACTGATCCACAAATGGAAGGTGCATCACATATCACTCCTGGGACGGATCACATCCATTAAAATGGTGATCCTCCCCAAGCTCCTGTATTTGTTTCAGACGCTCCCGATCCCGGTCCCTTATGCACATCTACGCGCTCTTCAGAAGGACTTGTTGAAATTTGTACGGAATTACAAAAAACATCGGGTCCCGGGCTCTGTTATGACGGCTTTACGCTCAGATGGCGGCCTGGCTTTTCCCGATTTGGTTCGATACTATCAGGCCGCCCAGCTGCGGGCCATAGTCTCCTGGTTTCCGCAGCGGTCCTATAACAAGTGGTCGGAGATTGAAAAAATCTGGCTAGCCCCGGTACACCCGAACAGCTTCCTATGGGGCGCGAGCGTCGAGACAGATCCAGGTCGGCTACTAGGGCCGATGGCCCAGCTCCGCCAGCTCTGGCGGAAGCTTTCCCGCGAGCACAGTCTCCATTCGGAGTTCTCCCTAATGACCTCCTTTCTCTGCAACCCGCAGCTGCCGACCAGCCTGACTCATCAGATGTCCTGGCCCTGGGCCTCGCGTAACCTGTTCCATTTAGGGCACCTGGTGGACCCTAGAACAAGAAAGTTGTTGACTTTCTCGGAGCTCCAGGCCAAACACGACCTCCCCCGGCAGGCGTTTTACAGCTACTTACAAATAAGACATTTCGCACAAGCCAGGGCCCCTCACTTACAATTCTCCCCGCCCTCCCCATTTGAGCGGATAATTCTGGAAGGCAGACACCGCAGGGGGCTGATTTCGGACATTTACCGCATTCTCAACACGCATCATTTCCAATTGAGAGGTAAACATTTATATATGAAACGCTGGGAGAGGGAACTGGGTGAGGAGCTCCCTCTTGAGGCTTGGCAGGGGGTGTGGCGACAGGCAGCCAAATCGTCTCTTTGTACACTGTACAAAGAGAATTCCTACAAAATCCTCTTTTTCTGGTATCGGACCCCCGACATACTCAACAAAATATACCCCTCTACCTCGGACCGCTGCTGGCGATGTCTGAGGGAGTGGGGCTCCCTGTTCCACATTTACTGGGCCTGCCCCATACTGGCTCTTGACCCGAGGGCTGCTTCAACGTCTATTTGACGTGTCGGTGCCCCACTCCCCTAAATTTTTCCTACTAGGCCTGTCGCATCCCCCATTGGCCAGGCCGGGCCGGAAGCTCCTTAGACATATCCTGACAGCAGCCCGGTGCCTGATAGCCCTTAATTGGAAAAATTCCTTGCCCCCGTCCATGGAAGCTTTATACTCTAGGATTAAGGATGTCGAACTCATGGAGAGAATGACTGCCAGAGTGAGAGATAGGCTTGAAGAGCATGACTTGGTCTGGGGGAGATGGCGGCTATTGGAGGATTGATGGCGAGCCGGTATGAGTACGGTGATGTGGACCACTGGCGTTCTATTTCTTTTTCCTTATTTTTCTCTTTTTTTCTCTCTTTTACTCTCTCTGTTTACGATGTTATAGGTCCTGGCTATGTTATGAATCGGGCATTCGAGCCGGACACTAAACCTTGGGTGGCCTTTTGGTTGCTAGCACGGATAGCTGACTTGTCGTGTCTTCCGTCCGGCTGCGTACCCTCGGTCGGATGGCCTAATATTGCTGCACCCCCTAATGCTGTGTTACCTTGCACTGTCTATTTGTACTGGGCCCCGCAGATTTCGGGAGCCGTTTCGCTGTCTGCCTGTACCGTTATTTTTGTCTTGCGACCACGAAAAATAAATAAATTGTTATTTGGAAAAAAAAAAATGTTACTTGTATCTAATGAAGGCCATACATGGTCGAATTTCGAACACATTTTCTTTTCAAAATCAGAAAGTTGATCCGATGATGCCACCATTGATTTTCGAAATTGGGCTGACCAAGCCTTCAATTTCACCTCATGTTGCTACAGAAAATAATTTTTTGTGGCTGGGAATCTTCTTTTCTCTCTGTAAATTTTCTTTTCTTGCACATGCGCATTTTTTTTCTCATTACATTTCTCGCACAAAATTGTCCCATCATTGATTAGAAAATCGTTTGTTTTTCAAAAAATGTCAAACATGTCCGATTCCTCATATTTGCTGCAGCCCACTAATGGTGCGAAATTCATACGAAAATTCTTAGATATTTTTGTACAGCCATCATTAGTGCGGGCTTCTGGGAAAATCACTGAGCCAGTCATACAAGCAGGAATGACATTTATGAGGGTTTTCTGTACACCAACGGTGTAAAAAACACCTCCAGGTTGCCATATTGCATTTCATTTTACAGAAAATTGCAGCAGCTACAAATTGAAAAGGAAAGATTATTTTTTATAACATTACATTACAAGATGGCTTGTGTAACAATTGTATTTGCAATATTATTTTTTTATTTGGTATATTTTTTCCACAAAAGTGGTTACCCTTTAAATTTATTAGTGAAACAAATTGTTATAACTGCCCCCATTGGTGGGGTTTCCCCCCATTTTCTGTTTGTCTTATGCTGTGTACACACGGTCGGACTCTCCGGCAGAAAAAGTCAGACGGAATCACTTGATCGGATATTCCGATTCAGCAGACTTTTTTTTTCGAAACTTCTGACTGACCTAGAAATAGAACATGTTTTAAATCTTTCTGATGGACTCAATTCCTATCAGGAAAACCGTTCGTTTGTATGCTGGTCCGACGGACCAAATATGACGCAAGGGCAGCTATTGGCTACTGGCTATTGAACTTCCTTTTTCTAGTCCCATTGTACGTGTTGTACATCACCGCGTTCTAAACGATCGGACTTTGGTGTGATTGTGTGTAGGCAAGTCTATTTCAGCGGAACTCCATCGGAGAAACCGTCGTCAGAGTTTATTTTGATGGAAAAACTGGTCGTGTGTACGCGGCATTAGACACTGTGGCGTTTTTCAGGCACTTTTGGGCTAAAAATGGCACCTGTAAAGCAACTGAGAAACGGCTCCCCTGTGGTCTCAGTGTGAAAGCCCGAGTTCTTTCACACTGAGGTGATGAGCTTGCAGGACATTAAAAAAACTCCTCCAAGCAGCATCTTTGGAGCGGTGAAGAAGCGGTGTATACACCACTCCGCCACGACTCTTGCCCATTGAAATGAATGGGCAGCGCCGCTGATTTATTGCGCTTTGTGGGTCGTTTTAAGCCTTTTTCAACCACTAGCAGGGTTAAAAGCGCCCTGCTAGCAGTCAAAAACCTCTGCAAAATCGTTGGTAGAGCGCCGCTAAAAATAGCGGCGCTTTACTGCCGATGACACCTACGCCCCAGTGTGAAAGAAGCCTAGCATCCATTAAATAGACAAGAAGTAGAGAAATCTTTTGTTCGCCTCTCTTTCCTTTTGGAATCCATCATATTTTCCAAATAGAGACACAGACATAATACAAAGCTGGTTGGGGTTCTAGTATACACTAGTATATAGTCTATATCAGGGGTGTCCAAACTTTTTTCAAAGAGGGCCAGATTCGATGAAGTGAACATGTGTGAGGGCCGACCATTTTGCCTGACATTCTTTGAACCATTAAAATTCGGTCATTCAAGCACTCATACCTGGCCCAACAAAAATTCTTGTGCCTTTGTCGCGCTCGTTTGCCCGACACACAGACGAATGCTCTGTTCTTTAGGGGTACCGTTAAGTCTTAATGGTACCCCACACATTGGAAACATGGGGTGCTTTTGGTGCAGCGCAATTAAAAAAAAAAAAAGCTCTGGGACTTCTTTCCCTGCATTTTTGTGGGTATGGAAGCCCATTGAAATGCATGGGCTGCCCTACACACAGCATGCAGCCATGCAGATGTGAGCCAAGGGCTTATTGGAGGGGCAGTAAAACTACATGGTTAAGCTGTTTTTACCACCCCCAACTTCTCCCCCTTTAGCTGCAGAGGGAGCAGCTGGGGGTGTACACATGCTGTGGCTGCAGCTGGAGGTATGCTCAGGGTGAATGGGCCTGCACTGCAACTACCTGTGCGGTATAGTGATGCTACATTTACGGGCTTAAAACAGGTGGTGAGGAGGCAACATAATGCCTCTTTACCACCTTTCAAATGCCTCTGAAAAGCGATCTGTATATGGATTGCTTTTCAGAGGAGCAGCAGTCCTGGCTGCTATCACACACACAAGCACCACAAAAGCAGTTCTGATGGTACAAGAATGGGGGGGGGGGTCTGGATTAAAAGTAACACACATGCATACACATACACACAGACATACACACATACAGACACATGCATACACATACAGACACATGCATATACTTACATACATACAGACACATGCACACACACACATACAGACACATGCACACACGTACATACATACATACATACAGGCACATACATACATACATACAGACATACACGCACATACATACACGCACATACAGACATGCATACACACACACACACACACACATACATGCACACAGATACATACAGACACACATGCTGCACACACATACATACAGACAGACATACACGCACATACATACAGACACACATGCACATACGCATACATACAGACATACATGGACACACACACACATGCAATCATACATGCACAGACACACACACACACACATGCACACACACACAGACACACATGCACATACAGACACACATACACACACACACATACATACAGACAGACAGACATGCACACACACACACACACACACACACACACATATAGACACACATGCACACACATACATACAGACATGCACACACATGCACAGACACACATACATACAGACACACATACATACAGACACACATACATACAGATACACATGCACACATACACACATGCACACATACATACATACATACAGACACACATGCACACACATGCATACAGACAGACATGCACACACATACATACATACATACAGACATGCACACACATACATACATACAGACAGACATGCACACACATACATACAGACATGCACACACATACATACATACATACAGACACACACATACAGACAGACATGCACACACACACACATACAGACAGACATGCACACACACACACACAGACAGACATGCACACATACAGACACACATGCACACATACACATACAGACAGACATGCACATGCACACATACAGACACACATGCACACACATACATACATACATACAGACACACATGCACACACACACACACACACATACACATAAATAAAGCCTTTTTAAAACGAATCTAGCTTGTAGTACAGTACCTTTCCATTCCATTTCCTCATTCAGCCGGGTACTGCACTGTAGGGGGAAGCAGAGAGCACAGCACACTCCTCTGCACTTTACTTTCACTTTTGAAGCCGACGGAGCTTCACACAGTGCCGGGGATCGGCTCATTTGACAGCCCTGATCCCGCAGCACACCAGGCGGGCCGTTCAAAACCGGACTGCGGGCCGCGATTGGCCCGCGGGCCGGACTTTGGACATGCCTGGTCTATATTAAAGTTTTGGCTGGAGTTGGACTCTAAAATGCGCTCAGTTGGTCTTGCGGTTATAAATTCACAATACAACATTGCTCTTAGCACAATTGTCAGAAAATCTCGAAAGAACCCTTTTGTCAGAGTGTTTCTTGGCCTGATATATGGGTGCCTGCCATGAGCATGAGGTAATGTGTCAATAAACAAACACCTAATCCCTGATAATTATTTTCTACATACAATGACTTTACACTTATTTCACCCCCCAGCCAGATATTCAGTCAAGTTACTGTACATCAGACTACAAAGCTGTGGGCACTGTTAGGATACAAAATGATACAGAAAAGAAAAGAAGTGAGGAACTCAGAAGTGGACCGTGATCATAACCTATTATATAGATTAGGAAAATTAAATCAGTTGGAGTAAAAGTACCACCACCAGGCAAACACTGTGCTTGGAATCACATAGTATATGTTGAAGGATCTTCATCACGTGGTATCTTGTTCCCACCAACAACCATCTGCTTTATGATATATAGCTCCTACAGATCTGTATGCACTACAGGCACTGCATATATTTTATAGGATCACACCTAAAATTAAGGTGGTATTATATATGTGCTAGCTTCTGTTATACAGTAATTATATATCAGTGGCAGGTGGAACTTGCATTGCCATAGTAGCTGTCTAGCTATGAAGCTTCATAGTCAACTCCAATCCTCATGCTGGATTTGTTCAGATTATGGGTAGGGGTTTCCTATGGTTCCAAGAGCAATCCTGTTACAACCCTGCCCATGCCTCAAGGCAGGATAAGACCTGTGCTGTGGTCCCTAATGACAGCATTGAAGGAAAACTGTACAGACACTAATGCCTTCACAAACAAGCTAGTTGCTTGGCTGCCTTGGACATTAATACTTTCTAAGTCCCTAACATAAAACAAATATGTGATCAGAAAAAACAGTACTCTTATCTGCATACCTGTATTTTGGCAATGACTCAAAAGGTTGCAATTCGCAAATTTCAATTGGAAAATAAGCATATTCAGAAAAGGGAAGCTATAGCAGCAGAGGTTTCCTTTAAGTCCATCTATAACCCAATCCTCTTGTTTTTTAACGTCGATCCATGAGGATTCTTAGTAAATTCTAACCCTCTTTCCATATTCGGCTTGTTCAGATAATGGGTAGATGTTTCCCTGTTTTCTTTTGTTTCTTTATTTGGGGCAGGGTAGGAAAGGGTTAGCACCTATATCAGATTTTTTTTATTGCTATGTCCCTTCTGGGGGAGATTTACTCCTCTAATTGCCCTGCTGACCATTATCACCAGGACAAAAGGACAGAAAGTGATGGGAAATCTAAAATTTTTAAGTTGTTACTTGAATAGTAGGTGAAGAGAAATACTCCAGTGGGGATACCTATTCCAGTGAAAACTGCATAAAAGAAGAATTTGAAAAGAAAGAAAATGTTGGATCTTGGGAATCACACTGGTTAGAATACATAGTGGTGCTATCCACAGTATGGGTGGATGGATGTCACCAGAGACAATAGTACCAAAAAGAAAAACAGAAAAAGAATTGAACACCACAGCAGCTACCGTCCAAAAATATATTTATTGATAAAATGTCATGGCAAAAGTTATATATCATTACATAAAAAAAAGAAACAATGTATCGGTGCTCTGTACACCCAATCTGACCCTCCCTGTAACCACCCCCCACAAACTCCACCCACTTGCACCTACCCCTGTACACCCCACTAGTCAAAGCCTCCACCGCACCATCCAAACCCCCCTCCTTCCTCCCAGAAGGGGTCCCACTCAGAGCATTTGGCACCCAGGCTAATCCTATATCAGGCACCCCCTGTCCACCCAGACGGCTCACCGCACGTCGACATCAAGCGACATCACGTGTAGCACTGCAGCCCGGAACCCATAAGAATCCTCCTCCCTCTGCTCCCCTGGGTGGCTAGGCCTCTCCGCTGCAAAAATGGCATAGACCGACCCGAGGATTGTCATCGGGCAGCCTGTACTAGACAGAAAAAAACATGTGGCACACTTATGTGTGCTACTGCCAGTGGCGTCACTAGGGTTGGTGTCACCCCACCAAAAAAAATGATTTCCCTTTTTTATGAAAGTGCGCCAAAGATGCATCATGCAGAACTTTTGGTGCGCTTTCAGAAAATGCAGAAAAAATGTGCAACATAATAGAAATCTATAGGAATACAGCTATAAGTGCGGGTAAAATGTAGGAAGACCCCCTTTACATTACACAGCCCCCGTACCTCTGGGCCCCTTTACATTACCCAGCCCCCATACCTCTGGATCCCTTCACATTGCACAGCCCCTATACCTCTGGACCCCTTTACATTATACAGCCCCCACACCTCTGGACCCCTTTACATTATACTGTTCCACACCTCTGTACCCCTTTAAATTACACATCCCCCACACCTCTGGACCCCTTTACATTACACAGCTCCTCACCTCTGGACCCCTTTACATTACACAGCCCCTATAGCTCTGAATCCCTTTACATGATACATTTCTTCACCTCTAGCCCCTTTTACATTACACGGCCTTGGCACCTCTGTACCTCTTTACATTACACAGCCCTCCCCACACTTCTGGACCACTTTAAATTATACAGCCCCTGCCACACCTCTGAACCTCTTTACATTACACTGCCCCCCACACACATACCTCTGGACCCCTTTACATTACACCCCCCACACCTCTCTGGATGCCTTTACATTACACATCCCCCCACACCTCTGGACCCCTTTACAATACACAGCCCCTAGCCCCGGCAGCTCTGCCCAAGCCTCCACTGAAACATAATAGGAGATGTGAAATGACAGTAATGTTCCAAGTAGAGGGACATGGCTGAGTAGCCAACAACACCACAATGGGTTGAGTATAATAACTTAAACCTAAATAAGATACCTAGCACCAAGGAATATAAAAGAATTCCCCTCACTTTGGAGAGAATTGTTGCCTTTTCTGTTGTGTCTCTGAACAGGAAGTGAAGGGAGATCTCCCTAAGAGGAATCCGACAGAAAATAAAACTGACAAGGATTTCAATCACTCCATCCAAAACTAAAAAATGGTTTTGGCAATAGATACAGTTTAAGGCAAACTGGTTCTGCTCCCTATTGTTTCTTTTCTATGACACTTCTATTGATATCTTTTATGAGCAAGGATACCTTGGACATCTTAAGTAAAGCAAAAATGTAAAGATTCCCAATATTTATGAGTAAGGACATCAAAGTATCCAGCATGCTAAAACTGTGATGTTGTGTCGACCCATCGGAGCAACTGTAATAGCTTGCTTACTTTCATTGTATATCTTACCATTTCCCATACAAAATTCCCCCTTCTTATTAACGCTGTGGTTAGGAATCTTTTTGTGTTTTGCCAAATATTATAAATGATAAATCATCTTATGATTTACTAAACAATTCATTTTATAGCAGTACACATAATCCCAGCTCTGGCCACAATCCTTGTGCTGTCTTCTTTTCGTGGTGAAGATGTGCTTTGCTCAATTACTGAAAGCAAATTGTTATTGTTTAAGCCGGAGATTCTTCATTCTGTATCCACCAGACTACTATTACTGTCAAAATGCAATTGAAGTGCTGTAATGAAATGCAAGTGAATTAAGCTGTAAAGTATTAAGAAACATGTGTAGCAATTTATTTTTATAATTGTGTAATTTTTTTATTAAATTAAAGTTAAAACCACAGTCTGCAGCAACTGAGACAATCTAATACAAGCTGTGACAATCAGCTGTACAGCTCTGGAAAGAAATGAAAAAGAATGTACTGTAACTTTATCCAGACCCTCCTGAAATTCCTACAAACATTATAAAATAAAGGTGACAGTTCCTGTAGGGGTATTCATGCTATCACATACTTTAACTGATGTTTCCTGCATTTGGCTGGGTCTTTTCTGCCAGTGAAGGAGGAAGCAGTTTCAGTGTGGCAAAGATCTTTTAAAACTCCTGCCATCTTTTCCCATCCCAGAAGCAGTTTCTGTTCTGTCCTAATCAAGACAGACAAATGGCAATATGCCTGTCATGAGACCAATACAAGATTCGTACAGCTAATGCTAATGCTCATACTCGTGCAGCTCATGCTTATTCGCATGTGCCAGCACACAAAAACTGACTTTGGCCAGGAACCAGCATGCACTGACAGATCGGCACATGCGTATGCATGTGCATAGATGCATGCCCGCATATGTCCAATTCTGGGGATGGAGCCAAACTGCCTATATAAAGGAGGCTCAGACGTGTGCTCATTGCTGGATGTTCTTCATTTACCCGGGACCTGTGTACCTACTCTGCGCTCTCTCCCCTTTCTGATCAGGTTGCTCTTGACCTTGTTTTGTGGATACTGGACTATGATCATGCTCTGCTGTCTTCCTGGTAACCACGTCGGCCTGTTGCTTGGCTATGTTTCTCCTGTTTTTCATGTATGACTCTGACTTGGCTACTGACTATGTCCTTACTGTTCATCCGTGCTGACCCTGGCTTGCCATTTGACCACATCCTTGATCCCAGCTGGTACCTGCTTCTACCTCTAACTGTATGTCCTCAGCCTCTGTGCCAAGCTTTCAAGGTCTAGTTCTTGGGTTCCATCTTTGGGCCTCTTCTGGTGTACCTGCACTGCTGCTGACTGCTGTACAGAGGCCACTATTGCCTATTACCTGATTACTGGCACCCGTGGTTCTTTTTCTCCCTGTGCCCCTGTTCCTGAGCTGCAAGGGGAAGCCCTCTCATTACTTGAGCCTCCACCCAAGGTACACGACAGAGCCTCTCCCATCAACTCTTTACGCAATATCTCATATTCTATCCTCCTTTAGACGATCCCTCAGAACCCATCTCTTTAGAGACGCCTATTCTAGCCTCACCTAACAATTAACCTTTTATTTTCTCCATTAGATCTTCCCCCACAGTTACTACCTTTTGTATCACTTGAGCAGGGCCCTCTGATTCCTCTTGTATTGAATTGTATTGTAACTGTATTGTCTGCCTTGATTTTATTTAAGCACCAAACACACTGTTGGCACTATATAAATATTGTATTATAATAATAATAATTATAATAATAAATCGAGCTTGGCATTAAACACATAAAAATTTCATGCAATTGATTATTTGACCCATACATTTTAAATGATCGGATGTCAACAGCAATTGTTAATTGCAACACAAACCATTAATTCATTTGTATTAGTCTAGTCAATTTTTCAACCTATCTTGATGCTTTCATTTTCAAATAAGTCAAGATTAATCAATGAAAAGCAATTGAAATGGTAGTAAAAAAAAAATCTATAATTGTTACATTTTAAATGAATCAAAATCTAAGATTTCTTAGAAGTAAGCCAACATATATGGACATATTAACATTAGGCAAGCATTATTTGCCAAAGTAATTAGATAACTTAAGACACGTCAGCTTTAACCGTTTGATAGGACAGACAATGTGAAAATATAGTTCACAACTGTTAATGAGATATGCCAGCACAGTACAGAGAATGTTAATTAGGGTAAACATAATTTTCCACCCCTTTTTTAAAACCTAAGTTTAAAAAAATAAAATGATCACATTAAAATCAATGTCTTTAGTAGAAATCACCCCTTCTGATTCCCCCCTCCCCTGCCAACGTAATCTTCTAGTGCAACAGGGACAGGGACTGAGCACTCATCAAGACAGCCTGACTATGCTGTCCTGTCTGCCCCTCCTCCCCATTCATAGAAGCTGTACTACAGCTTCTATGAATAAAATGTAATCTATGCATGGCGGGGGGTGGACCTTTTCATCTGCCCATCCTCCATTCATAGATCTAGTTTCATACCACATCTATGGAAGCCTGGTATTTCTACTAAATGTGGAGACAGCAGCACGTGGAACACATGAGTTGGTTCATAAGTAATGTAGATTGTGCTTATTTACATTTTTTTCTCCTACGTAAACTTAGGCCGCGTACACACGCGCGGACTGTTCGCCCAACTTTGTCCGTCCAACAGTTTCGGCAAACAGTCCGCTCAAAATTAGCATGGACGGACATGGCCACACACGACGAACGAACAGTTTGCTGAAACCGTGCGCGATGACGTGAACGGCACGTACGACGGGACGAAAAATACGACGTCCTATACACTGCATTATAGCTTTCGGCGTGAAAATCCTTTCTGAGCATGCGCGGAACTTTGTTTGACGAACAAGCCTACACATGAGCGGACTGTTCGCTGAAACAAGGTTTCAGCGGACAGTTTTTCGGAAATTCCGAAAAACCTTGTCCGTCCAACTGTCCGCTGAAACTGTCCGCTGAAAGCCCACACACGAGCGGACTGTCCGCCCAAACACTGTTCAGCGGACAAAGTTGGGCGAACAGTCTGCCCGTGTGTACGCGGCCTTAGGCTTTAAAAGAGAAGTATGGGGTATATTAAAAAAAAGTTTACTCTCAGTCACCAGGTCTGTGCTCTGCCCCTCCAGTGTTCACTGGAGTGCAAGGGTGTGGAGGGTGCGGGAGGGGCTGGCTCAGGCTCTTAGCAGCATGCTGAAATGCTGAGCTAGCTGCCAATCCAGGAATCTGGGTGGATCAGGATCTTTTCCCAGCTGGGACTGGCTGAGTGACGGGTCTTAGGAGTGCAGAACAAACCACACTCCTGTGATCACTAGGAGAAGTAAGGCCAAAAAAGCTTTGGGCCTACTTCCTCTGTAACTTTATATATAAGGGGAAAATGACAAAGGATTTTTTGGAAAGCAAAAATAAAGTAAAAAGCTAAGCAGCAATTTTTAAACATTTTCTTAAGTTATGCTATGTGAAAGGGAACATGTAACCAATATGGATGTGACACCACTTTCTCAAACTCAATCTTTCTAAGACTGAGCTTATTAGATTTTCTCCTTCCCAGTTCCCTCCCCCATAACTTTACCATTAAGATCAACAGTACAATCATTGGTCCCTCCACACATGCCTGGGTGCTGGGTCTAATCCTTGACTCTGACCTCTTCTTCAGCCCCCACATCCAATCACTGGCTAAATCTTTCCGCCTTAACTTCCGTAACATCTCCAGAATTCGCAGTTTCCTGACTAACGACATCACAAAGCAGCTCATTCACTTCTTGGTTATTTCCCGACTTGACTACTGCAACTCTCTCCTTAATGGCCTACCCTTACACAGGCTATCCCCTCTTCAGGCTACTATGAATTCTGCTGCTATACTCATACACCTCACTAACCGATCCGTGACTGCTGCCCCTCTCTGCCAATCCCTTCACTGGCTTCTACTACCCCACCATATAAAATTCTAAATACTAACCACAACATACAAGGCCATCCACAACATCTCCCCCAGCTACCTCACCAACCTCACCTGCAGATATCGCCCAAATCGTCCTCTCCGCTCCTCCCAGGACCTCCTGCTCTCTAGCTCCCTTATTACCGCCTCCCATGCTCGCCTATAGGACTTCCCTAGAGCCTCTCCCATCCTTTGGAACTTCCTTCCCCGGTAGGTCCGATCACCCCCTACCCTGTCCACCTTTAGGAGATCCCTGAAAACTCATCTATTCAGGGAAGCCCATCCCTCAACCACCTAAGAACTGTACCCCCCATCAAATAATCCCCTGCAGCTATCACCTTTTGTACCACCTCCACCCTCCCTGTAGAATGCAAGATCCATGAGCAGGGACCTCCTGTAATGAAATTGTGCTGTCCCCCCTCTACATTGTAAAGTGCTGTGCAAACTGTTGGCGCTATATAAATTGTGTAGAATAATATTAATATAAAGTAGGTGTCATTCCAATTTAGCAGCAAAAGTGGAAATATACTTTAAGCTACTGAGATGAGATTTTTGATTGGTTGCTACACCATACTGCACAGTATTGTGTTCTCCTCTGTGTTATATTAAAGTAGAGCTATAGGCAAAACCTTTTCTTTTCATTTTGAATAGAACAAGGGAGGGTTAAAACCTATGTAAAAATAATGTCACCATCTATGTCCCATTACAGAGATTTCCCTTTAATTCCTTTCCAATAACCAAACAGGAAGTAAGAGGAAATCCCAGCAAATTACGGGAATCCCTTGGGGACCCTCGGGTCACCAGAACTACTGTCCTCATTGGAAGATTTCCTCTCTATTACTTTTATGGAGACAACCCAATTTGGGATTTTCTTTCTTTTTTTTTTTTTTTTAACAGAGATGGGATTTTCTTTTAATTTCACTTTCAATGATAATGATAAACAGGACAATAGAGAGGTTTTATCTCCTAAACTGGGCACAGACAGCAATACAAACTGATAGCAGTTCTAATCCCTCTGCACAGAGCCGCTCTCTGACCCCGCCCCTCTATCTTCTCATTGGCTCTCTGACTTTGAATGACAGCAGCAGGAGCCAATGGTGGCCGCTGCTGTCTCAGCCAATGAGGAGGGGGAGTCCTGGACAGCCAAGCCTCTTGCGCAACATCGCTGGATCGAGATGGACTCAGGTAAGTATTAGGGGGGCTGCTGCACACAGAAGTTTTTTTTTTTATATTATTGCATAGAATGTATTAAGATAAAAAAAAGAACCTTCTGTATAGGCCCCTTTCACACGGGGCGGATCAGTAATGATCCGCCCCGTGATGATCCGCTCGCTCAGCGGGGATCGCTACGTTGTCCCCGCTGAGCCGGCGGCGGACAGGGCGGTCTCCGCACACTGTGCAGGGACCGCCCTGTCAGATCTCCGCTCTCCTCTATGGGGATCTGATGAGCACGGACCGTCTGTCTGTGTTCATCCGATCCGCTCTGCAGACAGATAGAAAAATAGGATTTTCCTCCGTCTGCAGAATCGGACAGTAGCGGAGGCGGACAATAGCGGGTGTCTGCGGATGTTCATCCGCAGACACCCGCTATCCCATAGGGATGCATGTATGTCCGTATTTTTCTTGTGTTGTTTTGTATCTCCTCAGATGTCTTTTTGCCACAAAGAAGTTTTGTTTGTAACATTCTAAAACGGAGAAACATTAAACATGAAACTAAAGGCATAAAAAAAGTCATGAGGGTAATGACATCATTATTCAAGGTCCAATTGTTTTCCATTTCAGTCTGTCAAAATGATTTGATAATGGATGGAAGATGGTGATTGGGATATCTCTGCACAGAAAATAAAAGGACACTTTTACGTAGACTTGTGTTCCTTTCAAAAGTTGGTAATGTGTACAAGTCATTTCCATAGTATGTTGTCCCATATTAATTTCAGGGACGGGATTAGGAGGACATCCTCCTCAAATGATGTAATCAAAGTCAATTTTTGTCTGAAGGTATCTTGATGTTTCTCATAACCAGAGGACGTACCACACCCAGAACTGAAACTGATTGAATTAAAAGAGTCAGTAAGTGGCTGTCACTGCCAGACTGGGAATGAAATAACACAGACATTGAGACATTCTCTCCTACACTGACTTAAACAAAGTAATGTGATCTCATGTTAATGTAAACCAACCCTCCTAATGAATTTACAGAGATTGTTGCTGTAACAGTAAAATTAAACAAATGTGATAGTGGATCAGAGAGGCCGGAGTTTGGAGAACAGTCAAACAGTCCTATCTGTTAAAAGAACATGTTTAGCAAACATTATTACGTCTGGAGAAATGTCACCGACTCAGCTGCTTGTTTGGTGAATAATGTCATCTTGACAGATTGAAGTCTTCCATTTACCCTTCTTTTGTCACCGTTTAGTGCAGTCTGTCTAGATCCCCATAGAAAGATTGACAACAAGCTGTGCATTGATCTTATCCATGTGTCTCCTCATTTGTGCCAACCTTAAGTTGGTCATGGATTGTTCGAATCTTGTCTGGTTCAGCTGGGACCGGCCAAGATTTGAACCATTTATGGGCAGGCTAATTGTACCCAAGCAGATCCAACAATTAAGTGGGGTACAACCAGCATGTTGGATTTCTTGCATGCGATTATTGCAAGCAGCTATAGCTGCTAGCAGTAATCCTTGTCCTTCTCGACAGCGAGAGTTGGTCATAGATTGTTCGAATCTTGGCTGGTTCAGCTGAGACCGGCCAAGATTTGAACCATCTATGGGCAGGCTGATTGTACCCAAGCAGATCCTGCAATTGACTGGGGAACAACCAGCATGTTGGATTTTTTGCATGCGATTATTGCAAGCAGCTATAGCCGCTAGCAGTAATCCTTGTCCTTCTCGACAGAGAGAGTTGGTCACAGATTGTTCGAATCTTGGCTGGCTCAGCTGGGACCGGACAAGATTTGAACCATTTATGGGCAGGCTGATTGTACCCAAGCAGATCCAACAATTGAGTGGGGAACAACCAGCATGTTGGATTTCTTGCATGCGATTATTGCAAGCAGCTATAGCCGCTAGCAGTAATCCTTGTCCTTCCCGACAGTGAGAGTTGGTCATAGATTGTTTGAATCTTGGCTGGTTCAGCTGAGACTGGCCAAGATTTGAACCATCTATGGGCAGGCTGATTGCACCCAAGCAGATCCTGCAATCGACTGGGGAACAACCAGCATGTTGGATTTCTTGCATATGATTATTGCAAGCAGCTAGCAGTAATCCTTGCCCTTCTCGACAGCGATGCCCCCCCACCCCCTGCTGAGAGAACACAATAGCTCCACGGGATGGATTCTCCCATCAACACTGACTGTGCTGATGGGGGAATCATGCGCTTTCCTTTATGCAACCCACTGCTGCAAGAAAGAAAATCAAAAAATCTATGGCCAGCCTTAGCCACCAGAAAATAAAAATAAAAATAAAAATAAAAGGATAGGGCGCGCTATGGGATTTGTTAACCAGAGAGTATATATAATGTAATGTAGGTAAGAGCAGCCTCTATTTTGTTTCCATCCTAATGGATGGAACAGTAAGAAAGGTGAGATAGAGAAAATAGATATGGCGCTATACCTTTTTAAACTCACTAAATATAGGTGTCATAAAAATGTACAGATTTTCCAGCTTGCTGGCTAATAATTTTAAACTCTTAAAATCCTGAATGAACCAAGATATACTAAAATAATAAACCCAATAAATAATATAGTGCTAAGAATCAGTCAATATTAAATACCGTATATACTCGAGTATAGGCCGACCCGAATATAAGCCGAGGCCCCCAATTTACCCCCAAAAAAACTGGCAAACTTATTGACTCGTGTATAAGCCGAGGGTAAGACATGCCTGTCCATCCCTGTGTGTGTGTCCGTCCATCCCTGTGTGTCCGTCCATCCCTGTGTGTCCGTCCATCCCTGTGTGTCCGTCCATCCCTGTGTGTGTGTGTCTCCATCCATCCATCCATCCCTGTGTGTGTGTGTGTATCCGTGTGTGTGTGTGTGTGTGTGTGTGTGTGTGTGTGTGTGTGTGTGTGTCCAGCCTACCTGTGTCCTGAGCCTTTGTCCCGAGCCTCCGTCCCGTGCCGAGCCTCCTTGCCTCCGTGCCTCGCCGCCGTGCCTCGCCGCCGTGCCTCGCCGCCGTGCCTTGCCTCCGGTCCCGTCCCGTCCCGTCCCGTGCCGTGCCGTCCTGTGCCTTGCCTCCGTCCCGTGCCCTCTTCGTTCGTCGGCGGCCATTGTAAAATTCAAAAGCTGCGCCGCCGCCTTCGCCTGTGATAGGCGGAACACTGAATTTCCCAGCAGCCTGTGTTCCGCCTATCACAGACGTCGTATCATCCTCGTCCGTAGTACGAGGATGATACGAAGTCCGTGATAGGCGGAACACAGGCTGCTGGGAAATTCAGTGTTCCGCCTATCACAGGCGAAGGGGGAGCCGGAGGCGCGGCTTTTGAATCAGAATGGCCGCTGTCTGTCTGCTCGACACGCTGATCGAGCGGGCAGACAGCGATGACTCGAGTATAAGCCGAGGGGGGCACTTTCAGCCTCAAAAAAGAGGCTGAAAATCTCGGCTTATACTCGAGTATATACGGTAGTGAATACAAAAGTGAATATAAATTTTCCAGCGTGCTGGTTAATAAATTAGTAAATAAAATAAAAATAAGAATAAAAATAAGAATAAGAATAAAAAATATATATAAATGTGAATTCCACAATAAAATAAATAAATTAGATAGCTGAGGTAAATGGATGAATGATAGATACTATGTTACTAAACTCAATCTATAATCAACAGTGAAATTCTAAAAATTATACTCAAAGTGCCTGTGACTGTGGTTATGGCGTAACCAAGTGCCTTGGTTTGCAAATTCAGTAAAATGACCATAAAATAAAACCAAAAAATTCAAATTTGTACAGTTGTGAACACAAGTGAAAAATGAAAAGTGCAACGAATATATACACTGTGTTAGGTTTCAAAAAATTCCCAAGTAGAGATAAGAAAATTGGTAAAAAAAGTATAAGTAATAATAGAGATTTAGTCCATAATGTGAAAAAATCTTGCGGTGACAAATCAGATATGAAAGTCTAATTGGGTAAAAATTGAAAATAAAAATGAAAATTAAATAGTGAAAAAAGATTTTCTATGTATAGAAGAGGAGTGGAGGGAGTAACTTCGCTATCCGTTCGTATTTATGAATTTTGCTCTCACCAGAGATACGACCCCGTCCGGGGTGGATCAGCCTCCACAGTATAAGCCACTGTGTCGCTTCTTGGGCTGTCTTTGCTGTAATGCTGGGGAGATCTCTCGTTCCTCTGTGGGGATGTTGTACCTCATATTACATGTAGTAAAAAAGAGGACTTTCCATGGTATAGTATGTTTGCAACTCAGTTTATTTGTAACAACTTAAAAGTACTCACAGTTAGTACGATAAAACACGTATTGTAAAAAGCGTTCGGAACTTCCGCTCGGCTAGCACGCCGTTTGCACTGGAGGTGTACGTATCTGGCCACGCCCTACGCGTTTCGTCATTCAGACGTCATCTGGCTCCAGATGACGTCTGAAGGACGAAACGCGTAGGGCGTGGCCAGATACGTACACCTCCAGTGCAAACGGCTCCAGATGACGTCTGAAGGACGAAACGCGTAGGGCGTGGCCAGATACGTACACCTCCAGTGCAAACGGCGTGCTAGCCGAGCGGAAGTTCCGAACGCTTTTTACAATATGTGTTTTATCGTACTAAATGTGAGTACTTTTAAGTTGTTACAAATAAACTGAGTTGCAAACATACTATACCATGGAAAGTCCTCTTTTTTACTACATGTAATACGAGGTACAACATCCCCACGGAGGAACGAGGGATCTCCCCAGCATTACAGCAAAGACAGCCCAAGAAGCGACACAGTGGCTTATACTGTGGAGGTTGATCCACCCCGGACGGGGTCGTATCTCTGGTGAGAGCAAAATTCATAAATACGAACAGATAGCGAAGTTACTCCCTCCACTCCTCTTCTTTAACCACTTTCAGACCGGACCATTTTGCTGGTAAATGACCAGAGGTCTTTTTACACTTTGGCACTGCGCTGCTTTAACTGGTAATTGCGCGGTCATGCAATGTTGTACCCAAACAAAATTTGCGTCCTTTTCTTCCCACAAATAGAGCTTTCTTTTGATGGTATTTGATTGCCTCTGCGATTTTTATTTTTTGCGATATAAACGTAAAAAGACCGCAAATTTTGAAAAAAAATGATATTTTCTACTTTTTGTTATTAGAAAAATCCAATAAACTCAATTTTAGTCATACATTTAGGCCAAAATGTATTCAGCCACATGTCTTTGGTAAAAAAAAAGTCAATAATTGTATATTTATTGGTTTGCACAAAAGTTGTCACATCTACAAACTAAGGTACGTTTTCTGGAATTTACGCAGCTTTTAGTTTACGACTGCCTATCTCATTTCTTGAGGTGCTAAAATGGCAGGGCAGTACAAAACCCCCCCAAATGACCCCATTTTGGAAAGTAGACCCCCTAAGGAAATTGATAAGAGGCATGTTGAGCCCATTGAATATTTTATTTTTTTGCCTCAAGCGATTGAATAATGACAAAAAAAAAATATTTTTTTTTTTTTTACACAAAGTTGTCACTAAATGATATATTGCTCACACATGCTATGGGCGTATGTGAAATGACACCCCAAAATAAATTCTGCTGCTTCTCCTGAGTATGGGGATACCACATATGTGGGACTTTTTGGGAGCCTAGCCGCGTACGGGGCCCCGAAAACCAAGCACCGCCTTCAGGCTTTCTAAGGGCGTAAATTTTTGAGTTCACTTCTCACTACCTATTACAGTTTTGAAGGCCATAAAATGCCAAGATGGCACAAAACCCCAACAAATGACCCCATTTTAGAAAGTAGACACCCCAAGCTATTTGCTGAGAGGCATGTTGAGTTCATGGAATATTTTATATTTTGCCACAAGTTGCGGGAAAATTACAAACTTTTTTTTTTTTTTTTTTTTTTTAACAAAGTTGTCACTAAATGATATATTGCTCATGCATGCCATGGGCATATGTGAAATGACACCCCAAAATAAATTCTGCTGCTTCTCCTGAGTACGAGGATACCACATATGTGGGACTTTTTGGGAGCCTAGCCGCGTACGGGGCCCCGAAAACCAAGCACCGCCTTCAGGCTTTCTAAGGGCGTAAATTTTTGAGTTCACTTCTCACTACCTATTACAGTTTTGAAGGCCATAAATGCCAAGATGGCACAAAACCCCCACAAATGACCCCATTTTAGAAAGTAGACACCCCAAGCTATTTGCTGAGAGGCATGTTGAGTCCATGGAATATTTTATATTTTGCCACAAGTTGCGGGAAAATTACAAACTTTTTTTTTTTTTTTTTTTTTTTCACAAAGTTGTCACTAAATGATATATTGCTCACGCATGCCATGGGCATATGTGAAATGACACCCCAAAATAAATTCTGCTGCTTCTCCTGAGTATGGGGATACCACATATGTGGGACTTTTTGGGAGCCTAGCCGCGTACGGGGCCCCGAAAACCAAGCACCGCCTTCAGGCTTTCTAAGGGCGTTACAGTTTTGAAGGCCATAAAATGCCAAGATGGCACAAACCCCCCCCAAATGACCCCATTTTGGAAAGTAGACACCCCTAAATTTAGGGGTACACTAGTGAGACTAGGTAATAAATGGCGGGTGCCCTGAAACTATAAAAAAATAACTAACCAACCAGCGTCACCTGTAACAGTTATATGGTGATCACTGGTGAAAGGGTTAACTAGGGGGCAATTAGGGGGCTTTATGCGGTAGTATATGGGGGTCCCTGGCGCTATAAAAAGCTGCAGCGAACCTAAATACCTACCTGCCTAACTAGCGTCACCTGTGACACTAATACAGCGATCAGAAAAACGATCGCTTATTAGGCTGGGTTCACACTGGAGCGATGCGGGAACGCCACGAATGCGCGGCGGGTTCCCGCATCGCATGCCTCCCGGCGGCAGTTCACACTGCCCTATGCGAACTGCTGGGAGTGTCAGTGAAATGTTACTGACACCCCCAGATCAGTTCGCATATCGCAGTGCGATCTGCAAACTCGGATCGCATGGTGTGAACACCCATGCGATCCGATTCTGCTGCGGGCCAAAAAAAGGGTCCCGTGCGAATTTGCGGCGGGTGCGGCGAATGGCTGAACTCGAATCGCACAGAGATCGGATGTGATTTGCACTGCAGTGCGGTGCGAATCACATCCGTTCTCATAAACCGCTGCAATGTGAACCCAGCCTTAGTGACACTGGCGACGGGGGGTGATCACGGGGTTAAACCTTTATTGGGGGGGTTAGGGGGGTACCTTAGAACTAAAGGGGGCTAACCCTAACTGCCCTAACAGTTATTAGTCACAAATGACACCCGCCGGGTGATCAGGGGGTTAAACCTTTATTAGGTAATAAATGGCGGGTGCCCTGAAACTATAAAAAAATAACTAACCAACCAGCGTCACCTGTAACAGTTATATGGTGATCACTGGTGAAAGGGTTAACTAGGGGGCAATCAGGGGGCTTTATGCGGTAGTATATGGGGGTCCCTGGCGCTATAAAAAGCTGCGGCGAACCTAAATACCTACCTGCCTAACTAGCGTCACCTGTGACACTAATACGGCGATCAGAAAAATGATCGCTTATTAGGCTGGGTTCACACTGGAGCGATGCGGAAACGCCGCGAATCCGCGGCGGGTTCCCGCATCGCATGCCTCCCGGCGGCAGTTCACACTGCCCTATGCGAACTGCTGGGAGTGTCAGTGAAATGTTACTGACACCCCCAGATCAGTTCGCATATCGCAGTGCGATCTGCAAACTCGGATCGCATGGTGTGAACACCCATGCGATCCGATTCTGCTGCGGGCCAAAAAAAGGGTCCCGTGCGAATTTGCGGCGGGTGCGGCGAATGGCTGAACTCGAATCGCACAGAGATCGGATGTGATTTGCACTGCAGTGCGGTGCAAATCACATTCGTTCTCATAAACCGCTGCAATGTGAACCCAGCCTTAGTGACACTGGCGACGGGGGGTGATCACGGGGTTAAACCTTTATTGGGGGGGTTAGGGGGGTACATTAGAACTAAAGGGGGCTAACTCTAACTGCCCTAACAGTTATTACAGTCACAAATGACACCAATGCAAAAAAAAAAAAAAAAAAAAAAAAAATGACATTGGTGTCACTGTGACTGGGGGGCAGGGGTAATTGGGGGGGTGATCGGGGGGTAATTGGGGGGGTGATCGGGGGGTAAAGGGGGGGTGTGAGTGTGCCTGGCATGTTCTACTGTGTGTGTAGAGTGTTGGTGCAACTTACTGATCCGCTCTCCTCCGTGTCGGAACGAAAAATACCGACACGGAGGAGAGAATACATCACTTCCTCTCCTGTGTTTACATTACAGGAGAGGAAGTGATGTCACCGGGGATTTCTATTCGTCGGGAGCGATCGCGAGGGGGTGGCCATGAATGAATGGCCGTCCCCTCGTCCGGGATCGCTCCCGTACGAATACCGACCGCCGCAGGCACCGGGCGGGGGCCCGGTGCGGGCCCCCGACCCGCGGGAGGCAAGGGACGTACATGTATGTCCTTATGCCTGCCCGTGCCATTGTACCGACGTACATCGGCGTGCGGCGGTCGGCAACTGGATACATAGAAAATCTTTTTTCACTATTTAATTTTCATTTTTATTTTCAATTTTTACCCAATTAGACTTTCATATCTGATTTGTCACCGCAAGATTTTTTCACATTATGGACTAAATCTCTATTATTACTTATACTTTTTTTACCAATTTTCTTATCTCTACTTGGGAATTTTTTGAAACCTAACACAGTGTATATATTCGTTGCACTTTTCATTTTTCACTTGTGTTCACAACTGTACAAATTTGAATTTTTTGGTTTTATTTTATGGTCATTTTACTGAATTTGCAAACCAAGGCACTTGGTTACGCCATAACCACAGTCACAGGCACTTTGAGTATAATTTTTAGAATTTCACTGTTGATTATAGATTGAGTTTAGTAACATAGTATCTATCATTCATCCATTTACCTCAGCTATCTAATTTATTTATTTTATTGTGGAATTCACATTTATATATATTTTTTATTCTTATTCTTATTTTTATTTTATTTACTAATTTATTAACCAGCACGCTGGAAAATTTATATTCACTTTTGTATTCACTATTTAATATTGACTGATTCTTAGCACTATATTATTTATTGGGTTTATTATTTTAGTATATCTTGGTTCATTCAGGATTTTAAGAGTTTAAAATTATTAGCCAGCAAGCTGGAAAATCTGTACATTTTTATGACACCTATATTTAGTGAGTTTAAAAAGGTATAGCGCCATATCTATTTTCTCTATCTCACCTTTCTTAGCCACCAGAAAAGCCAACTTGGTTTCCTGATCTGCAACAGATCTGACTATTTACTGTGATGAAAAATGTGCTAGATGCAGGCACTAAAGCCGTATTAAACCCAAAATCAAAAATGTAATGTATTGCAGCTTACCAATAATTAGATGTGTTGGCTGCATTTTAGGTATTTTCCCCTCTGTTTTCACCTGGTGATCTGGCCAGTAATACACCGCCTGTATTAGAGTGCTTCCACTCTGGATAAAGGAGCACAGGGGGCACGTTTGGACAGCAGCATTGTCAGTCAGGGAAGAGGATAAATTGAAGCCAAACCCTAAATTATTTATTTATATTTTATTTATAAACCACAAATCACACTTTATAAACAGCTATAACAGCCACTAGCGATAATCGCAAGAGAATCCAGCAAGCTGGGTGTACCCAATTTGATCGATCAAAATCTTTCAATAGGAACACTGGTTCTAGAGAGGGGTTATAACCCTCCTTTACTCTATCCAAAATCAGAAAAAAGTTTTGCATTTACTGTAGTTCTTCTTTAAAGTAGAGTTTCACTGTAACTAAAGACCATCCCTCCACCCCTCATTTTTGGATATTTTTCCTTTTTTTTTCTTTTGTACCCTTTTTGAAGGACTAAGGCCTCATGCACACGAGACGCAGATGAAACCTCTGTTAAAAAAAAGCTGAAACGCGCGTTTAGAAACGCGCGTTTTGCCGTGTTTGCATGCCGCGTTTAGACGCGTTTAGACGCGTTTGCGTTTAAACGCGTTTATAAAGATAACATCATGTAGACCCTCCCCAAGCTCTCAAAGCATTTTTTTTAACTATTTCTGCTATTTTGATCAGAGTGAGCAGCAGCAGCATAGAGAGCAGTTGTACACTTGCATTTGCCGTGTCACTTGCCACGGCACCTGCCACAAGTTGTGGATTGTCCACTTGCCACGTCACTTGCCACAAGTTGGGGATTGTCCACTTGCCACATCACCTGCCACGTCACCTGCCACAAATTGTGGATTGCCCACTTGCCACGTCACTTGCCACATCACCCGCCACATCACTTGCCACGAGATGTGGATTGTCCACTTTCCACGTCATCTGCCATGCCACCTGCCACAAGCTGTGGATTGTCCACTTGCCACGTCACCAGCCACATCACCTGCCACAAGTTGTGGATTGTCCACTTGCCACGTGACTTGCCACATCACCTGCCACGTCACTTGCCACATCACCTGCCACAAGTTGTGGATTGTCTACTTGCCGCGTCACTTGCCACATCACCTGCCACGTCACTTGCCACATCACCTGCCACAAGTTGTGGATTGTTCACTTGCCACGTCACCTGCCATGTCACCTGCCACAAGTTGTGGATTGTCCACTTGCCACGTCACTTGCCACAAGCTGTGGATTGTCCACTTGCCACATCACTTGCCACGTCACCTGCCACGTCACTTGCCACGTCACCTGCCACAAGTTTTGGATTGTCCACTTGCCACGTCACTTGCCACGTCAGCTGCCACGTCACTTGCCACGAAATGTGGATTGTCCACTTTCCACGTCATCTGCCATGCCACCTGCCACAAGCTGTGGATTGTCCACTTGCCACGTCACCAGCCACATCACCTGCCACAAGTTGTGGATTGTCCACTTGCCACGTGACTTGCCACATCACCTGCCACGTCACTTGCCACATCACCTGCCACAAGTTGTGGATTGTCTACTTGCCGCGTCACTTGCCACATCACCTGCCACGTCACTTGCCACGTCACCTGCCACAAGTTGTGGATTGTTCACTTGCCACGTCACCTGCCACGTCACCTGCCACAAGTTGTGGATTGTCCACTTGCCACGTCACTTGCCACAAGCTGTGGATTGTCCACTTGCCACATCACTTGCCACGTCACTTGCCACGTCACCTGCCACAAGTTTTGGATTGTCCACTTGCCACGTCACTTGCCACGTCAGCTGCCACGTCACTTGCCACATCACCTGCCACGTCACCTGCCACATCACCTGCCACGTCACCTGCCACATCACCTGCCACGTCACCTGCCACAAGTTGTGGATTGTCCACTTGCCACATCACTTGCCACATCACCTGCCACGTCACTTGCCACGAGATGTGGATTGTCCACTTGCCATGTCACTTGCCACGTCACCTGCCACGTCACTTGCCACGTCAGCTGCCACGTCACTTGCCACAAGATGTGGATTGTCCACTTGTCACATCACCTGCCACATCACTTGCCACATCAACTTCCACGTCACCTGCCACAAGTTGTGGATTGTCCACTTGCCACGTCACTTGCCACATCACCTGCCACGTCACTTGCCACAAGATGTGGATTGTCCACTTTCCACGTCATCTGCCATGCCACCTGCCACAAGCTGTGGATTGTCCACTTGCCACGTGACTTGCCACATCACCTGCCACGTCACTTGCCACATCACCTGCAACAAGTTGTGGATTGTCTACTTGCCGCGTCACTTGCCACATCACCTGCCACGTCACTTGCCACGTCACCTGCCACAAGTTGTGGATTGTTCACTTGCCACGTCACCTGCCACGTCACCTGCCACAAGTTGTGGATTGTCCACTTGCCACGTCACTTGCCACAAGCTGTGGATTGTCCACTTGCCACATCACTTGCCACGTCACCTGCCACGTCACTTGCCACGTCACCTGCCACAAGTTTTGGATTGTCCACTTGCCACGTCACTTGCCACGTCAGCTGCCACGTCACTTGCCACATCACCTGCCACAAGTTGTGGATTGCCCACTTGCCACGTCACTTGCCACATCACCTGCCACGTCACTTGCCACGAGATGTGGATTGTCCACTTGCCATGTCACCTGCCACATCACCTGCCACGTCACTTGCCACGTCAGCTGCCACGTCACTTGCCACAAGATGTGGATTGTCCACTTGTCACATCACCTGCCACATCACTTGCCACATCACCTGCCACGTCACCTGCCACAAGTTGTGGATTGTCCACTTGCCACGTCACTTGCCACATCACCTGCCACGTCACTTGCCACAAGATGTGGATTGTCCACTTTCCACGTCACCTGCCATGCCATCTGCCACAAGTTGTGGATTGTCCACTTACCACGTCACCAGCCACATCACCTGCCACAAGTTGTGGATTGTCCACTTGCCACACCACTTTCCACGTCACCTGCCACGTCACCTGCCACAAGATGTGGATTGTCCACTTGCCACGTCACCAGCCACATCACCTGCCACAAGTTGTGGAATGTCCACTTGCCACGTCCCCTGCCACGTCACCTGCCACAAGTGGATTGTCCACTTGCCACATCACTTGCCACATCACCTGCCACAAGTTGTGGATTGTCCACTTGCCACGTCACCTGACACAAGTTGTGGATTGTCCACTCGCCACGTCACTTGCCACATCCCCTGCCACAAGTGGATTGTCCACTTGCCACATCACTTGCCCCATCACCTGCCACAAGTTGTGGATTGTCCACTTGCCACGTCACCTGACACAAGTTGTGGATTGTCCACTCGCCACGTCACTTGCCACATCACCTGCCACAAGTGGATTGTCCACTTGCCACGTCACTTGCCACGTCCCCTGCCACAAGTGGATTGTCCACTTGCCACGTCACTTGCCACGTCACCTGCCACAAGTTGTGGATTGTCCACTCGCCACGTCACTTGCCACATCCCCTGCCACAAGTGGATTGTCCACTTGCCACATCACTTGCCCCATCACCTGCCACAAGTTGTGGATTGTCCACTTGCCACGTCACCTGACACAAGTTGTGGATTGTCCACTCGCCACGTCACTTGCCACATCACCTGCCACAAGTGGATTGTCCACTTGCCACGTCACTTGCCACGTCCCCTGCCACAAGTGGATTGTCCACTTGCCACGTCACCTGCCACAAGTTATGGATTGTCCACTTGCCACGTCACATGCCAGTCACCTGCCACAAGTTGTTGATTTTCCACTTGCCACGTCACCTGCCAAGTCACTTGCCGCGTCACCTGCCAGGTCACTTGCCACGTCACCTGCCACAAGTTGTGGATTGTCCACTTTCCACGTCACTTGCCACTTCACCTGCCACGTTACTTGCCACAAGTTGTGGATTGTCCACTTGCCACATCACTTGCCACCTGCCATGTCACTTGCCACAAGTTGTGGATTGTCTACTTGCCGCGTCACTTGCCACATCACCTGCCACGTCACTTGCCACGTCACCTGCCACAAGTTGTGGATTGTTCACTTGCCACGTCACCTGCCACGTCACCTGCCACAAGTTGTGGATTGTCCACTTGCCACGTCACTTGCCACAAGCTGTGGATTGTCCACTTGCCACATCACTTGCCACGTCACCTGCCACGTCACTTGCCACGTCACCTGCCACAAGTTTTGGATTGTCCACTTGCCACGTCACTTGCCACGTCAGCTGCCACGTCACTTGCCACATCACCTGCCACAAGTTGTGGATTGCCCACTTGCCACGTCACTTGCCACATCACCTGCCACGTCACTTGCCACGAGATGTGGATTGTCCACTTGCCATGTCACCTGCCACGTCACCTGCCACGTCACTTGCCACGTCAGCTGCCACGTCACTTGCCACAAGATGTGGATTGTCCACTTGTCACATCACCTGCCACATCACTTGCCACATCACCTGCCACGTCACCTGCCACAAGTTGTGGATTGTCCACTTGCCACGTCACTTGCCACATCACCTGCCACGTCACTTGCCACAAGATGTGGATTGTCCACTTTCCACGTCACCTGCCATGCCATCTGCCACAAGTTGTGGATTGTCCACTTACCACGTCACCAGCCACATCACCTGCCACAAGTTGTGGATTGTCCACTTGCCACACCACTTTCCACGTCACCTGCCACGTCACCTGCCACAAGATGTGGATTGTCCACTTGCCACGTCACCAGCCACATCACCTGCCACAAGTTGTGGAATGTCCACTTGCCACGTCCCCTGCCACGTCACCTGCCACAAGTGGATTGTCCACTTGCCACATCACTTGCCACATCACCTGCCACAAGTTGTGGATTGTCCACTTGCCACGTCACCTGACACAAGTTGTGGATTGTCCACTCGCCACGTCACTTGCCACATCCCCTGCCACAAGTGGATTGTCCACTTGCCACATCACTTGCCCCATCACCTGCCACAAGTTGTGGATTGTCCACTTGCCACGTCACCTGACACAAGTTGTGGATTGTCCACTCGCCACGTCACTTGCCACATCACCTGCCACAAGTGGATTGTCCACTTGCCACGTCACTTGCCACGTCCCCTGCCACAAGTGGATTGTCCACTTGCCACGTCACTTGCCACGTCACCTGCCACAAGTTGTGGATTGTCCACTCGCCACGTCACTTGCCACATCCCCTGCCACAAGTGGATTGTCCACTTGCCACATCACTTGCCCCATCACCTGCCACAAGTTGTGGATTGTCCACTTGCCACGTCACCTGACACAAGTTGTGGATTGTCCACTCGCCACGTCACTTGCCACATCACCTGCCACAAGTGGATTGTCCACTTGCCACGTCACTTGCCACGTCCCCTGCCACAAGTGGATTGTCCACTTGCCACGTCACCTGCCACAAGTTATGGATTGTCCACTTGCCACGTCACATGCCAGTCACCTGCCACAAGTTGTTGATTTTCCACTTGCCACGTCACCTGCCAAGTCACTTGCCGCGTCACCTGCCAGGTCACTTGCCACGTCACCTGCCACAAGTTGTGGATTGTCCACTTTCCACGTCACTTGCCACTTCACCTGCCACGTTACTTGCCACAAGTTGTGGATTGTCCACTTGCCACATCACTTGCCACCTGCCATGTCACTTGCCACAAGTTGTGGATTGTCCACTTGCCACGTCACTTGCCACAAGTTGTGGATTGTCCACTTGCAATTGCAATTGTTTAAAATATTTTTCTAATGGTTTTTCATCATTTCCAATCATTTTTGAGATTTTTAATGTAAAAAAAAAGGTCACCTTTAAAAACGCATATAAACGCAAACGCGGCTAAACGCGGGTGCCGCGTTTAGCCGCGTTTTGCGTCTGAAACGCAGAAATTTTTGTTTCTGAACGCATTTTTTTGCTTCTGGAAAAACGAGATTAAACGCAACTGCATATAAACGGAAAAAAACGAGACTGTGTGCATGGACACATAGGATAACATTGAATGAGTTCAGGTGCAGTTGAAAAAACTGTCCAACTGCATCTGAACGCACGTTTAACTGGGTCTCGTGTGCATGAGGCCTAAGTGTACTTCCGTCCTTGGTCAGCCGCGGCCCAGGACATCATGTCCTCTTCTGCGATGAGCCCTCCTCTTTCTCATCTACTGTCACCTGGGACCTGTGTGTGTCCCAGAAGACAAGCTGGCCATTCACAAAGCACCACGCGACTCATGCATGCGCAGGAGGAAACCGGCTGTGAAGCGGCAAGGCGCCACTGTCAATTTCTCTTAGGTACAATGGCGGCGCCTGCACCTGATCTGATGGATGGAATGGCTTCGGGGGGGGGGGGGACATCACGGGGGAGGGACATTGCGGGCTCCAAGCAAGTGTCCTTTTTAAAAGTCACCAGTTAGCCCCTGTACACACGGTCGGAGATTTCGACAACCAAATCCGTCGGATTTTGTCTGTCGGATCTTGTCCGAAACTGTTGCATACACACGGTCGGCGTTGTCGAAAAATCCGATCGTTCAGACGTGATGACGTAATTTCGTTACGATGGGACTACATTCAGGCTAGTAGCCAATAGCTTTGATGTAGGAATTTGATCTGAGCATGCGTGGCACTTGGTCCGATCAAAATTCTCTACACATGATCGAAGTATGTCCGATCGAACCAGTCTGTCGGGAAATATTTCCAACATGTTGGAAAATTGGGTCCGACGGATATTCCGATGGAATCAGTCCGATGCATACCACACACAGACGGATTATCTGACAACACGGTCCGATAGGACACATTCCGACGGATTCTCCGACCGTGTGTACAAGGGCTTACAGTGTTTGTAGCTGCTGACTTTTAAAAAAAAAAATTTGTGGTTGGAAATCTCCTTTAAGATCCGACCTGGAGCTTAGTTTTAATGTCTACTGAAACCCTAAAAATGTATTTCTCTTATTTTTCCCCTTTTGGTCTGTTGAATATTACATGAAAATTGTTTTGGTATATCTATTCAATGATTTGGAGCAATGTCCCTCTGTCCCTCTTTCCTCCTCATTTGTCCCTCATTTTGGTCTGATCCATATAATTGTATATAAAATGCACTTTTCATCTTTAACCACTTCAACCCCGGCCTATAGACATATGACGCCCACAGATGGCATCCTGGGTGGGTGTCATATGATGTCCACTGATTCCCGGCCATCTAGGGGGCGTGCGCGCACACCTGCGCCATCGCTCGGGACCCGGTGCATGTGCCCGGCAGCCGCGTTATCCGCCGGGCACCCGGGAACACAGCAGGACCGTGGATCTGTGTATGTAAACACACAGAGCCACATCCTGTCAGTGGAGAGGAGACCGATGGTGTGTTCCCAGTACAGAGGAACACCGATCGGCCTCTTCCCCTTGTGAGTCCCCTCCCCCCACAGTTAAAATCACTCCCATAGGGAACATATTAACCCCTGCAGCGCCCCCTGGTGTTAACTCCTTCCCTGACAGTCACATTTACACAGTAATCAGTGCAATTTTATCGCTGTGAATGGTCCCAAAAATGCCTCAAAAGTGTCCGATGTGTCCGCCATAATGTCGCAATCACAAAAAAAAAAATTGCAGATCGTTGCCATTACTAGTAAAAAAAAAATGCCATAAATCTATCCCCTATTTCGTAGATGCAATAACTTTTGCACAAACCAATCAATAATCGCTAATTGCGATTTTTTTTTTACCAAAAATATATACAAGAATACATATCGGCCTAAACAGAGGGAAAAATTAGTTAAAAAAAAAAAAAATGGGATATTTATTATAGCAAAAAGTAAAAAATATTGTGTTTTTTTTTCTAAATTGTCGCTCTTTTTTTGTTTATAGCGCAAAAAATAAAAACTGCAGAGGTGATCAAATACCACCAAAATAAAGCTCTATTTGTGGGAAAAAAAGGACGTCAATTTTGTTTGGGTGCAACGTTGCACGACCACGCAATTTTTAGTTAAAGCGACGCAGTGCCGAATCGCAAAAAGTGCTCTGGTAAGGAAGGGGGTAAAATCCTCCGGGGCTGAAGTGGTTAAAAAAGTGTTTCCCAGTGCTAAAACTTTCATCCAAATTCTAAATTGCTGAATTGTTCAATTTTAAAAGCCAATATAAAAAAACAGTAGTAAAAAAAAAAGCAATTGTGGATTTATTCAATTTTTTGGGTTATTTACCCTTTAAGGGGTGTGGCAAACGGCGTGTCTTTTGCCTACATACGTTTGCTAGTAGGTGTCCCTCATTCCCATCTCAAAATGTTGGGACGTATGCAGTCGCTGTAAATCTGAAGGGAAGATCTAAAATCAGGGGAAGCTCTGCTGATTTTATCATCCAATCATGTACAAGCAAAAATGCTGTTTTATTATTTTCCTTGTATATGCCCCTCGGATCTACAGCGACTTCCAAATGCACTTGTAGTGCAAAGTGGATTTGCCTTTGGTAAATAAACCCCCTTGTTGTTAGATTCCCTTTAAAGTGTATGGTTAATGGTTTATCAGGAATATTACTGTTTAATTCCAACAAACATCTATATACCTGACTATAACTTGGCGGGAATATACATACTGGGGGAATTAGTACAACATCTGTAATTCATCTTCTCTCTCGCTCTCTGTTAAGTTATCATTTCTTCATCTAGACGCAATTTTGATTTATGGATTTTAAACACACGTAGCCTACAAATGAATGTTATTGAAGTATGTAAGGGAGGACTGGCTGACGTCAGAAGAAAGTATATAAATATGAGGGTATTGCACTGGCGATGACAAATTGGGGATTATCTGAAAATAGCTGTATGGAACATTATATTCACATATAGACGTAGCCAGAGGTTTACAGGCTAAGTGGTTTTAAAGCTGAACTCCAGCCTTTTCTTTTTCCCACACTTGAAGCAGATCCTCTCCTCTATTGAAACTGATTACTCTCAATCCCCTACAAACTTACATGGCCACAATATTACCCTTTGAAGCTTCAGAAGAAATCTTAAGCCCACCATTATATCCTGTCTGAACGACTTTATTCCTCATCAATCCCTTCTTCTTCTGAACTGTACTGTCATTGGCCCGCCTCTCAATGCAATTAGCTCTCTCTGCCATCAATCATTTTATTCACTAACATTATATGAAAGAACACATCCTTTGCATCCCTTTAAAGGTACATGCTCCCTGGGTGCTGTAGAATTAAAGAGGAGCTCCAGTTTCCCCCCAAACAAATTAAACAGCTATACATACTGTTTGCCACCATTTTCTTTTATTTAAGGACACTTACCTGTCCAAGGATCCAGCATTCTCTTCACCCGAGTCGATTCTTCAATTGGCTTTGAGTCCAAGCACCGGCATTTTGACTAAGGGAAACTGGCAGTGAAGCTTTGCGGCCTTACAGACAGTTTTTCACTGAGCATGCGTAAGCCGCGCTATGTTTTGTGTATGGTCCCACAATCTTGCGGGACCTGTGATGTGTCCCAGAAGGCTGTGGGGGAAGGAGAGGGGGGCCGAACCTCTGCTCGGATCGCCGCAAAGAGCTGACAGGAAGTGAGAGCGGATACCTGTCAAAACCAGGTACCTGCTACCCCTCTAAATAAAATGGACTCTCTGTGTTCATGAACAGAATGTAAATAAGTGTAACTTCCCTTTTGGGTGATGTTCTGCTTGCTTTAAGCGGTGTTCAGTTAATCAGCTGCTTAAATACAAGTCAAGCACCTGCATACGTCTGCAGCACACAGTGACCAGCAAGGAGGATCATGCAGATTTAAAGTGGTTGTTAACCCTTAGGCTGCTTTCACACTGGGGCGGGAGCGGCGTCGGCGGTAAAGTGCCGCTATTTTTAGCGGCGCTTTACCGTCGTTTTAGCGGCGGTCTGCGGGCGCTAGCGGGGTGGTTTTAACCCCCGCTAGCGGCCGAAAAAGGGTTAAACCCGCCCGCAAAGCGCCGCTGCAGCAGTGCTTTGCCGGCGGTATTGCCGCGGTGTCCCATTGATTTCAATGGGTAGGAGCGGTATAGGAGCGGTGAATACACCGCTCCTTCACCGCTCCAAAGATGCGGCTAGCAGGACTTTTTTCACCGTCCTGCCAGCGCATCGCTCCAGTGTGAAAGCCCTCCGGCTTTCACACTGGAGTTAAAGGGGCCGGTTTTTTTCAGGCGCTACACAGGCGCTATTTTTAGCGCTGTAACGCCTGAATACCGCCCCAGTGTGAAAGGGGCCTTACAAACCACTTTGACCTACAGGTAAGCCTAGATTAAGGCTTACCTGTAGGTCCAAGAAATATCTTCTTAATCTACACGGTTTAGGAGATATTTACAAAAAGACAGGCACCGCTGTGTAGACAGCTGCACGCAGGCGCACTGAGCATGCCGCTGCTAACAGCGATATGCTGTTAGTGGCGGCTCCTGTACGCATGCGCGGGAGTGATGTCATACCCAGGAGAAGATGGACGCTCTGTGCTACAGGGGACAGCGGTGACATCGCTGGCTCCTGTCAGGTAAGTGACACATAATGGGCTACTATGCTTTACCTTTGCAGGGAGACAAAGAGGAAGTAAACCCATCAGGGTTTTCTTCCTCTTTAAATGGATTCCAGGGATGTATTATTTTATTTAATGCTTAGGTTCTTGAAAGAACATATGAAGTAGGTTGTCTGGCATACGACAATAAAGACTTTATTCAGCAAGTATCCTGTTGGCTCTGGTGTGCGACAATTTCTTCTTCCTTTTTATGCTGTTAGTTTTACAGAAGCCGGCTAGCAACAACCAACAAACTCTTAGCAAAGACCAGCAGCAAGACCCAGTAAGAACATCACTGGGTCTAAGAGAAGCGCATCCTTAACCACTTTCTGACTGCATAACCTAGATATACGGTGGCAAAGCAGGTATCCTGTGCCAGATAATCTACCTAGTACGTGAACTGGCACTTAGGGGTAGAGGGCACATGCATGCGCCACTGGCGACCCAGCTCTGCTGTGATTTTACACAGCAGATGACGATCAGAGGGTGCAGGCCAGTAGATTACCGCCAACACCCGCTGATCATCCAGAACACACACAGGACTATGTAAATAAGGCAGAGCCCTGTCCTGTCAGCAGGGAAGTAATAGATTTTCTTTCCCTGCAAAGCAGGGAATACAAAACTATTACTTCCCCTAGTAAAAGCACAACATACAGTACATATAAACACTGGCTAGACAAACATTGAAACATTTGATCACCCTAGATATTTAACCCCTTCCCTGCAGTGTCATTGGTACCATGACAGTGCATATTTTTTAGTACTGATCACTGTATTAGTGTCACTGGTCCCCAAAAAGTGTCAAAAGTGTCAGTGTCAGAATATCCACTACAATATCTCAGTCCTGCTACAAGGGGCTGATTGCTGCCACTACTAGTAAACAATAAATAAACATTTTCTAAAAATATCCCATGATTTGTAAACGATATAACTTTTGTGCAAACCTATCAATATACGCTTATCTGGATGTTTATTACCAAAAAAATATATAGCAGAATACATATTGACCTAAATTTATGAAGGAGTTTTTTTTATTTTTATTAGATACGTTTTATAGCAGAAAGTAACAAATTTTTTACTGTTACTGTTTAGTTTACTGTTTCGTTTACTGTTCAGTTCACTGTTAAAAATAAGTGTAAAATGCAATACTACGGTGGGTGTAACAAGATGTCCACTTGCCCCTTCCCACTCTATCCTTACTGTGGGAGAGTGCGAGGTGTAACAAGATGACGGTGACGAAACGTCACTTCCGTCACAAAATCTGATGGGTCGCCTAATCTGACGGAACACCTGCTCAGCAGAGAACAACGGACTGATTCTCCGCTGAGCAGGCAGACTCCAATGGAGCCCACCCTGTGTGGAAGAGGCCTATTGCTAAACATTACTATACAACTTGCTTATAAAAGAAACAATAATGTTAGGAATCATTTTTAAAGGGCTGGTCCACCCAAAAGTGATATTTTATTAATAGGTAGAGTTTGCTCTATTTCTATTCATGTTTCCAGGTTCTAACACCTCCTGTTGCATTACCCATAATTTCAAATAAATCCAACAGGTAAAGCGGTACCCCTTGATAATGGTCATGATAAGTGTGTAAAACCCAAGCACAGATATTTCATTCATAGCGTCTCTGTGAGATGTAAGAAAATCATCAGGAAAAAAAATGATAGGGGTTTTAACACATACACACTTGACCTAGAAGTGAAAAAAAAAGTTGCTTAATTCTAGCCTGCAATTCCCACTTGCATAGTCTGCTTTCTGTACCTGCAGCAAATGTGGTTAAATTAAGACACATGTTGCTCTGCTATCTGCAGGAGAATGAAGTACACACATATACACTTCTACTATTATCCTTCTCTTATCCCGGGTCAGTGATTTATAGACGTGGAGCTGTTCTGTTAATTACATTCACAATGGCTTCATTCTTCATCTTTATACAATTTTGACTTATAGGGATTTCAAGCCATCAAAATAACTTTTCTTTTTATTAAATCTAATCCCCAGAAAGATACTTTCATCCTCTGATTAGTCATGGCTCATTCAGGCCTGCAGAGCCATAGACTGTCTTATTGAGGCCGATGACCATTCAGCAAGCCTGACATACCTGTCACAAATGTTGTTAGAACAAAGAGTTTATTTATGGTGACAGAATGCATATACACCAAGGATTAACAAATCTGTACTGCTGTTTTACAGTTTAAGGCCCCTTTCACACTTCTGCGACTTGGGACTCTAAAGACGCATCACAAGTCGTACTTCGTGATTTTCTTGTACAAAAGGTTTTATTAAAGTTCAGCACAACATAACAATACAGTAGCATTGATGGTCATAGCATGGAGCAAAAAAAAAGAATACAGAAAACTTCAAAAAGGGATAATCCAAGTCGCAGTGAATTGTTCAGGCCCCTGAAGGGCCAAAGCGAATACGTATAACCAGCACTGGGTTATTGTCATCTCATGAGTCCTTGGGATTTGACAAGACTCTGCACCCGATTTAAGTAATAACAGTCTTACAGAATCATAAGTGAAGCGACTATTAGGAGAAATATACAGAACCTATATTTTCTTAAAGTGGTTGTAAACCCTTACAACACACTTTGACCTACAGGTAAACATAGATTAAGGCTTACCTGTAGGTCCAAGAAATATCTCCTAAACCTATACGGTTTAGGAGATATTTGCCGAAAGACAGGCACAGGCATGCGCTGTAGACAGTGGCGCGTAGGCGCACTGAGCGCGGCACCCATCAACGGCGAAATGCCGTGCGCATGCACGGGAGTGACGGCTTCGCCGAGAGGCCACCATTGATCTTACAAAACCCATTTATTAATTCTGTGTCTTGTGCAGACCCAGACAAACTGCAGAATCTTGCGTTGGTGTATGTGTATGACCTGGACTAGCAGAACCCCAAAAAGGTATCACAGTTTTGGGAGGTAGGTCATACGTACAGTGATTATTCTACCAAACCAGGACAATGGAAGATGGGACCAGGAGGAGAGTATAGCCACTAGCTTCCCAAACATTGGAGGAAAATTGGCATGATAAAGTCCTGCATACGATGGAGTAAACCTAATCCCCAGGTAGGAAAATGAAGTCAACCACTGAAAGGAGAATGCAGTTTATAGGGATGCCAGCTCTGAGGTTGGGAGGTTGATCGACATAGCTTTACATTTGGCAGGGTTTACGGATAGGCCCGTGAACGTCACAAAGGTGTTTAAGAGAGAAAGTAAGTTAGGAAGGGTACTTCTAGGTTTAGTTATGGACAGTAAGATATCGTCCATGAACAACGATATTTTGTGTGGGGTACCCGCTACTTCTGTTATGTCTGGAAAGGTTTGGATCGCCTCCGCCAAGGGTTCCAGTGCCAGCATAAAAGTGGAGAAAGTAGGCACCCTTGTCGGGTTCCTCTCTTAATGGGGAAAAGAGGTGACTCAAAGCCATAGTATTTAATTTTGGCCTGGGGAGAGTCATAGATTGCTGATACCCAACTCAAGAAAGATGTGCCAAAACCATAATGGTGGAGCACCTGCTTTAAGTATGGCCATGACATGGTGTCAAAGGCCTTGTTGACATCCAGAGACAAGAACATTGTCTCTAAGGACCTACTATGAGCTATGTGTTGGATTTGTAGGAGCCTTCTAATAGCGTCACCCACCTGTCTCCTTGGGAGAATCCCACCTGGTCCTTTTTTATTAGGCGTGGGAGAAAGGAATTCAAACGATTGGCCAGGATTTTCATCAATATTTTCATATCTATGTTAATTAGTGAGGTTGGCCTGAAATTTGCCCAAGAAGAGTGATCCTTGTCCGGTTTGGGGATCATTACAATATTGGCGTCCAGCAGATTTGATGTAAAGGGTTGTCCATCTTTGACTGAATTATACATGGCCGTTAAATACGGGGCAATGACATCTGCCAGTTTCCTGTAGTATAGCGCTGTAAAGCCATCCCGCCGGGTCTCTTGCTCACCTTCAAATCTTTGATACACTGTAAAACTTCCAAAACCTGTATGCCACGGTCCATTAGAGACATGTGAGTTTCAGATAGGGAAGGTAAAGATAAGCTAGTCAGAAAGGTGTCAAGGCCCTGGGTGGAAGACTGGTTGGGTGCAGTGCCGGAGAGGGTTACCGGTAAGGATATTATGGCAGGTGCACAGAGTAATGGGGGCGTATTTTGGGGTAAAAGTGCGTAATTTGTTGGCCAGCATTGCGGTAGGTTTGTTCACCTTGGCATGCCATTTGTAGCGAGCCCAGCATAGGGTACATTCTGTCTCGTCGGTTAAGTATAGATCTAGTCCAAAAGTTTACGGTTGGCGGGTGTAGGAGCTTGTTTGAAGGCCGTTGACGATGCTTTTAGGCGCTGTTCCAAAGAGCATCGTGCCAACAATTCCTCTTTTTTACATTTCGGTGCTATTTGGATTACATGGCCCCAAAGCACTGCCTTATGTGCTTCCCATAGCATCACGGGGGATGAAACCGTCCTAGCATTGAGAAGGAAATATTCCACCGAGGCTTTATGGATGTCACTTAAGATTCCCTCAAAAGATAAAAGGGAATTACTCATTACCCAGGGAGAATGTTGTGGTTTACTAAGCAGAGGGAGTGTCAAACAGTCAGAATAGAGTTGTGGTCCGATCATGGGGCAGCTAAGATAGAGGCTGAAACAATTAGAGGAAGATGTTTCCACAGCATGAACATGTGGTCAGTCCTGGAGTGAGAATGGTGAAGATGAGAATAATGAGTGTAGTCCTTGCCCAAGGGGTGATGCTCTTTCCAGACATCTACCAGGTCATGACTTTGCAGGGAATGTAAGAATTTTTTAGCAGCAGGAGAAGGGGGTTTCTGTTCCAAAGGGTATTTATCAAGAGAGGGGTTCAGCGTCACATTAGAGTCACCCGCCAAGAGAAGGGTGCCATTCTAGTGGGACTTCAACAGGAAGCAGATGTGAGTCAGGAAAGGCCTTGGGTGTCATTCGGAGCATAGTAAGTCAGAATGGTCACATCAGTGTCTTGGATAGTACCTTGTAGTAAAAGGTACCTGCCATTAGGCTCCGCTATCTGTTGACTGCATTTAAAGGGGACCGATTTGCGTAGAGCAGCGAGGACTCCTCTTTGTTTAGTAGGGCCATTAGCCAAATAGACTTGGGGATAGCAGGCATCAAAGTATTTGGGCAGGAAGAAGAGGAAAAATTGGTTTCCTGCAAGCAAGCTATGTCAATGTTTTGTTTTGTGAGGTATTTAAAGAGGTATTTAAAGAACTTCACTCGTTTTTGGGGGGAGTTCATACCCTGAACATTTAGGGATAGTCAGTTACGGGGCCATGGGATCAAAAAGGTGTACCTAAAAAATCTACTGCCCAAACACCTTGGGGATTGAAGGAAGAGGAGAGAAGGGTAAGAGGGAGAGGAAATAAGTAAGAAGAGAGAAGAGGAGAGCAGCACAAAGAACATGAGGAAACCAAGGGTTTCTCGGGATATAATGAACATAGAGCATTTGAAAGTATCACTGCGTGGGACTCGGGGCCAAAAACAGGGTCGGATGTTGGCCAAAACAGCCGTCTTAGCCAAGTACCGATACATAGGGGGAGCAGTGGTCTGTCAGAAGCACAAGCCTTCTACAAAATTAAGTTATCAACTTAACCACCCTGGCGTTATTCCCGAGTCTGGCTCGGGGTGAGATTTAATTACCATAAGCGGTATTCTTGAGCCAGACTCGGGATCGCATCGCTGGATCCATGGAGGGGGTTACTTACCTTGTCCACTGGATCCAGCGATGTCTCTCCACTGTGATCAGTGAGCCACCGTGTCTCGCTCGATCTGTGACAGTGCTGAGCTCCGTTCCCTGCGAGTGTTGCGACGGGGACGGATTTCGGAGCCAAATTCAAAAAGTAAAAAACAGAGTATAGATACTGTAATCTTATAGATTACAGTACTGTATCAAATAATTACACATCCCCTTTGTCCCTAGTGGTTTGTCCAGTGCCTTGCATGCAGATTTATATTATAAATACTGTTCTTTATGCCAGGAAACTGGAGATTGTCCATAGCAACCAAAAAATGTCCGTTTACATCAAAAGTGGTTATAGACCAGCTAGAAAACAGTGATAATAACACTGTTACATTTTATGATTTCATATTTCAAATTTTATCATACTGGGGATGTCTATTAGACTTTTGTTTGGATGGATTTACGTGAATTATTTCTAAGAATTACAGGCCTACAATATAAAATACAAATTTCCATGCAAAATAATGGTACCACTTTCAGCACCTAAAATCTGAAATAATCATACCGCCAGGGAGGTTAAGTAACATCAGCACAAGACCAAACAAACTTATGATATCAAAGTAAAAAAATAAATAAGCAAGAACAATAGGACACTTTTAGTCCTTATAAGATATGTAAACATGTAAACGTGTAGGAACAAAGATCCCTCGAGCACCCGGGGACACCAACATCAAGTGGGGCAGCCCAGAGGAACCGAGTGTCCAATGCTGCCCACTCAGCACCTGAAATTATATCAAACTATAAGGTAGAAATGTATAACATTGATAAGGAGATGGAAATAACCAACAAAATAAACAGTGCTAAGCAAACCCTGGTAGAGTTCCAGTGCCCTCCCTATAATGGTCCTCGAGTCACCCAGAGCATTTATAGCGAACGATAGCCAAAGGAGCAGTCACAGACTGCCATACTTGTATCAATGCAGAGGAACACTGAAACGTTATCTGGAGCCAGGAACCCTTCACAACATGCGGGGCAGGTAGTCTTCACCCCAAGCTGCCATCTGACAGGCAGGGCAGCCTATACCAGGGTAACCACCTATGGCCCCATATCAGGGTTCGAGGGTGGGGTTAGGTGGGAAGGAAGCAAACGCCACAGGGTGCCATCCAGATCCGTGTGTATGGTCTAAGGGTTGGATAAGTTTCAGCAAACAGCTGGAATGGGTTACCTTGAAAGGAGAGATCCCTCAGGGGACCATCAGACAGTTTAGGAGCAAGGGACTGGTGGATACGATCAAATTCCAGTCTGTCTACGGGGATCTCAGGGGCCAGTTCCTGGAAGAAAGCAGTTACTGTTCCTTGTAGGTCAGTGATAGTTTCAGAGACACAGTGGATGCGAAGGTTAACCCTGCAGGCCCTATTGTCAGCATCCTCCAATTTATCCCTCATGGCCTCCAGCTCAGCTTACAGCTTGTCCACTTCCTCTTTCCTCTTCATGACCCTCTAACACAGCGGTAGGCAAAATCGCACAACTTTCAGGTCGCACAAGTGTGAAAGTGGCCTAAGGTGGATAGATCACAGTTCATGTTTAAACAAATAGACCCTGTCACCAACTTGCAGGTAAAAAGCACAGAAGAGTCAAATTGTAGAAATGCTTACTTTCAATGTTTTTCCTTTTCATAAACATGTTTTATTTAACTTATTGTAAACCTCTGAAATGAAAAATGAACAAAGCCTATCCATCTATAGTGTGAACTTGCCATGATCCAAACCACTGAGTGTGATTTCTGTTTTGTCTCTCCTCCCTCTGCAATCTGCATGAGTCACTTCTCACACTCTATGCCCACATCAGACAATCTTGGTGGACGGCTCTGCTCTGCCCCCCCCTCCATAACACAAAAGGTGATTACCAGACTCAGCTGTGCATGTTTTCCTATGAGACTGTGTAGGGGGGGGGGCATCCATTCCCTCCACTTAGGTCTCAGGTTGCACTCAACTCTGTGTTCTGTGCTGTGTAGTGTGTTATGTCAGATCCCCGCCCCCTGCCTTATGGAGTTCAGGAATGTTGTGGAAACTGTGCACTTTGAATGGCTGTAGAGAAGAGAGGGCTGCAGATAAACATGTGCAGCTTATGTAGGAGGATTTGCTTCACCTCTGGAGCTGCTGGCATCATATTCCAGATGGAGGCACCTATCACATTTCATTTCATGCCAATTAAATCAACCTGAAAAGTAAAAAAATAAAAAATAAAATAATTTGTTTCTATTTGGCCCCTTATTAGCCCTGCAGATAAACATGTAGGTTATGTAGGAGGATTTGCTTCATCTTTGATGCTAGTCACTTTAGTGGATAGATGTAAAGACGTACAACCACTTTAATATGCAATGTGCCTTTAAACTTGTTAGAAAATTTGACTACTCCAGGAAGAATCAATTACCTAACACAGCCATCGCCCTCTTGAACATCATTATACTGGGAGTCTCTAATTGATATCTGTGCTGGCCCAACTCCTCTGCCTTTTACAGGTAAATAGCATACCCAAAATACATTAACCAGTTGTGGACACTGAGCGTATGTAGCTTAATTAAAAGTGCACAGGGCATTTGTAGTATGTCCTGTCCTCCTGCCCTGTTGCCTCTTTCCCTCTGGTACTTGCTGTCTATTGATTGCTGTCAAAATGCCAGGGGGGAGCTACTGTAGCAGTACAGAAGCTGTACAGTCTAATTTGTTCCTGTTTAGCCCCTTATTAGCCCTTAGTTTACTCTAATTAGCCCTAATTCACCCCTAATTCACCTCTTCTGCACCTTCTCCCCTTAACTATTATTTTCCTTATGTATATTCCTATTCTTTTTTTTTCTCTATTTTTCCAAAAAATACTATTTTAATACTTTTTTGTTTTTAATAATTGTAATCATTTTTAATCATTTTGCGCATTCTTTTAGTGGCACGTGAAAAAAGTTAAATAAAAAAAGCTTTTAATTCATTTGTAAATAAGTTTGCTAAGCTTTGTACTAGAATCATAATTTTAGTATCATTTTTAAAAGGACAAATTATAGAATAAATGTCTTCTTTTTATTTACAGTAAAAATATACATTTTTAAAATATTACTTTTTTTACTGTAAGGCCCCTTTCACACTGACGTCCCGTTCAGGCCCGCCTGTCAGTTTTTCAGGCGGACCTGAACGGGTGCTCCATAGAGCTCTATGGAGCATCGGATGTCAGCGGTGACATGTCCGCTGACATCCGACCCGCTCCGATCCGAAAAAGTGTAACGGAGGAAAAAGCTATTTTTCCATCCGTCTGCGGATCGGATCGGGTGACGACGGGCACTGCGGTCCGTCGTCATCCGATCTCCCATAGGGGAGAGCGGCGCTGTGACAGGTCCGTCCCTGCGCAGTGTGCAGAGACGGACCTGTCATCTCCCTGCTCAGCGGGGATCGACGGAGTGATCCCCGCTGAGCAAACGGATATCCACGGGGCGGATCAGAACTGATCCGCCCCGTGTGAAAGGACCCTAACACTGTTTAAAGTAGAAAAAAGCATGTTTTTTGTTTGTTTTGTATTTGTTTGTGAATTGCAAAAAAAAAAACACCTAGTTGGATGCTGCATCTGAAAGGTGCAAAGAGAGACTTAGAACTCACAAGTTCCCTAGGCCAGTTTACCATTTGGCCCATAACTTCCAAGCACTACCTCAGCCAGAACCTGAAATCTTAGTTGAACCCCAGGCACCTGTGGAACCCATGGAAGTAAGCCATCTCCACCTAACTGAGTTGGAGAAACAAAGGAGGCGTGCACGTGCCTATGCCTTTACTGTGGACATAAAGGACATTTGTTATCTGTCTGCCCTTCCTGTCCAGTAAAAGGCAGAGTCTAACCAGTGTTGGAGGAGCTGGGTTAGACCTTACAGGTATATCCTCCAAGACCAAGATTACCGTTCCCGCAATAATCCATTTACCCTCTAAACTTGTCTCCTGTGAGGCTTTTGTGGATTCTGGAACCACTGGCATATTCTTGGACTACACTTTTGCTAAAGAAAATAAAATCCCATTTGTTCCAAAGCCTAGACCCCTGAACATCACCCTGAATGGACAACCCTTGGGGGATGGCATTGTAAAATTTGAGACTATGACTATCACCCTTCAGGTAGGCGTACTCCACAAAGAGGAAGTTGTCTTGTCTCTTATTGATTCCCCACTTCTGTCCGTTATCCTTGGTTACAACAACATAACCCTTCTTTTGGGAAAATGGAGAACTATCCTCTTGGTTGTCGTGGTGGTGGTGATCTAAACTGTTTGTCTCAACCCAAAAGACTTTCTGGTTGTTTGTTGGCTTCCATGGCCATCCCACCTACCTTGCCTCGTGAATACCATGAGTTTGCAGATGTATTTGTTTTACCTCCACATCGTTCTTTTGATTGCGCAGTTAATTTGATTCCTGGAGCACCTCTTCCCAAAGGGATTTTGTTCTTTGCCTGAACAAAATCCATGGAGGAATACATGAAAGACAACTTGGAAAGAGGTTTTATCCAACCCTCTTCTTCTCCAGTAGGAGCAGGTTTTTTCTTTATTGAAAAAAAAGATGGGGATCTTCAACCATGCATAGATTATCGAGGGTTAAATCAAATCACTGTAAAAAACTCCTACCCTTTGCTTCTCATTCTTGAACTGTTTGATGTATTTAACCACTTACAGACCGGACCATTTTGCTGGTCAAAGACCAGACCACTTTTTGCGATTTGGCACTGTGTCGCTTTAACTGATAATTGCGCAGTCGTGCGATGTGGCTCCCAAACAAAATTGACGTCCTTTTTTTCCCACAAATAGAGCTTTCTTTTGGCGGTATTTGATCACCCCTGCTGTTTTTATTTTTTGCGCTATAAACAAAAATAGAGCGTCAATTTTGAAAAAAAAATGCATTATTTTTAACTTTTTGTTATAATAAATATCTCCCCAAAATATATAAAAAAAAACATTTTTTTCCCTCAGTTTAGGCCGATACATATTCTTCTACATATTTTTGGTAAAAAAATCGCAATAAGCGATTATTGATTGGTTTGCGCAAAAGTTATAGCGTTTACAAAATAGGGATAGTTTTATGGCATTTTTATTAATAATTTTTTATTATTATTTTTTTTTACTAGTAATGGCGACGATCAGCGATTTTTATTGTGACTGCGACATTGTGGCGGACACATCGGACATTTTTGACACATTTTTGGGACCATTGTCATTTATACAGTAATCACTGCTATATAAATGCAGTGATTCCTGTGTAAATGACACTGGCAGTGAAGGGGTTAACCAGTGGGTGGCAGTGTAGGGGTTAAGTGTTCCTAGGGGTGTGTTACTAACTGTGGAGGGGGGGTTGGGCTTTCATTTAGTGAACACTGATCTCTGCTCCAATCACATGGAGCAGAGATCAGCGTCACTAGTTGCTAGGCAGAATGGAGAAATGCTGTTTACATGGCATTTCCTCCATTCAGCCATCCCGTGAGACGATCGCGGGTATGCCCGCGGCGATCGAGTCCGCGGGACCCGCGACCGGACTCACGGGGGTCCCGACCGGCACGCGAGCATGCCGCCGGCAAGGTGTGGTCCTCAGAAGCAGAATTGGATTTCCAGAAATTAAAAGACATGTTCAGCAAGGCTCCAATTCTTCAGCATCCAAATCCTGACCTCCAGTATATAATTGAAGTTGATGCCTTCAAAGTAGGAGCAGGTGCCGTGCTGTCCCAGAGACAGGCTAAGTCTGGTAGAATCCATCCAGTAGCATTTTTTTTCTAGAAAGTTTTCTCCAGCGGAGTTAAATTACGACATTGGAAATCGAGAACTACTGGCCATCAAATTGGCATTTTCTGAATGGAGACTTCTTCTGGAAGGGGCTCCCAAGCATTGTTTTCAATGTTTTTTTAGCTGACTCATAAAACTTAGTACACACTGCTAGTTTTTTTCGTTCAACCCAACAGGCTGAACGAAAAAAAAACGGAAGAGCTCGGGAGAAGCCGCTGTACTAATTATGCAATGTTAGTACAGCGACCTCCCCCCGCTGAGCTATTGTGTTCTGACAGGGGGGTGGTTCCCTTTCAGAACACACTGGTCAGCATTCTCTGTCATTGGCTAAGAGTGCTGATAGGATGCCGATTGGCAGACCATTCTTGGTCATGGCCCTTTGACAGAAGACGGTCGAAACAGCCGTACACATGAGCCGAATGTTGACTGGTTTGTGTTTAACTGGCCAATGCCGCCCAATATTCGGTCCATGTGTACGGCCCTTACGAGGATGATTTTTTTGAGCTATAGACAAAAAAAGACTAACAATTTAGAAAAAAAAACAAAAACAATTTTTTTACTTTTTGCTATAAAACATATCCAAAAAAGTAAAAAAAATGAATTTCTTCATATAGACCAATATGTATTCAGCTAAATTTTTTCTGTAAAAAATCCCAATAAGTGCATCAGCCCCCAGAACCCCCTTTACTTATCTGAGCCCGACCGTTCCTGTGCTGGGGACGAGTACAGAAGGTTCAGCAGGCGTCTTGGGTCCTAATTGGAAAGATTGATAACAGCACAGCCATTGGCTCCTGCTGCTTTCAATCAAATTGAATGACACAGGAGACGGGGGGGGGGGGGCAGAGCCGAGAGCTGCTGTCTGTGTCAATGAAGGCACATGTTTATTTGTTTTTGTTTTTAAAAGGTAGATTTACATATCCTTTAAATTGAGGATGCCAACAGTTTTGTCCATTCCATTTTTTGAGTTTTGCGTGGAAGGGATTTGGATTTTTGTTTCTCCACTTTTTTCTGTCATACAAATACAAACAAAAGAAATAAACATGAGAATACCTAAACATTTGTAATTGCAAGAATTTTCTGAGTGAAGTGGGGCATTATCTGACTGAAATGCAGAGGGGGGGGGGGGGGGGGTGGACAATATTTTTGGCCATGACTTACAGTATATACATGACTGTATATAACATTTTTATACAGAAACTATTTTGTTTAAAACATTAACACATATTGATAAGATTATTAGTGTCAAAGGATATGTTTTAAAGTGATTGTAAAGGCTTAAGGCTTTCTCTGCATTCTCTGCAAGTAAACTTTCATCTTTAAATTTTACCTATAGGTAAGTATATAATTAGGCTTACCTAGAGGCAGTGTAAATATCTCCTAAACATGCACTGTTTAGGAGCTATGTACTGTACATGCAACCAGTGGCATCACTGGCACATGCACTCTGAAGTAACAGCCACCCATGCCGTGACCGGCGGCTCCCTCGCGCATGTGCGGCAGTGACGTCATAGCGGCTCTGCCCAGTCACAGAGCCGGAGCCCGCAATCCCGGAAGCAAGACAGGTGAAGAAAGAAGCTGTCTCCAGCGATGACATCGTATTGCTGGAGGGTTTCGGTTTCAGGTAAGTTTCACATAATGTGTTAGTATGCAGTGCATACTAACACATTATGCCTTCACCTTGCAGGTAAGGAAAAAAAAAAAATGCAACCCCCCTAATTTCTTACCTACCCAACCTCGATCCAGCATTGTGCCCAAGAGGAGTGGCACTCTCTCTCTCTTTCCTTACTGCACATGAAGCCGTTGGCTCCTGCTGCTGTCAATTAAATTCCGTGAGGAGGGAGCAGGGCTGAGCAGCACTGTGCGAGTTAAAGGAGTTGTAAAGGCAGAAGGATTTTTTTATCTAATTACATTCTATGCATTAAGATAAAAAGCCTTCTGTGTGCAGCAGCCACCCTCAGCCCCCATAAGACTCACTCACAGAGTTCCCTCTCTGTCCAGCGATGTCAACGAGCGTCTCAGTCGTCCGAGATTCCCCCCTTCTGATTGGCTGAGACACAGCAGTGGCGCCATTGGTTTCACTGCTGTCAATCAAAGTCAGCTAGCCAATCAGAGGAGAGAGGGGGCCAGGCTGGGGCTCCGTGTCTAACAGGACACAGGGAGCAGTGACTCGGTTTGGGTGCCCCCATAGCAAGCTGCTTGCTGTAGGGACACTGAACAGGAGGGAGGGACCAGGATCACCGGAGAGGGACCTGAGAAGAGCAGGATCTGGGCTGCTCTGTGCAAATCCACTGCAACAGAGCAAGTAAGTGTAACATGTTTGTTTGTTTTTTTATAGGAAAAAAAGGAGACTTTACAATCACTTTAATAGATGCATGCAGCCTGGCTCAGGATCAAGCTCATACATCTGCCCCATAGCAAGTGGCTTGTTAAGGGGGCAGACACAGACGAGGAGGAGCTGAGCCCCAATGGGGGACCAAGAAGAGGATGTTCGGAGCATAACTATTGCACAGAGCAGAAAGTATAAAAGGTTTGCTATTTAAAATAAAAAGTATACAATCACTTTAAGTGAATCATATAACAGTGATTGTGTGCTGTCAGGATGATCTGTTCTGCACATGGGTCATCCTCAGCTATCTAAAATAGTAAGGCCGCGTACACACGCGCGGACTGTTCGCCCAACTTTGTCCGTCAAACAGTTTCGGCAAACAGTCCGCTCAAAATTAGCATGGACGGACATGGCCACACACGACGGACGAACAGTTTGCTGAAACCGTGCGCGATGACGTGAACGGCACGTACGACGGGACGAAAAATACGACGTCCTATACACTGCATTATAACTTTCGGCGTGTAAATCCTTTCTGAGCATGCGCGGAACTTAGTTTGACGAACAAGCCTACACACGAGCGGACTGTTCGCTGAAACAAGGTTTCAGCGGACAGTTTTTCGGAAATTCCGTAAAACCTTGTTCGTCAAACTGTCCGCTGAAACTGTCCGCTGAAAGCCCACACATGAGCGGACTGTCCGCCCAAACACTGTTCAGCGGACAAAGTTGGACGAACAGTCCGCCCGTGTGTACGCGGCCTAACAGTTTCTTATTTTTTTCGGATACTTTTAGAAAAACTCAATTAATAATTTAAAAGAAATGTTTTACAACTTGCACATTTTTTAGAAAATATGAGCAACAAACCTATTATTATTATAATACAGGTTTTATATAGCGCCAACAGTTTGCGCAGCTCTTTACAACATATAGACAGACTTCCAAAAAAGATGCCCTTGGTCATTTCCAGCTATTTGTATGATCTATCTCAGATTATATTCCACACTTAGTAAGTACATATACTGAATAGCTGTACCTGTGTTATTCTGGAAGAATAGGTAACTCAGTCTCTTTATATGCTCTGTGCTTTCCACAATAACTCCATTCATAAGCTGGCCAGGCACCTGTCTCCCATTCCCCATTGGACACAATGCAAATTAACAAAATACAGAAAAACAGGTGTGCAAACATAGCTGGGAACATCTGGTCATTGCATTATTCTTCTATGTCATATGTAACACTAACAATTAAATACATTTGGCTTTAACAATGGTGAGATCTATTATGTTTCCTCATGGGGATGGGATATGTTTTAAATTCCTGTGAAAGTATGTATGGCACTGAAATAGTTAATGGAAGGATGGGCTGCTTACATGTATATCTATTGTGTATAAAGCCAGTGACTGTTAACATGGAACTCCAGTCAGAACTGGCTTTATTAGTTTTGGGTACAGCTAGGAAGGGATGAAGCTACCTGCTGCCTGTGACCCTATTGGTAAGTTTGACTTCAATTTTTTTCTCCTGGTGGTGGGTGTTTTGCGAGGACAGAAAATGAGAGAAAACATACAACTTCAGGACCAGTAGTGAGGGGACGTCTCCACTGTGCAAACAGAAAACAATAAACACCTGACAGAGGTTCTAAGCCTTTCTCCCTCTATCCAGATTAAAGAAAAAAGATGTTTGCTAGAATCCCATTTCAAATAAATTTTACCAACTATAACATGCAACTTTATTGTCTCCGTTAACATTGTAAAGCGCTGCGTAAATTGTTGGCGCTATATAAATCCTGAATAATAATAATAACATGGCAACTAATACCTACGAGAAAGAAGACTTCAAAATATACACATGGTTTTTCAGTTTAGATATTCCATTAATTTTATAATAAGTTAGGCAAGTAAATAAAAATGAAGGGCCCCTGTAGCCAGCCATTTCAGGCTAAAGCTGGCACTGATAATTATTTTTTGTGCAGCCTATACAGCATGGATGGATGGCTCTTCTGTTGCGGCAATTGTCCTGCTGGTTGTTAAAATACCCTAAACAAGTGAAGAAAATAAGGGGTTAAATCTCCGCTAGTAATTTAAACTGAGCGAAAGCTGCTGAACACTAATACCTATGATACCAGGTACATCATATATCATGAAACAAAAAAGTGCAGCGTCTTTATAAACAAATTCAGTGATATTCATCTGTGCAACGGCATCAATAAAGAAATGTCCAAAATACGCCGTGACCTGTATTAACCACTTCAATACAGGGCACTTAAACACCTTCCTGCCCAGACCAATTTTGAGCTTTCAGCGCTGTCGCACTTTGAATGACAATTGCGCAGTCATGCTACACTGTACCCAAATGAAATTTTTATCATTTTTTTTCCCACAAATAGAGCTTTCTTTCGGTGGTATTTGATCACCTCTACGGTTTTTATTTTTTGCGCTACAAATAAAAAAATAACGAAAATTTTGAAAAAAAAAATGTTTTTTTTTGTTTCAGTTTCAAAACTTTGTAAATAAGTAAGTTTTCTCCTTCACTGATGGGCACTGATGGGGCTACACTGATGGGCACTGATAAGGTGGCACTGATGGGCCCCAATGTGGCACCAATGAAGTGGCACTGATAGGCGGCACTGATGGGCGACACGGACAGACACTGATAGGTGGCACAAATTGGCACTGATAGCTGGCACGGATGGGCAGCACGGATGGGCGGCACAGATGGGCATGGATAGGCGGCACAGATGGGCATGGATAGGCGGTACAGATGGGCATGGATAGGCGGCACAGGTGGGCACTGATAGGTGGCACAGGTGGGCACTGATAGGCGGCACAGGTGGGCACTCATAGGTGGCACAGGTGGGCACTCATCGGCGGCACAGGTGGGCACTCATAGGCGGCACAGGTGGGCACTCATAGGCGGCATTGGTGTTATACTACAGTAATGGATGCCAATCAGTGCCAAACAATAATGCATGCCAATCAGTGATGCCCATTGTGGGCACTGATTGGCATCCATTATGGGCACTTATTGGCACCCATTGTGCTGACTGGCATCCCTGGTGGTCTAGGGAGGATTACCTTATCCCTGGTGGTCTGGTGGCGTCCCTGGTGGTCCAGTGTGGGCATCCTCGGGGGGGCTGTGCTGATAATCGATCAGCACAGACCCCCCTGTCAGAGGAGCAGACGATCGGCTCTCCTCTACTCGCGTCTGACAGACGCGAGTGAGGGAAATCCAATAACCGGCTCTTCCCATTTACACTGTGATCAGCCGTGATTGGACATGGCTGATCACGTGGTAAAGAGTCTCCGTCGGAGACTCTTTACCGAGATCGTAGTTGCTGGGTATCAGACTGACACCCCGCAACAACGATCGGCGCGATGCGCGCCCCCGGGGGGCGCGCAGCGGCTCATAATCCTGATCACGTCATATGACGTCCGGTCAGGATTATGAAACCACTTTGTCGCCGTCAATTGCCTATAGGGCGGGCGGCAAGTGGTTAAATATGTGCACCACCAAAGAAAATGTAAAAGATTGTAAGCTCTAAGTAGCAAAGCCCTCTGATTCCTACTGTATTAAAGTGTATTGTATTTGTACTGTCTACCCTCAAGTTGGAAAGCGCTGCATAAACTGTTGGCTATATATAAAATCTGTATAATAATATAATAATAATAATAAAAGTCAAATGAAAGTCCCAAATGAGAACGGGATCGAAGAACAGCCAGGGTGACACCTAAGGAAAGATTCACACAAGAGGCTTACTGGAATGCCAGTTACCCTCTTATTCAGAGTGGTCAGAACTTGCTCTATTAACCAGAAATGGATCTCATGGAAGGAATAACCACTGGCACGGGAGCCTCCTGGCAGCAATGAAAATGTATCCAGCAATCGGGTGAACGCTAGCTCGCTCTCAGTAGACCATAGGATATGCAAAGTAAGGGCTCCACTCTATGCATTTCATCATATGTCACATATGACAAAACACTTAGGGCGGGATCCCGTACACAGGCTACTGCGCATAGGCGGCCAAACGTCTGCCATTTTGGTCACTGGAGGAAGGACCTGGCTGTTTCATATGCTGTTTACAAGATTCTGTCATGTAAATACAATAATTTTTAATAATTCAAGGTGCTTTTACGTTATCACACCATGTTGAGCCCTTACTTTGCAGATGCTATGGTGTGCTGAGAGCGAGCTGGAGTTCACCTGATTGCTGGATACATTTTTATTGCTGCTGGGAGGATCATATGCCGGTGTTAATTTCTTCCATGAGATCCATCTCTGGTTAATAGCACGAGTTATGGTCACCCTGAATAAGAGGGACACTGGCATTCCGGTAAGCCTCTTGTGTGGATCTTTCCTTGGGTTCCTGGATCCCTTTCCGAGCACATAAGGAGTTATCATTTGGGACTTTAATTTTCCATTTCCATTTTCTTTGGAGGTGCACTTATATTTTGCACATTTCTTTATTGATGCTGTTGCACAGATAAATATCACTTTTTTATGAATTTGTTTAAATATGCGCTGCACTTTTTTGTTTCATGTTAAAATACCCAAACAACAGCTGCATCTCATTGGATACAGGTGCTTATTGGCCAACAATTTTCACGCCGGCAATTTGTAAAAAAAGGGATGTTGGGTTGGAGACAGCCAAGAGATTGACCCACTGAGCAAATCAGTGGTGAAAAGACAGTTGTAGGATTGCCAGAGCATTTCTAAAGCATGGGCACAACAACACAGAGCTACCCAAATTAATAGCATGGTTCAGTTTTGCCACTGGTCCTTTATTTGTAACATTTAAAATCCCAATTGAACTTCCAGTTAACTCAGCTAAATATATTCCAGGCACAGCAAAAGAAAAGTTGTGCAAAGTCTCACATTTTCTTTTCTTTGAAAAGCAGCTACAGCCTAAGTAAGAAAGCCTGTCATCTGCCAGCATGCTGTAGAGAAAGATGATTGCCATCTGTGTGAAAGGACCAGCTCACCCACTGAAGAGTGAAAACTTTGCTGATTACAGGTACATATCTCTGCTGCCCTCTACTGTCTTAATTTGTAATTGCCTATAAATATATTATGTATGCACTTCCTGTCCTTGGGTTGCAGGTTTTGAAATCCTGGAAGGAGGAAATGGAGAGATAAAGTCTCAGTCACATGTTCTGTCCATACTAGTAAACCCCAAGCCAGAAGGGACTGTTATACAAGTATTCTTATTATCTAATAGTGCAGCTGCTGAGTATATATCTAATTCATTGTGACAGAGTATCTCTGCCCTGTGCATGTTGTGATGTCACATGTATAGTGTCAGATAGCTAGGTCTGTGCTACTGTATGTGTAGTGGTCACTTTCCAGTAGGTGAACCCATTTATTCCACCATAGGCTAGAGCTAGGTTAGCCATCCAATAGTCACTTCAGGATCATTATCTTCGAGGTCTGATTGCATGTCAGATAAAAAAACTATTGGGGAGGGACTAGAGCACAGAGTAGATAGGCTGACTCCAAGTTTCTGTGCCACACCACAGTACCTACCAGTGAGAAGCTCCATTCAAGGCAGGTTGGACAAGAATTAGAGGATGTCTCCATGACCAGTGATCTTGTCTTCAGGTCTCTGATGAAAAACCAGACTCCACATCATCCTCAGGAACCCCTGCAACTGAATTTTGCTGCATCTTTCATTTGGAGGTATCTTTATTAATAACTATAACTAACTATATATACTCGGGTATATGTGCACAATTCCACGAGCACACGTCCCATGCCCTTAGCTGATTAGATCTGTTTGTACATTGGATGTATGTAGTTATTTATCTCTTTTTATATAAAGCCTGTATTATTTCCATACTGGCATACATCTATATACTTGCGGTTAATGATGTATACTAGTTGCACTAGTTCTTCTGCCCCCAATGACTTTGATTAGATTACTGGTGAATTTCCCAGTAAGGGAATCCCCTCTGCTTACAGAGACGCTGTCCTGGGTGGAGGCACGGACAACTTTATTATCAAACCCACTCTTCCGCTTAGTGAAGATTTTGGTTCTCTTATTTACCTAAAGGTTTAGAGCAATATCATACGCAGGTTTTACTAGAGTAGAAAAAAATATACCAATATATACCAAAAGTGACACTATTGCTGGAATAAAACCCTGCAAAGGTGAAAATTAATAAATATTCAATGGACTCCTGCGCTTAAAAGGGATTTGTGAGGAATGCTCTTATTTAGTGGATGCTGCAAGCACTTTCATGAGACACCAGCTCATGTATATAGACTAAAAGAAAAAATGGTTGTGCTGCGCTTCCAAAAAAATGGGACCTTACACGAAAATGTTATAGAGCTATGTCAGATGGTATATATTCAAACTAGTATGGTAAAGTAGTAAGGGAGAACTCTTATCCTAATGTAGAAATTCTTCTATCAATAGTGCCTGCAACAGTGTGTACACAATAATAACTGTCACAATCCCAAGTGCAACTTATATCTCTATGATATAAAAATAGTGCTAAGTGCAAAAACACATACAGTGGTCTAACTATAAATCAGACTTCTATGACAGAAAGTGCTGAGTGCATCATAGCAAAACCAAAGTGACTGAAATATAAACAGTTACTGGCTACGTAAGAAGAAACTAGTGACAATAATAAAGTGCAAAAAATGCAAAAATAAAGTGCAAAAAAAATGCAAGCAAAGTGCTTAGTGTAACACAAAATATTAATAAAAAACATATAATAATCGAGCTATAGAACAAAACTCCATATACAGAAAGTGCTGAGTGCAAAAAATTGGACTATATCCAGCTGATAATGACGTGAACACAGTCCCGTGATGATGTCACATAGACATCTAAAGTGATTCTGTGCTGGGAAATGTCTCAGAGGTTCTTCCTTCACATAAGTGATTCCACGCATAAATGTGCACACTGGGTAATTACCTTCCCGCTATATAAAATATAGCGTATATGCAGCCTCCTCTTGGATATACCAGGAGTCCCAGGAAAGGGGGTGGAAGGGGGGGCCTCAGGGGGTCACTCTCAGATCTCCGTCACAATATACTCCAGCAAGATGTTCCAATATAGCTCAGAGAAGAAGTATAAGAGCAACCATAGTATAGTATGTTTTTAAAAATCACTACTTTATTAAAAGGTTAAAATTACTCACAAACGAAATGGGGTAAATAGGCAGCATTAGCAGCAAAACAGTTCAAATCGACCGCTCTGGTGCGAGCGTCACTTCCGGTCTCAGTATCCTACGCGTTACATCACTTCCAGTGACTTCAACTGGGATAGTTGAAGTCACTGGAAGTGATGTAACGCGTAGGATACGGAGACCGGAAGTGACGCTCGCACCAGAGCGGTCGATTTGAACTGTTTTGCTGCTAATGCTGCCTATTTACCCCATTTCGTTTGTGAGTAATTTTAACCTTTTAAAAAAGTAGTCCCCTTTCCTGGGACTCCTGGTATATCCAAGAGGAGGCTGCATATATGCTATATTTTATATAGCGGGAAAGTAATTACCCAGTGTGCACATTTATGCGTGGAATCACTTATGTGGAGGAAGAACCTCTGAGACATTTCCCAGCACAGAATCACTTTAGATGTTTATGTGACATCATCACGGGACTGTGTTCACGTCATTAACAGCTGGATATAGTCCAATTTTTTGCACTCAGCACTTTCTGTTTATGGAGTTTTGTTCTATAGCGCGATTATTATATGTTTTTTATTAATATTTTGTGTTACACTAAGCACTTTGCTTGCATTTTTTGCACTTTATTTTTGCTTGCTTGCATTTTTTGCACTGTAGTTTTGCTTTTTTTGCACTTTATTATTGTCACTAGTTTGCGCTTACGTAGCTAGTAACTGTTTATATTTCAGTCACTTTGGTTTTGCTATGATGCACTCAGCACTTTCTGTCATAGAAGTCTGATTTATAGTTAGACCACTGTATGTGGTTTTGCACTTAGCACTATTTTTATATCATAGAGATATAAGTTGCACTTGGGATTGTGACAGTTATTATTGTGTACACACTGTTGCAGGCACTATTGATAGAAGAATTTCTACATTAGGATAAGAGTTCTCCCTTACTACTTTACCATACTAGTTTGAATATATACCATCTGACATATCTCTATCTGAATAATTAGCGCTATAACATTTTCGTGAAAGGTGAAAATTACCTCTTCTTCCACCATGCTTACCAATGCCTCTCTAATGCAGATAAATTGTCACCCGAGTTTTTTTTTTAGAAATCAACACTTCCAGGTGTGTCAACTTTTTTAGTCCTTGATTGCACTCAGTACTTCCTCCTACTGACAACCTACATCACCACTGTGCCCTGGGATTTGTAGTCATAGGCATGTCCTTCACCTACCATGCAGCCATGCATGGGCCTGTTGTTGGATGGTGTAAGAATCAAGACCTGCATTGTGGGATGCAGGGGTGGGGGTTAGGGTTGCCACATGAAGTGAACTGTACTATATTATATTAGCAAATAAGTGCTAATTTGTTGCAGTTACATAGTATATCCATGGAGTATGGTGCTTTACCCCCCCCCCCCCCCCCCCAACTTTAAAAAATAGTAAACATTTACTTTTTAACCAAATTTTTCTCTACACACTGTTCCTATACTTATGGTTTCCTTTATTTTATTTATTACACGCCGCTACTATTCTTGCCTCACCTCCTGCTGCCTCCTGGGATGTATGTACAGACAGAGTTCTTGCGCCATGCCTGTCTACATATTGTTCTATGAACGGTGGATTGTAATGCCTGCTGAGATATGTGATGTCAATATCCCAGGAGGAATTACTATCTTCAATTCATAGAACATTATGTAAACAGACACAGAGCCAGATCTCTTCCTGCACATGTGCATCATGTGATTTGGAGACTTTTAAGAAGTAATGTGTGCACACAACCGAATGAAAGTTCACCTCTGGCAGGAAGTTCAGGGAAGCAGCACAAAGGAACCCAGAAGTTACAATGGTTAATATTCCAGTTGTAAGTGTTTTTGGGCATCTTTTTCCCCAAGCATTTATTGTCTGAGCTTGTAAGTACGGTATGTTATTCAAGCAAGAGAACACCAAAGGAGGAGCAGAATGGTTATTATTTTGGGAGGATGAAGTTCCCAAATTCCCACATGGCTCCTTCCGCAAAGTTGATAGATGCTGACGGGGCCACCAACAAATCAAATTTCAGCCCATTCATCAAGAATTAACTGAAATTCTGGCTGCGTAAGTCCAGCTTTAGTGATCCTTTTTCTGAGCAACCCACTTTACCTTGATAGTCAGTGGTCGGAGGCCATCTGAAGCTTTAGAAAATGGTAATCAGCAGAGATAAGGTAAATACAAAGTAAGTAGAATATTGACTGGATCTTTCCAATATGATCTTTTTAGTCTCTAACGTTCAACCGAGCATTTTTTTTTTTTTACTACACCTGGGTTACTTTTTTGCTGTTTGCTATCAAATGGCAAAGGTAATGCAAACCACTGAATTCTACACCAATTTATGTGTTCATCAAACAGGGAAATGTCCCAAAACAGAATCATGTGAAAAGAAGCAGCATTGTCAGAAGCCTACTAAAATAAGGTTATAAAAAATGCATTATAAAACAATTTAAGTTAAGGGCAAGCAAAAGCCGACCATAGATGCTTCCTGCTGAACCAGCCCAGATTTGAACCATGTATAGGTGGCTAATTGTACCCAAGTTGATCGATCAACTTAGGTACCACCAGCATGTTGTATTCTTCAAGCGATTATTTCCAGCGGCTGTAGCCACTAGCAGAAATCACTGTGTTCTCCCAGCAGGGACAGTTCCCCTTCCTGACTGGGAGAACACAATAGCTCTGCGGGAGGGATTCTCCCTTCAATACTGAATGTGTTGATGGAGGAATTGAGAATTTTTCTTTTCTGCAACTTGTGGCTGCAGGAAAGAAAATAGCACCATCTGTGGCCGGTTTAAGTTGACTTCCAGTTTCCTGAATATCACTTTAACTTGATATGTTGAGTTGCTCTTTAATTGGCATTGGTGTATTGTATTGTAATAGAGAAAAATACCTTTGTCTATTCTACCACACAGTTATCTAAGGTATTTGCTATATATATATAGTGACAAAATTACATAACAATTTGGAAAGATAAGATAAAAAAAAATTCTATGGAAACATTCACACATATTTTCTGTCAATAGATTACTTCCACATTCATCAAGCTTGTATTGAATAGTGTCATTCTTTTCAATGATGGTAACAAACACCTGAATTGTATTTCGGTGTATTGAAAAGCTGGGTAAACTCCAAGGAGAAAATACAAAAGCAGCTAAGCTATTTCACATATGACTTTACCTTTCTGTAGGTTAAAGCATACCCACAACTTGTCATGAGTTTGATTACAAAAACAAAATAATATTGCATTCATAGGTGGAATCTGGAGAATTAGGTTACATACACAATATTGTCAAATATTGTCAAATGTATTGGGACACATACTTTTACACACACATGAACTTTAATGCCATCCTAAACTTGGTTCGTAGGGTTCAAAATTAAGTTGGCCCACCCTTTGCAGTTATAACAGCTTCAACTCTTCTGGGAAGGCTGTCCACAAGGTCTATGGGAATGTTTGACTATTCTTCCAGAAGCACATTTATGAGGTCAACCACTGATGTTGGACAAGAAGGCCTGGCTCGCAGTCTTCACTCTAATTCATCCCAAAGGAGTTCTATCGGGTTGAGATCAGGACTGTGCAGGCCAGTCAAGTTCCTCCACTCCAAACTCGCTCATCTTTATGGACCCTGCTTTGTGTACTGGGGTGCAGTCATGTTGGAACAGGAAAGGGTCATCCCCAAGTTGGTAGCATGAACTTGTCTAAAATGTCTTGGTATGCTGACGCCATAAGAGTTCCCTTCACTGTAACTAAGGGGCCAAGCCCAACCCCTGAAAAACAACCCCATACAGCAATCCCCCCCTCCACCAAATGATTTGGACCAGTGCACAAAGCAAGGTCATTTTAGAGAGTAAAGCAGACAAAAGAATTGTCAGGGAGTACTGTGATCTCAGTGAGAAGTAATAAATACCTCTAAGTGTTATATTTACACTTTGTTTAGTTTGCATAAACTTAAAGTGATAATTAATTCTACAAAATTCAAAATTTTCTGTTGCAGGTTTCACCACTTTGCATGCTGCTTTTGCAACATAATATCTGCACCCACTGTTCTGTCTGTGGGTGGCTCCCTTTCCATCATAGGGTTCTATGAAGCCACCTGTTTGTGGATTGCGCATATGCAGTGGTGCCATGCAAAGCAGCCAGACCAGTCTGAACAGGGTATTAGTGAGTGCTGGGTTTGGCGTCATGGGACTTGGAGACTTTCAAAGAAGTGATGTGTGCGCACCCCAGGCCAGAAGTTCACCCCTGGCTGGAAGTTCAGGGAAGTGGCACACAGGAATCCAGAAGCTGCAGTGGTGATAATTGTAGTGTACTTTTGTGAGTACCAAATTAAGTTTTTATTAAAGCACTCTTTTAATAGTGCACTGAGAGTGGCGCCTCTGTTTAGATTTCCAGTGTTCCTAGAAGATTGCTTCGCTGCTTCTTAGTCTTCAAACGGGGCTGCCTTCTACAGTTGCTGTTTTTTTAACTACATAATATGGACTTTCATAAGCTATGACTTGTTTTCTTGTCATTAGTCCTCTTGTGACTGTTTATATGCTATTTTAATTTGCCATTTCCCCCCCTCCTCATCCCCCCTCCTTCCCCCTTGTTTATGGTGAAATATACAGTGCAAGAGTTAGAGCTCACCTTACCCACCTGTATAATTGTGTTTCTGGACTTCTTTTTCCGCAAGCATTTATTGTCCACTGCTCAATCGCTCTTTACCAGTGTATTTATGACAAAAAAAGGCTTTTGTACTATTTTAACATGAAATAATATATCTAATAATAGGTATACTTTGAAATGGAATTAAACCTGGTAAAAAAAATGGACCCTAGGGGCCCTATGCTTTTGCCATAACATAGTAATATGCACAGAAGACTTACCTGCCAAGCAATCCTCTCCAGGGTTACTGTGTCTCTGTGGTCTGGCCACGATGACATCTGTCCCGCATATGTGCATTGGAGGGAGATCATCGTGGCACATGGTGATGCTGTAAATGTCCACTGTGCTACACATGCGTGGTTCAGTGTACAATAAAACTGACAGGCGGGGAGAATTAGTTACAATAGAAGAGATCAATATGGTCTTCATTCATAAAAATCCTACCTATCAGCATTTTTTTTTGAGAGTTTATGTCAACTTTACATGATAATACATTTTTTTGTATCACAATTGTTATACATTTTATTTTATTGCCTATTGTACTAATATTTAGATCACACTTGTACTTTGAGAATGAAATTCTATTTGTTGGTTGGATGAAGTAAATGTCTAAAGGAATCTCACCAACACTAAATATGGATTATGAACTCTACATACATTTTTCTGTAAAGTTTTCAACAAGAGCACTCTATGACACCTGAAGGTTATCCTTTACCATTTTCACTATGGAATAACCAGTATGCTCCTGGGATATATTTCCTCACATCGCATACAATAAATCCACTCCATATACAAACATTGTCTAGAAAACACAATCCATTTGAAGGACCCATCTCACCCTTACATACATTTTCCATTAGGATACCTTAAACTGCTACAACCTTGTCTAGTGTATTCTTTATCATCCCTAAATCATATTCCTGTTACTGGGCAGCACAGGGGGCTCAGTTATGATCACTTTGTCTGTCAGGGCTAATCACAGCAAGAAGACAAGCTAGACATTATTATCGGCAATTTATTATTTAAATAAGTCATACACCAGATGTTCCTGGAATCAGCCAGCAATAGATTTCAGCCACTCAATCACAGCCATTCACCCATAAGAGGCATTTCATTTAAATGAGAACTTTTGGCATGACTTCATTCATTCTTCAGCGTACGCTACCACTTAGGAACACATATTAAAGCAGCAATAAAGTTAAAAAACACACTTAGCTTTCGCTTCTCTAATTGTTTCATAATTTAAATTGTGCCTAATAGCCCGAAGGAGGCCTTGAAGCCTTTCTTTTGCAGAACTAGAATGTCAGGAACAAGTAATACCCACTGCCTGGGTTTTGTTACAAAGAAAAATTCCACTGTAACCAATATATTATAAATTGCTGCCACAAGTCCTTAATAACAGCCAAACTAGTGGAGGAGTTATGAGCAGACCACCACAACAATTGTATATTACATGGAAGCATTACATACTGGAAAAATGTACTGCATTCTCGAATGATTGCATGAGTTTATAAGCTTTAAACCAGCCACAAATGGCTGTTCTTGTATTTTGGCCCAAGTGCTGAGTAAAGGGATGATGGCCAATCAGCCACACAAGTAGGTGGCCACCGACCTTGGAATTTCCAACAAACCTCTGATATAAGAGAGTGATGTATGCATGTACAACATCAACTCAATTTGGCCTTGTCTGTGTTCTCAGAGATAGTAGGACAAGCAACAACTGCTGTCTTGTATGGAAGGGGGTCTTGCTAGCCAGACATTCAAGTCATATGGAATTTATTGCATGAGAGATGTCCACATCACATCACGCAGTGTTTCATTTGTGTCCCCTATGGCAGCCAAGTATTGCATAGTCCCAGGACAGTATCGGTGCCTGCGTACAGTGTATGTTTGCTGAGATACTGCAGCGAATGAACGTTGAGTTATTACCAGCAAGAAGCAAGGCCAGCCCTCATATGTGCCTAAGTACATCTACATTTTGGATTAAATGTCTTACATTTACACTCTGTAAAGGGTTAATTTAGTTTTTGGAGGAGGAACATCTTTATTTTACTTTACATCAGGGGTGTCCAATCTGCGGCCCATGGGCTGCATACTGCCCAAGACAGCAATGAATTCGGCCCAACACAAAATGGTAAACTCTGTGTTCTATGTGTGCGGTGTGTGATGTCTGTTCCCCACCCACTACCTGCTACTGCTGAGAATTAGCCTTTTGAACTGTTTTAGAAGGATAAAGAGATGAGAAGGCTACAGATAAACAGGTACAACTTGAACAAGAAGATTTGTTTAATCTCTGTCACCAGAGGCCAGTCACAATAGTGTGTATATGTAAAGCCCCGTACACACGAGAGGACTTATGTCTGACAGACTTCCGAAGGAGTTCTGCCGGAGTTCTGCCGGAGTTCCGACAGAGTTCTGACGGACTTTTCGAATGAGCGGACTTGGCCACACACAATCACACTAAACTCCGACGGATTCGAACGTGATGACGTACGACTGGACTCGAATAAGGAAGTTCATAGCCAGTAGCCAATAGCTGCCCTAGCGTCGGTTTTAGTCCGTCAGAATAGCATACACACGAGCAAATTTTTCGAAGGGACCGGGTCCGGCGGAGTTCCGTCGGAAAAATTTGAAGCATGTTCCATATTCTAAAGTCCGTCAGACTTTGGCAAATCAAAAGTCCGTTGCAGCCCACACACAATCGAATAGTCTGACGGAATCAGTCCGTCGGACTTTGGATGTTGAAAAGTCCGCTCGTGTGTACGCGGCATAAGAGTTTACAACCACTTTAAAGCTTAGCTGTGCTGTCCCCTCCAATCCTCCAAAAAAATGAACTCAATCTACATGTACCTTAGATCCCATGGTCTTTGCAACGGCATGAGTCTTCTTCCTCTAGCAGTGGGAAATCCTAAAATTCTGCAGAGAACAGTTATATTATGACCTGTCTGCTGTTGCCCTGTGAGCCCAGGATGACTGGATGACTTACCCCCAAGGGTGGGTTCTTAACCCTCTAGGCTCATTACAGGTAGTTGGATCACAGAGCAGTGATTTTGCAAGAAACAGCACTGAGGATGAGGTAAATATTGCAAAATGGCCTGTTTTTTTTAAACTCCTGTAGAGTTTTTAATTTATATTTAAATCAAATGTTAAAGTTGGAATTTTGAAATCCTGGAATAGCAGAGTTAAGAGGGCATTGTCTGTGATATTATATGTAATTAAAGGTGCATCTCAAAAAATATGAATATCATCAAACAGGTTTATTTATTTCAGTAATTCAAATCAAAAAGTGAAACTCATATTATATAGATTCATTATACAGAGAGTGATCTATTTCAAGAATTTCTTTCTTTTAATGTTGACGATTACAGCTAGTGAAAACCCGAAAATCAGTATCTCAGAAAATTAGAACATTGTGAAAAAGTTCAATAATGACTCATGGTGTCACACTCTAATCAGATAATTAACGCAAAACACCTATAAAGGTTTCCTGAACCTTGAAATGGTCTCAGTCTGGTTCAGTAGGTTACACAATCATGTGGAAGACTGATGACTTTGACAGTTATCCAGAAGGCAGTCATTGACACCCTCCACAAGAAGGGTAAGTCAAAAAAGGTCATTGCTAAATAAGCTGGCTGTTCACAGAGTGCTGTACCCAAGCATATTAATGGATAGTTGAGTGGAAGGAAAAAGTGTGGTAGAAAAAGATGCATAAGCAATAGGATTAACTGCAGCCTTAAGAGGATTGTAAAGCAAAGGCAATTCAAGACTTTGGGGGAGATTCACAAGAAGTGGACTACAGCTGGTGCCAGAGACACCACACACAGATGTATCCAGGACACGGGCAACAGCTATCGCATTCCTTGTGTCTAGCCATTCCTGAACCAAAGACAACGTCAGAAGCGTCTTACCTGGACTAAGGAGAAAAAGCACTGGACTGTTGCTCAGTGGTCCAAAGTCCTCTTTCATCGGATGAAAGTAAATTTTACATTTCATTTGGAAACCCAGGTCCTAAAGTCTGGAGAAAGAGTGGAGGTGCACAGAATCCAAGCTGCATGAGGTCCAGTGTCAAGTTTCCACTGTCGATAATGATTTGGGCAGCTATGTCATCTGCTGGCGTTAGTCCACTGTGTTTTATCAAGTCCAAAGTCAGTGCAGCCCTCTACCAGGAAATTCCCTCTGCTGACCAGCTTCATGGAGATGCTGATTTAAATTTCCAGCAGGACTTGGCACCTGCCCACGCTACCAATACCTGGTTTAATGATCATAGTATCACTGTGCTTGACTGGCCAGCAAACTCACCTGATTTAAACCACATAGAAAATCTGTGGGGTATTGTCAAGACGAAGATGAGAGACAACAGACCAGACAATGCAGATGAGCTGAAGTCCGCTATAAAAGCAACCTGGGATTCCATAACACCTCAGCAGTGCCACAGGCTGGTCGCCTCCATGTCACGCCACATTGATGCAGTAATTCATGCAAAAGGAGCCCTGACCAAGTATTGAGTGCATACTATACTGTACATGGAATACTGTTCAGTAAGCCAACATTTCTGTATTAAAAATCCTTTTTTTATTGGTCTTATGTAATATTAAAATTTTCTGAGGTACAAAATTTGGGTTTTCACTAGCTGTAAGCCATAATCATCAAAATTAAAAGAAAGAAACGTTGGAAATATATCACTCTGTGTGTAATGAATCTATATAATATATGAGTTTCACTTTTTGAATGGAATTACTGAAATAAATTAACTTTTTGGTGATATTCAATTTTTTTTAGATTAATCTGTCAGGGCCGAAAAGGGGGGGGGCACCTCCCTCAGGTGACGCATCTAGAGGAGCGCTGCCCCCACCCACATTGGGAACCACTTCTCTCAGGGTGTCACTGCCGTCTGATCAAGTGTAATGCACAGACAGGTCTCCCTCCTAGTCTTGCCCAGTGCCCAAACAGCCTATGTATTTTCTGCACGAAGCATCCCAAAGAAAGCCCTGGGCTGGGGAGGTGAAGAGGAAGCCCTGGACGGACTGGGGGAAGCAGTGAAGGCCCTGGGCTGAGGAGGGGTGCAAAAGAGGCCCCAGACTGGGGGTGTTAGAGGAGGCCATGGGCTAATGGGGGGTGGAGGAGGCCTTGGGCTGGGGAGTGTGGAGGAGGCCCTGGGCTGGGGGGTGCAGAGGAGGTCCTAACCTGGAGGGGCAGAGGAGACCCTGGACTTAGGGGATGCAGAGGAGGCCCTGGACTGGGGGATGCAGAAAAGGCCCTGGACTGGGGGGATGCAGAGGAAGCCCTGGACTGGGGGATGCAGAGGAGGTGCTGGAATAGGAGGGGAGTACACAGGAGGCCATAGACTGGAGGGTGCAGAGGAGGCCCAGGACTACGAGGGGAGTACACCGGACTGAGGGGTGTAGAGGTGAAAAGTGGTGTTGATAAAGGACCTGGATTTGAAGAGCAGGGTACAGAGGAGGCTCTTAACTTGGGGTGTAATGTAAAGGAGGCCTTGGACTGGGAGAGGAGTGCAGAGGAGGCCCAGGACTAGAGGGTGGGTGCAGAGGAGACCATTAACTAGGAAATGGAGGTTAGTGTGGCAAAGTCCCATTGGAGGCTCTGGACTAGGTGAGGGGTGCCTGGAGGTCCTGGACTAGGGAAGCAGGTGTGTGGAGGCCCTGGACTATGAGAGGGGGATCGTGGAGGCCCTCTGGACTAGGAAAGAGGGTGCCTGAAGGACTTTCCAGCTTCAGGGAGAAAAAAACCTTGATTTAAAACCTGGGCTGAGGAAGCAGCAGTGGGCTAAAACCATATGGTTGGGGTCTGCCCACATGCCTGGACCGACACCCAGCTCAGCCTCTCAGCGAGCTGCTGAGAGCCTGAGCCGGCCACTCCCACCACAGTCCAGTGTTTCAGTGAGTACCGGATGAGAGGGCAGGGCCTGAGACTGACAGCCACCAGCTCTCTGCGCAGGGAGCACCAAGAACCGAGTGATCGGCGGTGTTTAATTACTACCTAGGTAAACATAATTCATAAATAAAATTCCCATACTTCCCTTTTAACCACTTGAGATCCGCGCTATAGCTACAGCGCGGATCTCCTTTTCCGGGACGACGTCAATAGACGTGGTCCCGTGCACGAGCGCCCTGCACGCCCCCTGAGGGGCGCGCGCTCTCTGTGATCGGCGAGTCTACGAGACTCGCCTGATCACCGATCCGTGCAAGGGGTCGATCCCGACCCCTTATCACGTGATCAGCTGTCAGCCAATGACAGCTGATCATGTGATATAACAGAACCGGTAATCGGCTATTATTCCTCCTCGCGCTGACAGCGCGAGGAGAAAAAAAAAAAGGCCATCGCCGGCGGCCGTGATCGGGACATCAGTCCCGATCATGGCCAGCCCTGTTAGTGACCACCTGCCCCCTGCCAGTGCCCACCTGCCCCCTGCCAGTGCCACAATAGAAAAAATAAAGGGCCCCCGTCAGTGCCACCCAGCAGTGCCCATAGTGCCACCCAGCAGTGCCCACAGTGCCACCCAGCAGTGCCCACAGTGCCACCCAGCAGTGCCCACAATCTACCTCAACATAGGTGCTGCACCCCACTGCCACATATCCGTGCCCATCAGTGTCATCTACCAGTGCCCAGCAGTGCCGCCCATCAGTGCCCAGCAGTGCCACCTATCAGAGCCACCTATCAGTGCCACCTATCAGTGCCCATCAGTCCCATCTACCAGTGGTACCTATCAGTGCCCATCCGTGCCACCCATCCGTGCCACCCATCTGTGCCACCCATCCATGCCACCTTATCTGTGCCCATCTTTGCCCATCAGTGCCGCCTTATCTGTGCCCATCGGTGCCGCCTTATCTGTGCCTATTAGTACCGCCTTAACTATGCCTATCAGTGCCCACCAGTGCAGCCTATCAGTGCCCACCAATGCAGCCTATCAGTGCCCACCAATGCAGCCCATCAGTGCCCACCAGTGCAGCCTATCAGTGCCGCCTCATCAGCGCACTTCAATGAAGGAGAAAAATTACCCGTTTGCAAAATTTTATAACAAACTATTAAACATGATTTTTTTTTTTTTTTTGCATCTTTTTTTGTTTGTTTAGCAAAAAATAAAACTCCGAGCTGTAATTAAATACCACCAAAAGAAAGCTCTATTTGTGGGAAAAAAATTATAAAAATTTCATTTGGGTACAGTGTTGTATGCCCGCGCAATTGTCATTCAAAGTGCATCAGCGCTGAAAGCTGAAAATTGGTCTGGGACTGAGGGGGGTTTAAGTGCCCAGTAAGCAAGTGGTTAATTACCCTGACATCTCTTCTTTCCTGCTCCGGCCTCATTCACATGGAGCATATGCGTCCATGCCCAGTGTGATGGCCGCATACTGCGTAGGGATGCATGGTGTTATGTGCATCCCTGTGCAGGCAGTCCAATGAAAGTCAATTGGAATGCAGCAGCAGCATGGACATAGTCAAATGTTAAAATTTGACATGCAGACAGGAAGGGATGCATTTATCCAAACGCGAGTTTCTTCATTGTGATCTGTGCACCCACTTCTATTAGTAAAGCTCTCTGGTGGATGTAGGTGCAGTATACAGGACCCGTCTCAGCGCCTGTCTGAATGAGCCCTTAAGGAAATGTATCAAAACTAGAGCAGGCAGAATTTGGAACAGCTATGCATGGCAACCAATCAGCTCATAGCTTTAATTTTTAAAGCTGGACAAGCTGAAGATAGAAGCTGACTGGTTGCCATGCACGGCTGTTCCAAATTCTGACTGCACCAGTTTCGATAAATTCCCCTCACTGTGGTTTACATTTCTTACTCCTGACTACAACATTCTAAGTACTGCATATTTTTTGTTAAAGTGGTTGTAAAGGCACAAGCTTTTTAATCTTCATGCATTCTATGCACGAAGGTAAAATACCTTCTGTGTGCAGCAGCCCCCAAGCCCCATCTAATTCTTACCTGAGCCCCTTCTCCATCCAGCAATGTCCATGAGAGCCTTGGCTGTCTGGGGACTCACACTCCTGATTGACTTTTGGCAGCAGCAGGAGCCATTGGCTCACACTGCTGTCAATCACAGCCAGTGAGCCAATCAGAAAACGGAAGGAGTGGAGTTGAGCCATGGCTCAGTGTATAAATGGACACACAGAGCCGCGTCTCAGGAGCATGCTTGCTTGGGTGCCCTGCTTGCTGTGGGGGCACCCAGAAAGAGGGAGGGGCCAGTGGTGCCAGCGAGAGACCCAAGAAGAGGATCTGGACTGCTCTGAAAAATCACTAAACAGAGCAGGTAAGTATAATAAATGTATTGTTAACAAACAAAACAAGACTTTAATATCGCTTTAAGGTTAGCTGTGTGTAGTAAAGGATATGCAATAGAACAGTTTTATTTTATTTAAATTAGCATACTGAGGTTTGTACTGTCTCTTACATACTCGCTTGTGGCACAGTAATTAAAGCTTATGACCCTTTAAGCCACACTCAATCTGACCACACCCACAGTTTTGGCATGATGCCGCTATATTGCCACATACCATTTTTCTTCTGGTTGGGGGCAAAAAAAATGCCCCGGGGTTTCAGATGTGCTAGCTATGCCACTGGCTCCTGTACATCTCTTCCTTGCCACACATCAACACTAACATGTCTATAAGTGGGCCATATCCTGGTAGGCAAAGAACACTTTGAGCCTCTTTATTGTTAATGTTTTGGCCCTGGCTTCATTTGTGATTTACATCAAAGTGTTAGCCCTTAGAAATTGTTATTTTAGGCTTTGGAGGGCTGCTGGCTGGTTGCTTTGCACAGCGGCTTTATATTCATTTCTGGTATTTCTTATATTACTAAGGCAAGATAGGTCCCAAGTAAACTGATGGGTCCATCAGAATATGCATCCAGAGTACAAGATGGACCACGTGACAGTTCCACATTGGATGGCTCATTCTACACACGTACATGTGACATAATTCCATTTACTATATACAATAAATGGATGAACACTTTATTCTTAAATTCATTTATTGCCAAATGACACAGAAATGTTTCCAATTGATTATATCATTTAAGTTTAATTGAAGACTGTGTTTTCTAATGCATCACTCCTTTATACCATTAATTGATTTCTTGAATGGCTCCCAGTATTCGGTCCCTGATAAATTGTACAAATAGGAACTATCAGACATTAATTTATTTGGTATGCATTGATTTCTTATTACTTGATGAATTGTGCCATTGATTATACAGTTTTTCTCCAACACCTTTAATTGAAGTCTGTACGTTCTCTAATGCATCAATCCCATACATCCCATTAATTGGCTGCATGACATCCAGGTGAATTAGACAGGAACCATTTATAGCGAACAGCATAATGTAGTAATAATTCCTGCCAGCGATACAGTATGTGCTGCAATCCAATGGGCACGTATTGAGACATATCTGAAGTTTAGTTTTTATTGGGTAATGGCCTTCCCTTGGATAATGATAGATAGATAGATAGATAGATAGATAAGATAGATAGATAGATAGATAGATAGATAGATAGATAGATAGATAGATAGAAAAACAGAGCTAGATAGAAATACATGTCAAAAAAATATCACAGTAAAAGTACCTATGTCCTGAAAATCGTTATGGAAAATATATTTTTTTAGAGGCTCTTGCAGACTTTAATGGTACTGTACAAGGACATCAACACGGGTGATCTATAAAAAGGTATTTTTTTTACAGCAATTAAATAAAAACATGCATAAAAACAAGATTATGCTCCAATAGGGCACTGAAGGAGCTCTCTATTAAGTGGATAATGAGACAGTGCTGACAAAAGGCTGATATTCATAATAACCTATCACATGACATATATCCAAATCTTCTTGACATGTTTCATGGAAATGTCCGCTTCTTCAGGAGTATAAGAGAGAGCAACAAACTTATCTATAAGAAAATAATAATAGTAATAACAATGATAATAAATACAAAAAAGAATAGTATATTTAAGCATGGAGATTTATAATAGTTGTACATCATTTTACCCAACCCAGGGACTAACGTGCTCCATGGCATTTTGCATATAGTTATTCCCTGGGTGGGGTAAGATGATGTACAACCTTTATAGATTTCTATGCTTAAATATACTATTCTCTTTTTTTGTGTTTATTATTATTGTTATTACTGTTATTTTCTTATAGATAAGTTTGTTGCTCTCTAATACTCCTGAAGAAGCGGACATTTCTGTGAAACATGTCAAGAAGATTTGGATACATGTCATGTGATAGATTATGAATATCAGCCTTTATCCACTTAATAGAGAGCACCTTCAGTGCCCTATTGGAGCACAATCTTGTTTCAATACATGTTTTTATTCAATTGCTGCAATAAAAATACCTTTTTTTTTTAGATCACTGTGTGTTGCTGTCCTTGTACAGTACAGTACCATGAAAGTCCGCAAGAGCCTCTAAATAGATAGAAACCATAGTTAGATATAAGCAGAAGTGGTAATGAAGAGAACCTGTGAGGTTATAAGTATGGGGGGAGCCATTATGGATTTGTTGTGATGCTGGCTCCAGAACTGTCATATTCATCCTGGCTTCACTATATTATTACCTTGAACGAGTATAAAAGACAATAATTCACACTTTAACCACTTCACCCCCGGAAGGTTTACCCCCCCTTCTTGACCAGGCCATTTATTGCGATACAGCACTGCTTTACTTTAACTGACATTTGCGCAGTCGGATGACACTGTACACAAATAACATTGATGTCCTTTTTTCCCACAAATAGAGCTTTTTTTGGATGGGATTTGATCACCTCTGCAGTTTTTATTTGTTGTGTTATAAACAAAAAAGACCGACTATTTTGAAGAAAAAAAAAAAAAAAGATATATTTTTTACTTTATTCTATAAAACATATCCAGTAAAAAGGTGTAAAAAATTGAATTTCTTCATCAGTTTAGGCTAATATGTATTCTGTTACATATTTTTGGTAAAAAAAAACAAAAGAACAATAAGCATATATTGGTTGGTTTGCGCAAAAGTTATATCATCTACAAACTAGGGGATATTTTTATGTAATTTTTATTTATTAATTTATTGTTACTATTTATGGCGGTGATCAGCGATTTTTAGCAGGACTGCGACATTGCGGAGACACCTAACTGAAACTTTTGACACTTTTTGTGGACCAGTGACACTAATACAGCGATCAGTGCTAAATAATATGCACTGCAACTATATTAATGACACTGGTAGGGAAGGGGTTAATATCAGTGGCGATCAAAGGGTTAAGTGTTCTCCTAGGGAGTGTTTTTTAACTGTGGGGGAAATGCTGTGACTGGAGGAAAAGAGGGATCCGTGTTTCTTCTAAGCAGAAACACAAGATCTCTATCTTCCTCCCTCACAGAACGACAGTCTGCTGTGTTCTGCCCCTCCTGTGAATGATCGTGGGGTGTTGGTGACCATCATGGCCTCCGGACCCGCTGATTGGTTCCCGCTGTGTGAAGACCCACTGCATGAAATCACATACCGGTACGTGATTTCACGCAGGAGAGCCGCGATGTCGCAGTATATATGCATGGGGCGGTCCTTAAGACATCACTGGCTGAATGCTTAATTTAACTTGGTGACTTATGACCATACATGGCTGAATTTCTCCCATTCAACCCACACAATGAACAAGACAAAGTCAATATATTCTTTCATCCACTCTATACAACGTGGGTGGAGGAATCTCCAGTGCCAGATATTGTATTCAGGCAGCTGCAGTAGGCATGGCTGCCTGAACACCCAAACAGTGACTTGCATCTGATTGGATGCAGTTGCTGTTCAGCCAAAAATCTTTCACTCAACTCAGTCAATATTTTAAATCAACTCTTGTTGAGACTGGTGGTCCTGACAGGGCCACCCAGGATTTTGAATTTCAACCAATTCTGCGGGAATCAGCCAAAATGTTGCCATCTACAGTATGTATGGCCTAACTGGGTAATGATACCAGCATCAGGATTACAGCCCCAAATCTGCACCTACAAGTCAGCAATGGCAGCTTCCATATTTTCACCCCTACCCCTTTCCTTTAAATGGCAGCTCTGCATATAAAGTGTTTCCCCAGTCATAAGCACAAATGAAAACAATGTTTAAAATGAGTGAGTGGAATAAGTCTGAAAAGTCTATGGAAGCACGGGCGTTTCTGTTGTTGCTCTATATTACTATTATTCCATAGTACTGCCCATTGCTTAGCAATTAGCTGATTATCTCCTGATAGGGATTCCATGCTATGGACAAAATTGTGAGAATGGCCCCCACTGAGACTACCACCAAGGTAGAGTAAGCGTATAATTCTTTAAGAAGAGCGGGTATGGTGCTGCTTGTAGTGTACCTGCAATTAGTGTGCTAGGTGAAGTGTTTTGGTGTGCAATTTGGCAATTAAAATGTCATGGCACATAAATAGGTCAAAAACTTCATAATAAATGCAGTACCTTATTGGTGAACAAAGCCATGAATCACAGATTGTCAAACTATACATCACACACAATGTACAATAAAATGTCTGTGCTGTGCTTCCAATATTCCTTAGCATCCGTGAAAAGTGACATGTGCTACGATACAAAAAAAAATCCATAAAGTGACGAGCTAAAAAACAAAATATAAATCCATAATGCAATATTAATTGAATTTCATAAATCTTGGTGTGTTGGTGGTTTTCACACGTGATCACCCTTCTCCACCTCACTCACCAGAATTTATCCCGTTAAGGGGTAAAACAGCATTCACAGCACATTCTCCTAATCCCTCCAGACTCCTCGCATGCAGAGACAACCAACAGGCCCCATAGTTTAAATATGTTTTAGTACCATTTATTTCAATATTGGTTTAGAAATGCACTTACTTTGTATAAAAGAATATTACAGCGTTCAAAGTCAGGAAGTCCAGGACGCATATGCGCTCCATGGACTAAAACCAGATGTGACACACTGACGCTGGAAGCTCCTCCCTACGCATTTTGTCACATCAACGTCATCAGGAGCAGCGCCATATTGCTACACTTCCGAGTTTATATATGCTGCAGTTTTGTAGCAACCCAGGGACATGTGGCCGGCGGCCATATTTATTTTTCAGTTGCAGTGTTTTTCTAATTACCAAATGCCTCAATCCTTTTTTAATAAGGATATATACCAGATCTGTTTGATATTAACCCTTTGTTAGTAAACCAATTAGATCAGTGTCACGGGGATGCCAGCATATTTTCTGTACATATTCAAAGAGCAAAGTATTTTCTTACCACTGAACAAATTTAAAAACATGCAAATTATTTATATATATATATATATATATATATATATATATATATATATACATACATATATATATATATATATATATATATATATATATATATATATACATATATATATATATATATATATATACATATATATATATATATATATATACATATATATATACATATACACATACATATACATATACACAGTATCTCAAAAACAGAGTATGCCCCTCTCATTTTTGTAAATATTTTATTATATCTTTTCATGTGACAACACTGAAGAAATTACACTTTGCTACAATGTAAAGTAGTGAGTGTACAGCTTGTCTAACAGTGTAAATTTGCTGTCCCCTCAAAATAACTCAACACAGCCATTAATGTCTAAACCACTGGCAACAAGAGTACACCCCTAAGTGAAAATGTCCAAATTGGGCCCAATTAGCCATTTTCCCTCGCCATGTCATGTGACTCGTAATGCCGTGTACACACAAGCGGATTTTCCATCGGAAAAATCTTGGATGGTTTTTCTGACGGAATTCCGCTCAAGCTTGGCTTGCATACACATGATCACCCAAAAGTTCTCTGAACTTTCGACCATCAAGAAGACGGTGACGTACAATGAGCCGAGAAAATTAAGTTCAATGCTTCTGAGCATGCGTCAAATTGTTTCCGAGCATGTGTAGGAATTTTGCGCATCGGAATTTCCAATGGGAACTTATTCCGACCGAAAAATTGAGAACCTGCTCTTAATCTTTTGCTGGCTGGAATTCCGTCAGCAAAAGTCTGATGGAGCATACACATGGTCGCATTTTCGGACCAAAAGCTCTCATTAGACTTTTGCTGGCAGAATTTCCGCTTGTGTGTATGGGGCATTAGTGTTACAAGGTCGCAGGTGTGAATGTGGAGCAGTTAAATGTGTTAAATTTGGTGTCATCTCTCTCAGTCTCTCATACTGGTCACTGGAAGTTCAACATGGCATCTCATGGTAAAGAACTCTCTGAGGATCTGAAAAAAATAATTGTTGCTCTACATAAAGATGGCCTAGGCCAGTGATGGCAAACTTTGGCACCCCAGATGCTTTGGAACTACATTTCCCATGATGCTCATTCACTCTGCAGTGTAGGTGAGCATCATGGGAAATGTAGTTCCAAAACATCTGGGGTGCCAAGGTTCGCCATCACTGGCCTAGGCTATAAAGATTTCCAAGACCCTGAAACTGAGCTGTAGCACGGTGACCAAGACCATACAACGGGTTAACAGGATAGGTTCCACTCAGAACAGGCCTCGCCATGGTCTACCAAAGAAGTTTAGTGCACGCGCTCAGCGTCATATCTAGAGGTTGTCTTTGGTAAATAGACATATGTGTGCTGCCAGCATTGCTGCAGAGGTTGAAGGGGTAGGGGGGTCATCCTCTCAGTACTCAGACCATATGCCGCACACTGCATCAAATTGGTCTGCGTGGCTGTCGTCCCAGAAGGAAGCCTCTTCTAAAGATGATGCGCAAGAAAGCCCATAAGCAGTTTGCTGAAGACAAGCAGACTAAGGACATGGATTACTGGAACCATGTCCTGTGGTCTGAGATCAAGATAAACTTATTTGGTTCAGATGGTGTCAAGAGTGTGTGGCGGCAACCAGGTGAGGAGTACAGAGACAAGTGTGTCTTGTCTACAGTCAAGTATGGTGGTGGGAGTGTCCTGGTCTGGGTCTGCATGAGCGCTGCCAGCACTGGGGAGTTACAGTTCACTGAGGGAACCATGAATGCCAACATGTACTGTGACATACTGAAGCAGAGCAAGATCCCCTCCCTTCGGAGACTGGGCCGCAGGGCAGTATTCCAACATGATAACAACCCCAATAATAGTGGCCACACAAAATATTGACACTTTGAGACAAATTTGGACATTTTCGCTTGGGGTGTACTCACTTTTGTTGCCAGCGGTTTAGACATTAATGGTTGTGCACTGAGTTATTTTGAGGGGGCAGCAAATTTACACTGTTATACAAGCTGTACACTCACTACTTTACATTGTAGCAAAGTGTAATTTCTTCAGTGTTGTCACATAAAAAGATATAATAACATATTTACAAAAATCTGATGGGTGTACTCACACACACATATATATATATATATATATATATATATATATATATATATATATATATATATATATAGAATATAAAAGTTTATGGTACTTTAATAAAAATAAAAATAAAAATTAAAATGAGAAAAAAATAAAATACATGAAAATAAATAAAAATAAAAAAAATGTAATTAATTAATGTAAATAAGATGAAGATGAACATAACATACTTTTTTTTTAAAAAGTCATGTGTGTCTAGATAAATGTAATGAGGGATATTGTTTTTGGAGGATGTTATTCCTTTTTGAGAGATGTGGTGTCATTCCATTGTAGTCTGATGGACTTATTTGGTGGAAGCTGGTGGTCATGTATTATTTAGGCATTGGAATTGAAGCAAATTCGATTTTTGTTAAGGCCTTCAGGCTGGAGGGTATTCATCAAAAAAATACTTTGCTTCATTTTGTGAGACCTTGATTCTCTTGTTGGCTCCCCTCCAATGTCTTTTATTTTGTCAACGCCATAAAAAGTCATACGTGAGGGGATTCTTTGGTGTATTTCTCTAAAATGTCTTGACAGACTATGCTTGGTAAAGCCTTTCTTGATTTTTTTAATGTGTTCTCGAATTCTAATGTACAGTGGTCAGGTTGTTCTACCCACAGTTGTCTAATGCCTGGTACACATGGCCATTTTTTTTGTTCAATCCAGAGGTTGCAAAAAAAAAAAACTGAGGAGCTCGCTGTACAAACTATGAAATGTTAGTACATCTACTTCCCCGCTGTGCTATTGTGTTCTGACAGGGGTACTGTCCCCGGTCAGAACACACTGGTCAGCGCTCACAGTCATTGGCTGCAAGTGCAGATTGGATGCCAATCAGCTGCTCGTTTTCTAGCATGCTCGTTCAAGATCATGAGATCAACTTTTGTCAAACAAGGACCTGCACACACAGGCTAAATGTCAACTAGTTTCTACTGTATTGGCTGATTTCAGTCAATGTTCAGCCTGTGTGTAAGGGGCTTAATCCCCTGACTTCAATACCTTAGCAATAAGCATACAAAAGTGCTGACTAATAAGTACTGCAGTTAGTTGGTTGGAATGACAGTTAGGTAACTTCAGAAATGAAGTGTTCTTTTTTATTTATTATAACAGGTTACATTTAAAACTGCAAGTTTCTGGGAAAATGTGGGCTGCATTTAATATATAACACTATACTATACACACACACATACTTGGATGCAGAATATGCACATCTTGTACAGCATTGCTCTCCTCCTCCAGACAATGCCAGGTGTGTGAAGCAGAAATTGGGAATGTATACAGTGATAAATGGACACACATCCCTTCACAGGCCCAGAAGCTCCCACATGTTCTCAGGATATAGATTTTTATCACCTCTATAAATTTAAATTACAACAACCAGGGGAGACGACACCTTTCAGATTATTTTTACTATTGCTCTGGTGGAGAAAAGTTAGTATTTTCTTGCAGGTGAAGAACATCTGAAATATTGTGACTTCAATATGCCTGCAGAGCATTTAATTCCAGGGACGAGCAGACGGCAAGCCAGTTGTAGCTTCCTGAAGTTCTATCAGCACATGAATGGAAGTGAATGGCGGCCAGGAATAAATGCTAAATGGAAATTCTGCACCACACAAAATTATAATGCATGTGGCCTCAGTTCTAGATTTATATATTATTTAGTTTATCAGTGTTTAGTTTAGGGTCACTAATAATTTTAAAACGTTAATAAAATATATGAACATTTTTAGTATTGTCTTAAAAAAACTCTAGAGCAGGGGTCTCCAAACTTTCTAAACAAAGGGGCAGTTTACTGTCCATTTTATACTTCTAATGCAGGGGTAGGGAACCTCGGCTCTCCAGGTGTTTTGAAACTACAAATCCCATCATGCCTCTGCCTCTAGGAGTCATGCCTGTGATTGTCAGGGTCTTGCAATGTCTCATGGGACTTGGTAGTTTAAAAACAGCTGGAGAGCCGAGGTTCCCTACCCCTGTTCTAATGGCTGGACTAGGGCCAATGGGAGAAGAAAATGTCCTGGCATCCAGTGGGAGTAAACAATGCCATATCTTTGGTATCAGTGGGAGGTCTAGTGTCCCATTATTGGTGTCATTGGAAAGAATTGTGCCCCATCGTTGGTGTCAATGGAAGGAACTGTGCTTTTTTGTTGGTGTCAATGCAAAGAATTGCGCCCTATCGTTGGTGTTAATGGAAGGAATTGTGTCCCATTGTTGCTGTCAATGGCAGGAATTGCACCCCATCATTGGTGTCAATAGAAAGAATTGTGCCCTTTTGATGGAGACAGTGGGAGCAGTAGTGACCCATTGTTGGTGTCAGCGACAGGAATTATGCCCCATTGTTGGTGTCAGTAGATGGAATCGTGCCCCAAGAGCAGCATCTGGCCCCAGGGACAAAGTTTGGAGACCACTGCTCTAAAAGCTGCCCCCCCCCCCAAAAAAAACGCAGGCATAAAACATAGGGCTGGTCACCAGTACTGTCTGTGGTGTCTCTACCGATGATTTTTTCTCCATTACTGACTTGTTCTGTACTGTGTCTCTGTATGGAGGTGGCCATTTTGGTAGAGACAGGGCTTTGCATCCTCATTTCAGAAGCTCCAAGGAGAACAGTGAGCAGCACAGTAGTGACATCACCCTTACAGGTGCACTGCAATTTTTTCAGAAGGAATTCCTGAATGCAGACACATTGTTCAAGGTAGTGCTGAGGCACAACTAATTATAGATATTCCTTATTACATACCAAATCTTCAGGTCTACTAGAAATATTCAGTTGATAGCTGTTTAATAAGTGCAAAGACATACCTGTTGATCCTGCCAGAAATCTTGTGAACAGACCACTTTCTGTGCTCTCTGCATCTGCTAACTGTTATCATTGTTCCCAGTTCTTTCTGTGGAAGGGGTGATGATAAAGGGGGGGGGGGGTGTTTTGTAATCCTAACACCCAATACTGCCCAACAGTCCCAGATTTTACAGGACTTCTCCACAATTTTATTCAAGTCCTGCAACACTCTCCTGCCAGTGGTCGCTATTCTGCACAACAGGTGTCGGGCAGGAGAAATGACAGACGGCATGAATTATTCAGCACCAGACGTTTAGTGAGTGTACTTTGTCAAGCTTGTAACTAGAAGTTTTGGAACTGCAGTTAACCAAGAGGTTCCAAAACTGTCATGCGACAGTGCCAGCTCTTTCCTGACCAGTTGAAATTCCAAAACTGCTGAACGGGTAGTTAGTATGACAAAGTACACTTACTAAATAGTTGACTGGCTACTTGACTGTGACATCAAAGTATTTTTTGTTATTAATGCTTTAGGTCATTCATAGCAGAGTAGTTACATATGTTATGGGTACAAGCACAACAGTGTATACCATATGTAGGCTTAGACTATTTAACCATGCTCCCTTAATCTCTGTCCGACATTCAGGGCAATTTAGCCATGCTCATTTTCACCTCGGCATGCAGATATCTTCTCTGTCCCATGGGACTCCCTCATTTTTGAGTTACAAAATTGGGAAGTATGCTAGCACAGTCTCTGTCTTAGGGTGACAATGCTAGTTCTGCATTTAACGAGGATAGAATTGCCATAGCCCCAAATGATTCATAATGGCTCAAAATGGACATGGTCCAGAAACTTTTAGACAAAATAAGTTGAATAAAGCACCTAGACCAGATGGCTTACACCCAAGGGTCCTCCAAGAGCTGAGCTCTGTTATAGCTAAACCATTGTTTCTAATGTTTAGGGACACTTTTATGACTGGCACGGTAACACTGGATTGGTCTAAGGCCAAAGTGGTGCCTATATTTAAAATAAGATTAAAGTCTTTACCGAGTAACTACAGACTGGTTAATTTAACCTCTCTAGCCTAGAAGATACTGGAGAGCTTAATAAAGAAAAACACATAGAACAGTGAGTCAGCAGGGATTCACAAAAGGCCGAAGTTATCAAACAAATATGATTTCATTATATGAGGAAGTAAACAAAAACAAAGGAGTGGCTGTTCCCCACAGATGGCTATTGTTTAAGGTAAAGTCTACAGGCTTAGAAAAGCCTGTTTGTAAATGGATAGAAAAATGTCTAAAGAACGGAATTCAGAGAATTGTGATTAATGATTCATACCATGAATGGTCTAGGGTTATTAGTGGAGTACCCCAAAGTTTAGTGCTGGGACCTTCACGTTTTAATGTATTTATAAAAGATATAGAATCTGAGATTAAAAGTACAATGTCAGTGTTTGCAGATGACACCAAACTATGTAGTGGAATAACGCTTTTACAGGATATCTCCAACTTACGTGCTTACGTCAATGCACTATTTAATTAGACAACTTCGGCAAACGAGGTTTAATATTGATAAATATATAGTTCTGCACGTGAGAGCTAAAAACATGCATGGATCATACATACTAGGGGGAGAACAGCTGAGGGAGTCAATGGTGGAGGAGGATCTGGGTGTTCTGATAGATATAGACTTAAAATTGCCAAGCTGAAGTTTCTAAAGCTAGCAATCCTCTTGCCCTAGTACAAAACATTAGTAAAACCTCATCTGGAATATGCAGTTCAGTTTTGGGCACCAGTTCACAAAAATTATATTGGGGAACTGGAGAAAGTGCCGAGGACAACCAAACTGATGAGAGGCATGGAGGAGCTCAACTATGAGGAAAAATTCGAGGAACTGATTCTTATATACTGCACAAAGCCACGCTAAGGGTAACTATAGCGGTTGCTGCCTCCCCTCAAACTAACAGTCCTCTAGGGGACTATAGGTATAGAATATTATATAACAAGGTGGGGTCAATTGCGCTACCTCAAAAAATACACATAAATATAGAATGTCCCTCAAAAACCTTCCCCAAAACAACCTCCCTATAGATACTCTTAACCAGAAAAAAAAGGAGAAAAAGGGTGCGGGGGAGGAGAGGTAAGGAGGAGGGGGAGGGGAGTAGTTTTACAAAGGATCCCCAATCCCAGAGGGCATCCTTCAATTTGCCCTATCGGTGTATATATATGCTGACTATATGCCAAAATATACTATTATACTCAATTTGTGCACCTTACATATAGAAACTGTGTAACTTATAGATTATGCTCACCCTGTGCATATATGTAATTATTAGCAAACAATATTGGTGCGTTACAAAAAAAATGGGGAATATATATATATGTAAGAAGATGCACAAAGTGTGATTATAATTGAGCAACGGAGTTTTTAGGCAAAGAAACTTCTAAGTACCCACATAGTTGAATCACATCCCTATGTCAAATTGTGTTCCACATAACACATACATGTACTGTGCATCCAGCCCTAAACCGTGTACATTTTAAAAAATCCGAGTGAATAAATATAATAATAATATTAATAATAATAGAAATTTGTGTCTGTGACTCCATAATATCAACAACACATTTGTGACTATATGTAACCTGTGTACTTAAATAAATAAAATGTCCGTATATTCTTATATCAAGTTAGTGTGCAGAAAAAGTCCAACAGAATCCAGAGAACATAAACGAAGGTGACTTTAGTGCTTGAGGGAAATTTCCAGTGACTTCCGTGCTCCCCCTCAAGGGTCCCTACTCACCGGATCCTCGTATCCCTGCAGGGGTAATGGGCATGTAATTCCACTATTTCCAGCTGGACCTGCTTGCCTTCTGCAGCTGCTATCTCCACTCCGCACACCTCCAGGGCTCTTTTCCTTACCAAAGGGTCCCCCCTTCTTTTTTACCCTTTTTTGGTGTTTAATTATATATAAAAGTATACTCGAATGGAGTCCTCAAAAGAGATAAAAAATGGCTCCCATGGTGTAGTAGTAGTAAAGTTCAAAAATCATTTATTAAAACAGTCTGTTGGACTTTTTCTGCACACTAACTTGATATAAGAATATACGGACATTTTATTTATTTAAGTACACAGGTTACATATAGTCACAAATTTGTTGTTTATGATATTAAGGAGTCACAGACACTAATTTCTATTAATATTATTATTATATTTATTCACTCTGATTTTTTAAAATATACACGGTTTAGGGCTGGATGCACAGTACATGTATGTGTTATGTGGAACACAATTTGACATAGGGATGTGATTCAACTATGTGGGCACTTAGGAGTTTCTTTGCCTAAAAACTCCGTTGCCCAATTTTTATCACACTTTGTGCATCTTCATATATATATATATATATATATATATATATATATATATATATATATTTTTTTTTTCCCCTTTTTTGTAACGCATCAATATTGTTTGCTAATAATTACATATATGCACAGGGTGAGCATAATCTATAAGTGACAGTTTCTATATGTAAGGTGCACAAATTGAGTATAATAGTATATTTTGGCATATAGTCAGCATATATATACACCGATAGGGCAAATTGAAGGATGCCCTCTGGGATTGGGGATCCTTTGTAAAACTACTCCCCTCCCCCTCCTCCTTACCTCTCCTCCCCCACATCCTTCTCTCCCCTTTTTTCTACTTTTTTTTCTGGTTAAGAGTATCTATAGGGAGATTGTATTGGGGAAGGTTTTTGAGGGACATTCTATATTTATGTGTATTTTTTGAGGTAGCGCCATTGACCCCACCTTGTTATATAATATTAGAGGAACCAAATTTATTCTTTCCGGAAAAGAGGAGATTGAGGGGGAAATGATCACCATGTATAAATACATAAGTGGTCCGTATGGTGAACTTGGTCTGAAGTTATTCACTTTAAGGTCATTACAGAGGACAAGGGGGCACTCTTTATGTCTGGAGAGAAAGAGATTTACAGTATCTCACAAACGTCACATTTTTGTAAATATTTTATTATATCTTTTCAAGTGACAACACTGAAGAAATTACACATTGCTACAATGTAAAGTAGTGAGTGTACAGCTTGTATAACAGTGTAAATTTGCTGTCCCCTCAAAATAACTCAACACAACCATTAATGTCTAAACCACTGGCAACAAAAGTGAGAACACCCCTAAGTGAAAATGTCCAAATTGGGCCCAAAATATCACTATTTTTTGTGGCCACCATTATTTTCCAGCACTGCCTTAACCTTGTTGGGTATGGAGTTCACCAGAGCTTCACAGGTTGCTACTGTAGTCCTCTTTCCACTCCTCCATGACGACACCATGGAGCTGGTGGATGTTACGTCCTCCACCTTCCGTTTGAGGATGCCCCACAGATGCTTAATAGGGTTTAGATCTGGAGACATGCTTGGCCAGTCCATCACCTTTACCCTCAGCTTCTTTAGCAAGGCAGTGGTCATCTTGAAGGTGTGTTTGGGGTCTTTATCATGTTGGCATACTGCCCTGAGGCCCAGTCTCCGAAGGGAGGGGATCAGGCTCTGCTTCAATGTCACATTGCATGTTGGCATTCATGGTTCCCTCAATGAACTGTAGCTCCCCAGTGCCCGCAGCACTCATGCAGCACCAGACCATGACACTCCAACCACCATGCTTGACTGTAGGTAAGACACACTTATCTCTGTACTCCTCACCTGGTTGCCACCACACACACTTGACACCATCTGATCCAAATAAGTTTAACTTGGTCTCATCAGACCACAGGACATGGTTCCAGTAACCCATGTCCTTAGTCTGCTTGTTTTCAGCAAACTGTGGGCTTTCTTGTGCATCACCTTTAGAAGAGGCTTCCTTCTGGGATGACAGCCATGCAGACCAATTTGATGCAGTGTGCAGCGTAAGGTCTGAGCACTGACAGGCTGATCCCCTATTCCTTCAACCTCTGCAGAAAAGCTGGCAGCACTCATACTCTATTTCCCAAAGACAACCTCTAGATATGACATTGAGCACGTGCACTTAACTTCTTTGGTCGACCATGGCGAGGCCAGTTCTGAGTGGAACCTGTCCTGCTAAACCACTGTATGGTCTTGGTCACTGTACTGCTGCTCCGTTTCAGGGTCTTGGCTATCTTATACCCTATGCCATCTTTATGTAGAGCAACAATTATTTTTTTCAGACCCCCAGAGTTCTTTGCCATGTTGAATTTCCAGTAACCAGTATGAGAGAGTGAGAGCGATCACACCAAATTTAACACACCTGAGACCTTGTAACACTAACGAGTCACATGACACTGGGGAGGGTAAATGGCTAATTGGGCCCAATTTGGACATTTTTGCTTAGGGTTGTACTCACTTTTGTTGTCAGTGGTTTAGACATGGAGCAAATTGGATCATGCTTTGCTGGGGTTTTTGCCTTCCTCTGGATCAACTGTGGTTATAGGATTGTGTATATAGAGTTTTTTTTTTTGATTGGTTGAAATAGATTGACTAGTGTCTTTTTTTCAACCTGAGTAAATATAGAACTATGTAAGTAGTAAGACAGCACTGTCACCTTAGAACAGGAAGTGTCTTACTGGCAGCCAGTATAAAATGAAGGAAAAAGAAGCCTAAAAAAAAGAAAACAAATGTAGCCTCTATATGTAGGGATGTGCAAAATATATTTTTGTTTGTTTCTGGGGTTTTTACATGAACAAAAGAATGGCTTTATATCTAAATATAGCCAGAAACCTTAAGTAACATGTAAATTGTATTTTCTTAAAAATAGGATTTTTATAACAGCTTACCTGTGAAATCCTTTTCTTAGAGTACATCATGGGACACAGAGCCTTAAAGGGGTTGTAAAGCTTTGTGTTTTTTCACCTTAATGCATCCTATGCATTAAGGTGAAAAAACACCTTGCAGTCATCAGCCCCCCGAGCCCCTGTTTTACTTACCCGAGACCCGAATCTCCTTGGGCGCAATCCCACATTGCTTTCACCGAGCTCTAGTCGACTCTTCATTGGATGATTGATAGCAGCGCAGCCATTGGCTCCCGCTGCTGTCACTCAAATCAATGATGTGGCGCGCTGGGGGGCGGGGCCGAGTCATAAACTTGGCGGCTATGGCCACCAAGTGTATCACACGGGAGCACACCTGCAAGGTAATCCCCTCGGGAAAGAGCTTCCCAGAGGGGGTTATCTGATGTGGGGAGGAGCTGCGAGTGCTGCCGTGGGACCCCAGAAGAGGACATTTGGGGCCCCTCTGTGCAAAATGAACTGCACAGTGGAGGTATGACATGTTTGTTTTAAAAAAAAAATAAAACAAACCCATAGTATCCCTTTAAGTAATTACTTAATGGGTTATAGGCCACCTTCAAGTGACGGACACTGGTATACCCAATCCAGGAAGTTCACTCCCTATATAACCCCTCCTCCTAACAGGAGCACATCAGTTTTTGTAGCAAAGCAATATACTTAAATCCCCAAAAAGAGGGGAGGGACCTCTGTGTCCCATGATGTACTCCAAGAAAAGGATTTTACAGGTAAGCCGTTATAAAAATCCTATTTTCTTTATCGTATATCATGGGTAATTACTTAATCATGCGTACATCATGGGTAATTACTTAATGGGACGTCCCATAGCAATGCTACTTGAGGAGAGGGAGACACAACCCGGTGGGTAGCCCCAGACTTGAAAACCTATACTGCTGCCTGCAGCACACTGCGCCCAAAGGCAATATCCTCATACCTCCTTACATCTACCTGATAAAATTTTGTGAATGTATGTGCTGAAGACCAAGTTGCGGCCTTGCAGATCTGAGCCATGGAGGCCTGATGACGCACTGTCCAAGAAGCACTAACCGCCCTGGTAGAGTGCACCTTAACTTGAAAAGGGGGAATCTTGCCCCTTAAATCATAAGTTTGAATTATAAAGCCGCGTACACACGTGGCGGACTGTCTGGCCAACTTAGTCCGTCAGACAATCCGACGGACAGTCCGTCATACTTTCGAATGAACGGACTTGCCCACACACGGCACTTTTTGAGCGGACTAATACGGCGGACTAAGTCCGCCATACTATCCGCCCTACTTTTGAAATGAACGGACTCGCCCACACACGCGGAGGAAAGTCCGCTCATTTCGAGCGCGTCTCCAGGTAGGCGGGGCCCGCGAAGGAGACGTCGCTGACCCCGCCGTACCAGGCCACGTGCCCTCAACATGGGGGGGTGCCTTGGGGAAGGGGGGGCCGCGCGGCCCCCCCACCCCAAAGCACCTTGTCCCCATGTTGATGAGGACAAGGGCCTCTTCCCCACAACCCTGGCCGTTGGTCTGCGGGCGGGGGGCTTATCGGAATCCGGGAGCCCCCTTTAATAAGGGGGCCCCCGGATACCGGCCCCCCACCCTATGTGAATGAGTATGGGGTACAATGTACCCCTACCCATTCACCTGTGGAAAAAAGTACCAAAAAAAACACAACACAGGGTTAAAATATTTTATTGCACAGCTCCGGGGGTCTTCCGTCTTCGGGGGTCTTCTCGCCGGACTCCTCCGCTATCTTCTTGTAGCTCTTTTGCTAGCGGAGGAGTCCGGCTTTCTTCCTCGCCGCCGGCCTCTTCTCCCGACTTCGGGGGTCTTGTCCCCCTCTTCGGTTCTTCTGCCGGGCCACCGCGCCTTCTTATAGCTCTTTTACAGGCGGTGGCCCGGTCTTCTGTCACCGCCGTCGCCGCCGCCTTCCGTTCTTCTTCTTCTTCTTCTCCAGGAGATGTTGCCTCGACGATCTCTCCGGCCGGAATGCCAGGGCCGCGCTGCGTGGCCATTTATATAGGGACAATGGGGTGGTGTCACATGGCTTTATGTCACATGGGTTGATGTCACATGGGGACTATGACATCGTAAGGGGGCGGGGTCACCATGTGACCAACCCATGTGACATAAAGCCATGTGACACCGCCCCATTGTCCCTATATAAATGGCTGCGCAGCGCGGCCCTGGCATTCCGGCCGGAGAGATCGTCGAGGCAACATCTCCTGGAGAAGAAGAAGAAGAAGAAGAAGAAGAAGAACGGAAGGCGGCGGCGACAGAAGACCGGGCCACCGCCTGTAAAAGAGCTATAAGAAGGCGCGGTGGCCCGGCAGAAGAACCGAAGAGGGGGACAAGACCCCCGAAGTCGGGAGAAGAGGCCGGCGGCGAGGAAGAAAGCCGGACTCCTCCGCTAGCAAAAGAGCTACAAGAAGATAGCAGAGGAGTCCGGCGAGAAGACCCCCGAAGACGGAAGACCCCCGGAGCTGTGCAATAAAATATTTTAACCCTGTGTTGTGTTTTTTTTGGTACTCTTTTTCCACAGGTGAATGGGTAGGGGTACATTGTACCCCATACTCATTCACATAGGGTGGGGGGGCGGTATCCGGGGGCCCCCTTATTAAAGGGGGCTCCCGGATTCCGATAAGCCCCCCGCCCGCAGACCCCGACAACCAATGGCCAGGGTTGTCGGGAAGAGGCCCTTATCCTCATCAACATGGGGACAAGGTGCTTTGGGGTGGGGGGGCCGCGCGGCCCCCCCTTCCCCAAGGCACCCCCCCATGTTGAGGGCACGTGGCCTGGTACGGCTCAGGAGGGGGGGCGCACACTTGCCCCCCTTTCCTGGCCAGCCGGGTAGCGTGCTCGGACAAGGGTCTGTTGTGGACTTGGGAGGGACCCGCATGCCAATTTTTTTCGGCGTTGGGGTTCCCCTTTAAGTCCATACCAGGCGGCGGGGCCAGCGACGTCTCCTTCGCGGGCCCCGCCTACCTGGATACCCGCTCGAAATGAGCGGACTTTTCTCCGGGCGGGAAAAGTCCGCTCATTTCAAAAGTACGGCGGACTGGCACACACACGGGCGGACTGTCCGCTGAAATGCGAGTCCGACGGACAGTATTTCCAACATTCCGAAATACTTAGTCCACCAGACTGCACGCTGAAAAAGTCCGCTGAAGCCCACACACGAGCGGACTGTCCGCTGAAATGTGTTTCGGCGGACTAAGTTGGGCAGACAGTCCGCCCGTGTGTACGCGGCCTAACTTGCCGAATCCACTTAGCGACAGTGGATTGTCCTTTCTTAGGACCCTCTGGCAGAATAAATAAGACATCAGTCTTACGAATCTGAGCAGTTGCCTTTAATTAGATTTTCACTGCTCTCACCACATCAAGACAAGGTAGTGACTTTTCTTTCCTGGAACATGGTTTTGGAAAAAACTATGATAGGACAATATCTTGGTTCAGGTGAAAACCTGAGACCACTTTTGGTAAAAAAAAAACTGGACGATTGCGCAACACTACTGTCCTCGTGAAAAATCAAATATGGCTGTTTACAAGAAAGAGCAGCCAATTCCGAAACCCTCCTTGCTGAGGATATAGCAACCAAAAATATCAACTTCCTTGTCAGAAGGACTAAGGGAATATGTTGTATTGGTTCAAATGGCTGTTTTTGTAACAGACAAAACTAAGTTCCAGTCCCAAGGGTTCAAGGGAGGTTTGACGGGCGGATTAAGCTGCATTACCCCTTGCATAAAACCCGGATTAAAGAATGTGTAGCAAGTGGTCTTTGAAATAAGACTAATAAAGCGGAGTCTTGACCTTTAATAGCACTCAAGGCCAATTTCATTTCTACCCCTAATTGTAGAAAGGCAAGAATTCTACCTATGATATATCTCCGAGGGTGCCAATCCTTGGATTCACACCAGGAAACATAAGTCCTCCAGACCCTATAATATACAGTTCTAGAAGCTGGCTTCCTTTTATTAATCAGGGTAGAGATAACCGACTAGAAAAGCCCACGTTTATTCAGAATGTGGGTTTCAATAGCCAAGCCATTAAATTTAGAGACCGTCAGGTAGGATGGAATATTGGTCCCTGTGAGAGCAGATCTGGCTGTAGTGGGAGGGACCATGGGCCCTCCACTGCCATCTTTACAATTTCTGCATACCATGACCTTCTGGGCTGTGCTGGTGCCACCAGAATTACCGGGTTTCTTTCCAGCTTGATCCTGCAAAGAAGTCGAGGCAGCAACTGAATAGAGGGGAATGCATAGATCAGTGAGAACTGATCCCATGGGGTCACCAACGCATGTGTCCCGCATGCAAGTAGATCCCTTGTTCTGGACACAAAGTTGACTAACTTCACGTTGAAACTGGAATGCTTGAAGATCTATGTGCGGAGTCCCCCATCTTTAGCAAACAGCCTGAAATATATTGGGGTAAAGAGACCATTCCCCTGGGAATAACTGCTGGAGACTTAAGTAGTCCGCCTGCTAATTCTCTGCTCCCGGAATGAAGACTGCCGATAGGCACAGAACATTCCTTTCTGCCTAAGTTAGAATATGGTTCACCTCTCTCTGCGCTGAGAGACTCTTGGTGCCCCCTTGGTGATTGATATAGGCCACAGCTGTGGCATTGTTGGATTGGATCCTGACAGGATAATCCCGTAACCTGAAAGTCCATGCCTTTAATGCCAGACGCACTGCCTGAAGCTCTAGGATATAGATGGGCAAGGTTCTTTTGACTCTTTACCACTGTCCCTAGACAGTTGTCTTTCTAGTACTGTTCCCCAGCCTGAAAGGCTGGCATCTGTCCTTACCACTTTCCAGCACTTTTGTGAACACCCGGGGTGCTGTGGCTAGCCCGAAGGGAAGGGCTACAAACTGGAAATGCTGCTGTTCTAATTCGAACAGCAGAAACTTTTGGTGAGCGGGAAATATAGGGACATGCAGATATGCATCCCTAATGTCGATTGATGCCAGAAGTTCTCCTAGAAGGGTAGAAACTACTGACCTCATCGTCTCCATGCGAAAGGAGCGGAACTTCAGGAACTGATTTACATTTTTTTAGATATAGAATGGGTCTGACATCTCCATGAAAATATTTGAACAAAACCCCAAACCTTGCTCTTTTGTGGGGATCTGTATGATCACCTCTTGAAACATTAGTCAGTCTAGTGTCTGAAATAGAGAGTGTCTTTTCTCTGGATCTTTGGGAATGCTTGACCTCAGGAAATGAGACGGTGGAAAGTCACGAAATTCCAGCTTGTACCCAGTGTTACCATGGAAATGGCCCATCTGTCCTGAATTTTCTCTTGCCAGACTTCTGAAAACTGCAGAAGTCTTCCTCCCACCTTGGTGAGGGGGTTGCCTCTTCATGATGAGGCTTTAGGATTCTGCTTTGCAGGTTTCTGACCCCAGGACTTCTTTTGAGCCTGGGCCTGGCCCTGAGGTTTTTCTCTAGAGTCTGACGGTGGAGGCCATCACCAGGGAAAGAGCCCATTTAAATGAAGGGTGTTTATACTTTCTTTTGACTTTTGCCACTACAAAGTTGTTTGGATATATTTGTCCAAATCTTCCCCAAATAGTCGCTCCCCATGAAACAGGAACCCAATTAGGAGGTTTTTACATGGTACTTCGGTTGACCAATTTTTTAACCACAGGGTTCTACGCATATGTACAAGCATAAGCATAACGCGAGACACCTGGTGAATAGAATCTTTAATGGCATCTATGGCAAAGCATAATGCTTTTGTTAGTTCAGCCAATTCCTGGGCTTGTTGCACAGGAACCTCTTTATGGGCCTCTCTAAATTAGTCCTTTAGGGATTGACAGATGCCTATTGCAGTGACTGTGGGCTGAGTAACGGAACCTGCCAAGTATAAAGTAGATTTTATCAGGGATTACAACTTCTAATCTGTTGGATCCTTAAGTATTTGTGCATTGTCTACAGGACAAGTTAGGTTATTATTCACACTGGAAATCGCAGCGTCAACTGCTGGTACTTTCCATTTTTGGGTGAATTTCTCCTCCATGGGATAGAGAACTGAAAATCTCTTGGGAGGGAGAAAATGCTTATCTGGGTGATCCCATTCAGCAAAAATAAGCTGTTCTAGTAATGCATGGACAGGAAACGCATGCAAAGGCTGAGAAGGTTTTAAGGAACCCAAGGAAGAAACCAAGCTTTCAGGAGACTCCGTTGGGGGCAGCATGAATGTGGAATGAACCATCTCTGTAAGCGTTTGTATCAGCAATTTCAGATTGTGAGGCAGAAAAAGGTTCATCTATCGTTGTTTCCTCCAGAGAAATCATTGGTTTGTTTTTCCTCCCGATCGGCTGAGAGTAACACCTCATCCTGCGCCCATTGTTTCCCTTGCAAAGGTTATGAAGTGGGGGAGGGGGATCTAGCATGCTTCATATCCATTTGAATGGAAAATGTGATTAAAGCCGCTTCCATCCAGACCCTGCAGGTTGGTGGAAAGGACATCTTCAGTCACATATACAGGGGCTGAGATATAAGAAGCAGTTGCACCATCAATTTGTTCCAACGGCTCACCTTGGCTTTCCATAATTGGTAATTCAGGCAAGGATGACAACGTGGAAATGCGACTCGAGATCCTAGCGCCTGGGGGTGAAACCTTTAGTACCTTTTTAGTCTTTGTGGTGTCTTTTTTAGCAGGCACAGTCCTAAGCACAAAAACAGAGGCACTATGAGATTTCACTTAATCACTGAATATAGTCATGACATTGAAGCCACTATAAAGTTCAGCCTAGTGCTGGGAAAAAAAGTGTCCTTCCTGTATCAGGAATGCCAGCTTGCAACCCTCACGTGTCCCACAGCTCCTGTGTCCCTGTGTGCAGACTGCTTGTTTCCTCCTCGCCAGCTGGTTAGAGACTGTGCCAGCTGTGGTTTTATTCCTTTTTGCCTGCTGTACATCCTTCTGGATGTCCACGATGCTGCGCTTAGGCCCCACCCCCTCCAGGGGAAAAATCTGCCCCTTTTTCATTTAAGATGTTCCCGCGCTCGTGCGTTGTGAATTCGGGTCTACAGACCCAACACGGGAGGGGGGGGGGGGGAGGGGAGGCAGAGACCTGTTAGCAGCAGGCAAACAGTAAAAAACAGTAACAATAATAGAACTATCAGAAACAGTGGGACCTCTGCACCCCCGCAGCATGGGTAATGTAAGGGGGGTACACCGCTGATGTCCCCTTAACCTTCAGAGGGGAGAAAGAAAAAAGGTTGGCAGATTTCCTTTTACCTGAGAAAAATATACCCCTCCACACACTGCTGCGGCCACACAGAAACTGAGCTTTACAGTGAAGACAACAGATTAAGGTATGTGCATAGACTTCCTCTAGTGGAGAATTTAAGGCATGAGAAAATTTTTTCCCTAATAGAAGAATACATAGGTGGACTTTTCAGTTCCTATATTTCTTCCCTTACCTTATTCCCCCTGCAGGATTTGCTGAACTGAAAATCCAATCTTCACCCATCTGGCGGGCTGCGTTTAGCAAACCTTCAAGGACTGGGTCCTTGGATATCGAGGTTCCAACTCCCTTGGACCTGTAAAAGCACCCCACCAGGAAAGCTTTAGGTAATATAGCAAGACCTAAGCCCTGGGTTCTCTGGGTCCATCCCTATAAAGAGAGGCTTTACAGGCAAAACCTTGTGTTTCGGATACAAGGCCCCAGTTACCATCCACTTAGGCCTCAGTGGCACTTTGGATGGATCTGGTCTATGGAGCCTATTTAAATCCAGCATAGATCCCTCCTGGAGCTCCTCAGAGCACATCTTCACTCTACACCAACACCTTAGACACTGGTGAAAAAAACTGATGTGCTCCTGGAAGGTTTATATAGGGAGTGAACTTCCTGGATTGGGTATACCAGTCAGTGCCCATCACCTGACGGTGGCCTATAACCCATTAAGTAATTACTTAAGGCTCTGTGTCCCATGGTGTACGATAAAGACATAGATTTTTGTTGCCACTTGCTTTGAAAGCTGGCAATAGAGGCCAAAACCAATGCAAACAGTAATGGAGAACCCATGCATACAGCTGTTCACAACTGGCTGGCTAGAACTAAATAGGGTAGGGGATGGGCAGAACAAACTAAACTTACCCAGGAGTGCAATACTTTTTTTGGATGGCCAATTACTTTAATCAATAAATGTTATGCTATGATATCTCCCCTGGTCTGTTTCCCTGAATGTCTGTTATATGAGCATGTGTTGGGCAAGCTTGCCTTTGCAACATTTTGGAGGGTGATACAGTGACGGATGAGGAACTGGCATTGATCCCCCACTGGAGTTTGTTTCTGAACAAGTGTATATTGACCCACTTATGTTAAATAAAGGGTCAATAGAATCTGTTGAGTGAGCATTTTAAATGGACACTCCTGGAGCACACTTTGTGGCTCAGTACTTCATTAGCATAGATGGACTTTGTTGCACGTATATTGAATCGTCAACTTTTTTATTCACTCTTTTATATTTGTTGCACAGTATAATCCAAGCTCTTCACGGATTTCATTTGCATGTTTAACCACTTGAGATCCGCGCTATAGCCGAATGACGGCAACAGCGCGGACCTCCTTTGCCGGGACTACGTCTATTGACGTCGTCCCGTGCACGAGCGGCCTGCTCGCCCCCTGAGGGGTGCGCGCGGCGCGCTCTGTGATCAGCGAGTCTATGAGACTCGCCTGATCACTGATCCGAGCAAGGGGTCGATCCCGACCCCTTATCACGTGATCAGCTGTCAGCCAATGACAGCTGATCATGTGATGCAACGGAGCCGGTAATCGGCTATTATTCCTCCTCGCGCTGACAGCGCGAGGAGAAAAAAAAAGAGCCGATCACCGGCGGCCGTGATCGGGACATGAGTCCCGATCACGGCCAGCCCTGCCAGTGCCCACCTGCCCCCTGCCAGTGCCACCTTAATAAAACATAAGTGCCCCCCGTCAGTGCCCACAGTGCCACCCAGCAGTGCCCACAGTGCCACCCACAGTGCCCACAATCTGCCTCAACAACAGTGCTGCACCCCAGTGCCACATATCCGTGCCCATCAGTGTCATCTACCAGTGCCCATCAGTGCCACCTATCAGAGCCACCTATCAGTGCCCATCAGTCCCATCTATTAGTGGTACCTATCAGTGCCCCTTAGTGCCACCCATCCGTGCCCATCAGTGCCGCCTTATCTGTGCCCATCAGTACTGCCTTATCTGTGCCCATCGGTGCCACCTTATCTGTGCCTATTAGTGCCGCCTTAACTATGCCTATCAGTGCCCACCAGTGCAGCCTATCAGTGCCCACCAATGCAGCCTATCAGTGCCCACCAGTGCAGTCTATCAGTGCCGCCTCATCAGCGCACTTCAATGAAGGAGAAAAATTACCTGTTTGCAAAATTTTATAACAAACTATTAAACATGATTTTTTTTTTTGCATCTTTTTTTGTTTGTTTAGCAAAAAATAAAACTCCCAGCTGTAATTAAATACCACCAAAAGAAAGCTCTATTTGTGGGAAAAAATTATAACAATTTCATTTGGGTACAGTGTTGTATGCCTGCGCAATTGTCATTCAAAGTGCATCAGCGCTGAAAGCTGAAAATTGGTCTGGGACTGAGGGGGGTTTAAGTGCCCAGTAAGCAAGCGGTTAAACAGTGATTTCTGCACTTATGTCTTTTTTTTAACTTCACAACTACTGCATATAGTATTTAGGTGGTTTGCATTAATTTTATATTTTAATATACATATATTAAGGGGTTTGTAGGTACATGTTCCATTAAACCACTTTAGTACTGATGGCTTGGTGCCAGATACCAGAGCATTCCTACAGAGGTCTGGTGGAGTCCATATCTTGTTGGGTAAGGCCTGTTTTGGTGGCAAAAGGGGATCTATATAAATATTGGGTAGGTGGTCTAATGTTATGGCTGATCAGTGTATTATGCTTTAATAAAAATCAGCTGCACTATAAAAATAAACCTGTCTATTAAAAGATGCCCAAGCCAAACAAAAGATCCAGCATCTGCTAGGGAAATTAGATGTTTCTGTGTATGTACTCACTATTCACCCCTGGCATTATACTGATGCCTATAGTTAGATCAATTCATAGGTGAAAAATGGGTATTCAGCTTGTCACAATCCCTGTAAGCAGTACAGTGGCTACGTGGTTAGCACTTTCACCTAGCAGCACTAGAGTCCCCGGTTTGAATCCCAACCACGGCATTACCTGCCTGGAATTTGCATAGGTTTCCTCCTGGTACTCCGGTTTCCTCCCACACTCCGAAGACATGCTGGTACGTTAATAGTATCCTGTCTAATTTGGCCCTATATATGAATGTGAGCTAGGAACCATAGACTGTACCTAAGCTCCTTGAGGGCAGGGACTGATGTGAATGTACGATATACTGTATATGTAAAGCACTGTGTAAATTGAAGGCACTATACAAGTAATAGTCATTTTACTACAAAAGGGGAATAACGTATGTAGCAGGCAGTATAATGCAGGAAATAAGAAGCAGTTCTTGTATAACGTACATAGCTAGTATAATAATGTACAAGTAAAGCAATGTTTGTCACCGCTGTCAGTAAAATTTTATTGGTTAAGTACAGTAAACTTATAATATAGACGGTAGTGAATTCAAGTCTATTGGAGTTAAAATCTCTCCATAAGCATGTATACTTGCCAAGAGATACTACTTAACTTAGTTTTAGGAGCCAACCAAAGCTGGCAGCTGTCCGGTTTAGGATTTGTAAGTTTTAGCACTTGCAATCCAGATGTTACAGTTTACCTGGCACTTGTGTTAGGAGTGGCCAAAACATTGCTATGTAGAAGAAAATGAGAAGCTCCAGTTGGCAGTGGATTGTTGTGTGCCATTCTGCTTAATACACTTGCATGTGCAAATGCATTCTAGAACACGTTCCTTCAGCACAAAGGCCAAAGTACTACTAGAGTATAACAGTGGCTCCTTTATTTGGCCATCATCCCTTGCCGCATTGGAACTATGCGGATGTTGGGGATGCCATAAGTGATACAGTAGTCCTCCCAGTGAATGCGCTTTGTGATTTTGGACGATAAGCCTTGGTGTTTGTATGGTCCCCTCTGTGGTGGGTTACTTTTCCCAGCTGGTGGCCATAGAGAGATGGCGAGGTATTTTTAAACTCTGGATTTGTTTTAATATCAAGGCTGGTGTATTTCATTTTACATGAATTATGATACACACTATACTCGATAAATCCCTGAGGAAGAGACACAAATTCATTCTGAAACGTATTAGGCCTGTTCAGGAAGCCAGTTTGGACATGTCTGGCATTATGGACACATTGTAATCACTTTCCTGACCAAGAATGTTTCTTGGTATTGTATAATACATTACATGTATAGTGTATGTATAGTGAATGAATGAATGAATGAATGAAATACTTGTATAGCGCACAATGTGAACTGAATCGCCTCTAGGCGCTGTGGCGAGCTTTGATCATCTGCGAATGAATGAATGAAATACTTGACTTTTGTGTATGACTTTTATGATGATTGTCAATAAAAACTACTGTATTTTAATTTGGATGTATTCGTTTTAGAGGTGATTGTAGCCGGATTAGTGAAACTGTGACAAAGAAAATTGATTATTGTACATAATACTTTTTTTATTTGCGCTAACATACAATTTTTCAGGACAAGCTTTCGGGGTATGCCCCCTTCTTCAAGCTCCAAGCTGTACTGTATTAGTTTAAAATTTTAAAAAGTTCCATGGGAAATGTACACTCACTGGCCACTTTATTAGGTACACCTTGCTAGTACCAGGTTGGCCCCACTTTAGCCTTCAGAACTGCCTTAATTCTTCGTGGCATAGATTTGAGGTGTTGAAAACATTCCTCAGAGATGTTGGTCCATATTGACATGATAGCATTGTGCAGTTGTGGCAGATTTGATGGACTATTCTCTGTAAACAGTATGGATGGTTGTGTGTGAAAATGCCAGTAGGACAGCAGTTTTTGAAACTCAGACCAGCCCGTCTGGCAACAACCACCATGTCACGGTCAGTCACCTAAATTGCCTTTGTTCCCCATGCTGATGCTTGGTTTGAACTTCAGCAAGTCATCTTCACCACATATAGATGCCTAAATACATTGAGTTGCTGCTATGTGATTGGCTGATTAGTAATTTGTGTTACCAAGCAATTGCACAGGTGCACCTAATAAAGTACCCAGTGAGTGATTTCAACAGTATATGTTAAGGGTTCTGCCCTTTTTGTGTCACTCAAGACGACCGCCGCTTCTGCCTGCTACTTGGCCGGGCCTAGGACACAAAGAACAAAGCCAGGCACCCCAGTGTATGCAGCTTCAAATAGCGGACAGACAGCACTGCCATTACTTCTGACACTTTATTTCGTCCAACAGTTCTGGAGGGTTGGTCCATTAACAATGTACTCACACCAGTGCTAGCTCAGTTGGGTTTGATAGACCATGTGCTATATTTAAAAATGAAAGTGCCTTTAGTAAAAGTTTACGCTAATGTCACGGTCCCCACCGTTCCATGCAGATGGCCAGGCGTGGTCACACCCCAAGTGGCTCAAAGAGGTATTGAACCTATGACTGCATGTTTAGTGCTCCTGTTACCTTGCCTCTGAGCCTACATCTTTGTGCCATCCGCTCCAAGCTGTCTAAGGGAGAGAGAGAGAGAGAGAGAGGAGGAGAGGCTGTGGACTCTGTTTCTATTGTGGAGTAAGAGGGCACCTTATCTCTCTCTGCCCAACTCGTCCACCTCAACCAAAGTTTCAGCAAGTGTGTACTACTAGGATCCTTCCTGCCACCCCTGAATATTTGCCTGCTATCCAGCTTGAAGTTCCTGTGTCCCCGTCTGGCATCCCAGTGCCTTCTACCCAGTCTGATGTCCCGGTACCTGCTGCCAGGTCTGATGTCCCAGTACCTACTGCCCGGTCTGATGTCCCTGTGCCTGTGTCCCTGCTTTAAGTTCCTGTGTCCCCGCTTGAAGTTCCTGTGCCCGTGTCCCCGCTACCTTCTGACTGTACTTATGCCTCAAATGGCACCATAGTCCGTAAGCAGGACCTGAAGATTTTAAAAAGAGCCTTGCGAGCGTCGAAAGTCTCCCCAGCTGGAACTTCTAAAACAAAGAAAGCCCAAAGGAAATAGGCTGTTCCATGCTCTGAGGGCATTCCTAAGGGGAGGGAACTGTCACGGTCCCTACTGTGCCATGCAGATGGCCAGGCATGGTCACACCCCAAGTAGCCCAAAGAGGTATTGAATCTATGACTGCATGTTTAGTGCTCCTGTTACCTTGCCTCTGAGCCTACATCTCTGCGCCATGGACTCCAACCTAGGTAAGCCCTCACAGCTAATCTGAAAATGTTCCATGTCCATCTGACATTTTGTTTGCCTCCCCTTACATACAACTCTGGCAGTTTCCTGTGCTTGCTTGGGCATGCTTCCTTCCGATCATTTTGACTGATCTGTGATTGTAATGGCAGATACATTCAATCCTCTTAGGGAGATAGCTGGCTTGGGTTTTAACCACTTGCCGACCGCCGCATGTACATATACGTTGGCAGAATGGCACAGACAGGAAAATGGGTATACAGATACGTCCTTTTAAATTTGCCACGCGACCGTGCCGCGAGCGTGATCGCTGGTCCCGCAGACTATGTCAGCGGGGATACCCGCGACTGTCTTGCAGAGAATAAGAATGGGGAAATGCTGATGTAAACAAGCATTTCCCCATTCTGCATAGTGACATTGACACTGATCACAGCTCCCTATGATCGGGAGCGGTGATCAGTGCAATGTCACATGTAGCCCCTCCCCCCACAGCTAGAATCACTCCCTAGGACACATTTAACCCCTGCAGCGCCCCCTCCTGGTTAACTCCTTCACTGCCAGTCACATTTAAACAGTAATCAATGCACTGATCGCTGTATAAATGTGAATGGTTTCAAAATAGCGGCAAAAGTGTCAGATCTGTCCTCCATAATGTTGCAGTCATGATAAAAATCGCAGATTTAAAAATGACATAAAACTATCCCCTATTTTGTAGACGCTATAACTTTTGCACAAAAAAACCCATCAAAGGCTTATTGCGATTTTTTTTACCAAAAATATGTAGAAGAATACGTATCGGCCTAAACTAAGGAAAAAAAAATGTTTTTATATATTTTTTGGGGATATTTATTATAGCAAAGGTGATCAAATACCCCCAAAAGAAAGCTCTATTCATGAGGTAAAAAGGATGTCAATTGTGCTTGGGAGCCACGTCACATGACTGCGCAATTTCAGTTACAGCGTCGTAGTGGCAAATCGCAAAAAACGCTCTGGTCTTTGGCAAGCCAAATGGTCCAGGGCTTAAGTGGTTAATGTGCCCACTCCCAGTAAATATAAAACAATTTTGTGACTTTCTTGGCTAAGCTTGCCAATACTCAATAACTTAAGTTCACTTATGTAAAAGCACTATAAAACATGTTGCTGATAACGTAACAATTTTTTCATATGATCAATGCCAATAAAGATCCATAAAACAAAAATAATAAAAGTACATAAATTCCACCTCCAATTATGGTACTTACAGCATTTTGAGAGCAGTACAAATACATTTTTATGGAGATGAAATAGAACATTATTATGTAATGACTTAAAAATCTTTGAGCAGTTACTGTGTCTGCGCTCTAACAAATGCAGACATATGGTTTGTGCTGAGCTGAAAAAGACATAATGATTTATATGTTCTGCTGAAGAGTCTAAATTAATGTAAAGACAAAAAAAAATACAGTAACTGAAATGTGTGGTACATTCCAAAAAAAAGTTTGATGGTTAATTGCAGTCCCCATTTTTCAAAGAAAATGTCATGCTTTTTCAGGTTATTCTAACTAATCTTTATATGGGTGGTCCAGGCTTGACAGAGGGGGTTCTCCTTTGGTATCATGTTTAGATTGATATTTGCAATCCAATACTAAATGCCTCCTAGGAGTGAATAAATTCAAGCAATGCTGAGGCTGGGGCTTGTATCTGTGTAGCCTCAAACCTTAAAACCAGCACCTGCTGTAATTCCAATCTAACAGACGCCACTAACATCAGTGGCACTGTTCCTCTTCTTCGTTCCATAGAAGAATTAATATAGTTGAAGATGATATTATAGTAGGTGCATGGTCTGATAAAATTCATGGCTGTAATTAGAGAGGTTAGAAATGTTTCCACAAAACTTGCTGCAGGAGGAAGAATTATGGGTAATGTACATATTAAATGAATAACTGCAATAAACTCATTGGGGCTCATCATAAGCCACCTTACCTAATTAGTGAAGTTTAAATACTGTTGCAACTAATAAGGGTAGCAAAGAGAAATGTAATTCTTTCTGTGGACAATTTCAGCAATGCAGACAAAAAGTTAGACCCTGGCTAGGGTTCCCAATATAAATTACTGAGTTTTTGTCTTAATACATAAATGAATGAAACTCTGCCAATGATCATTGCTAAAAACACCCAACAACATTATTATATAAAATAAATTAGGAAATTAGGCTTGAAATAGATTTTTGTGCTTGCTGTAAAATATTTTCTTTTGCAGTCCTTTGAGGGACACATGAATTCAGAAACAGTGAGGTTATACTGCAGCATACAGGTTAGGACACTGACAAACAGTGTTGTGGGAAAAAAGTTCCAATGGCAAAGCAAAAAATAGAGAGGGTATGACCTGTGTCCCGCAACAGATTTTATGTAATATAACAATCTTATTTTCTTTCTCTTTAATTAAAAGACATGGTCAGGATGTCCAAAAAAGATAGCCCAAATGGGATATAAGGGAATGGGAATGGTTTTCAACTCATGCTACACGAGGGACCAAAGCCTGAACATTAATTGAGGAGAAGCCTCCTGCAATACAGGGGAAATTGCCAATGGCCATGGGACGGCCCCAGAGGATCAACAACCCTATTATAAAACTAGTCATAAAGCATTCCAGTTTAGTTCACAGCATCTCTGACAAGACCCAGGGCCAGGAATTTAATCCATTAGCAAGATATCTTTCAAGTCAAAAGCCTACTAATAGTATCATAGTAAAGCAGTGAAAAGCAATTCACATTTTTGTCTGTTTGTAACTACCAGGTCCAAAATGTACACATAATAAATCTTTATAAGATAAAATCACATTCATCAGCATCCATACAAGAATTACCATAATTTATGGATATGAGATAATCTCCTAAAGGGAATCGGCCCTATGAAAATATCAACACCGTTAGAAAATCTGATATTGGGGAGGGTCTGCTGAAAATACCAAAAGTGGAACTTCCGCTTTAATGCTTCCCCCCCCCCCCTGGTGTCACATCTGGCACCCTGCAGGGAAGAGGGAGGACCCATTTATGACAGGTCTCCTTCTCCGCTTCTGGGAGACGGGCCGCGGGACAATCTCACGGAAGTTTGGCCCCTTTCCTCGTTCCTCCACCGCAGGCCAATTAGAAAGCGCATGCACAGTAGGGAACCAGCAGTGAAGCTGAAAGGCTTCACTGCCTGGCTCCCTTACCAAGAAAGCAGCAGCTAGCAGCAACCGAGAGATCGGCTGGGGTGCCGACATTGTGGGCTCCCTGGACAGGTAAAGTGTCCTAATATTAAAAATCAGCAGCTATAGTATTTTGTAGCTGCCGACTTTTACATTTTTCTTTTTGGCTGGACCTCTTCTTTAAGCCTTCTTATCGCACACCACTAAGCGCTTTGGATTGGGTGGGGGTTTGACACAGTGAAGCCCTCTACGGCCTGTTTCGCATAGGCCTCAGCTTGTATAAGAGCAGTGAAAACAGCAGGCTTTGACAAAGCATTTTCAGAGCTTTCAGTAAGCTTTGTTGAAGCTTTTAAAGTATCATCTAACTCCAGTTTGTAAATGTTGAACACAGAGCCTAATGGGAGTGTTGATTGCCACATTATGCAAGCTGCTAGCAGGCTTCAGCAGCCTTCAAGGGCCAAGAAGAGCTGAAACCTGCTTGCAACTTGCTTAAAGTGGCAATAAACACTCCCATTAGTATCTGTGTTAGACATGCACAAACTGGAGCAAAATGTTACTTTAAAAGCTTCAACAGAACTTGCTAAAAGCTGTGCAAATGCTTTGTCAAAAACCTGCTGTTCACACTGCTTTTATACAAGCTGAAGCCCATGGCCTAAAAGGTCCACAAAATCCTGCTGCAATTGGCAGCTGGTGCTCTCTATTTTCCATTGAAATTATGCAAGAAATCCAAGAATTTTCCATTGAAATCACGCAGGGGGGCAAGTTACTGATGCACCATATCGAACTTACACTGCTTTGAACTGGAACCACAGATCAGGCAATTCCTTGTTAAATATGCTTTGCTTATGTTCTCATTCATTTTACTGTTGCATTGTCAATTTTTTATGTCTTTTTCCTAAATATTATTCTGGCATCATCTTATCTGTAAATTAAATTTTAAGTTTGTTAAGCATTTTGTTCAATGCTCTGCTAAAATAAAGACTTTTGCTCTTTGAAAAATGTTTCCATAGTTTAACCTTTGTCATATGCCTGTCTGGTGTGATGGTATCAAAGATTTTTCATAAAAGTCAGAATTGCTACAGTAGATAATGGCAATGGAGTGTGTTTCTGTAAAAACACATCGTGGAAGGGATTGTGTCTGTAGAGAGCTAACTAATCAACACCAGTGATGATCACTCTCAGTCTGTTGGTCTAGATTTTTGTCTTGGGAGCTGGAAAACCTCTGCGCAGGGTGTGGCTGAAAGTGCCAACATCACAGGAATGACCCCACTTGAAGGAACACTGAGCCTCAACCAGTGGTTACAGCATTACACTGCAGTAGCCATTAAAATTAACTGAACTCTACCTTTAATGATATAATTTTAAATGGTAAATTCTGCTTGGATGCTCTTATTTCAGAACTCAGCGATTTACTTCTCGCACTTTCAGTTGTGAAAGTTACTTTTACATAGTTTTCATTCCTTTATTTTAGCTCTGTATCTCCTGTGTATTGTTTATAAAAATAAAAAAAAACAATTTTCGATTGGGGCTTATCTTAAATTGTCCAAGGTGCTCTTTGGTCATTTACCAGAGCACTTATAACATTTTATTTTAAAAAAATGTAGATATTTCATTATAAAAATAAACCTTTGGACTTCATTTTTGCTCATGTAGGGGCCACAACCTTTGCTGTGCGGCCTTGATTTGTTGGGCTTACCAGTTACCTTCTCTCGGCCTGCTCTTCCACGTCTATGGGTTCCCAGGGTTGATACCCAACGACTTGCACACTGACACAGATGAAGTCCTCTTTAAAGGGTTTTATTTTGCGAGAATAACTTCCAGACAACACAATCTCTTAGGGAACAGAGGGCACAGGTGAAGAACTCAGGCACTTTGAACTGCAGGTCTAGCAAAGTCTCTAATTACACCCAGAGAGTAGCCACTCGCAGCTGGGTATTTCAAGGCTGAATGGATCCCTAGCCAGAGATCATGGCAGTCAGCACGTTGACTCAAAACTTGAAACAGTCCCGTGAACGTGGACAAGTTGTAACTAAAGGTGAACAGGAACCTTTTCTTCAGTACCTGGAACGTCTCCCGTCTCCTCAATGGTACTAGAAAAGCATGAATTTGTCAATGTCCTTCCCAACTCAGTAACCAGGCACTTCCCAGGATGCCACTTGCCGGCCCTCCTCCGAAGGGTCCTCCCCCAGTCACTTCCACGAGCTGTGGTGCTTCTCCAAGCCAAGAGCACACCCGAACACTTTGAATTATCCCTTAGTTATTGCGTCTCGGACCAGCCGGGTCGGAGACTCGGGAACAGATGGATCTCTACCCCAGACCAGACGGGTCTATCAGGGGTCTTCCACAGGAACATGTTGCGGGTATTGAACACCCCATGACCGGGACCCCTCACGGGACTACCCCGGTCCTGGAACCAGACCAGATCCCATGGGTCTCACAAACTCCTCTCTCCTAAACACGTGACCCACACCACTGAAGTACCCCTTCCCAGAGTCCTCAGCGGGCCCCGACGCTCCCACTGATTGGTTCCGAGAAGGCCGATACTTAAACATCCAACCAGACCTGGTTCTGGCCTGTCGTGCACCTCACCGTTCACATGACCAGGCAGAACTTCCAAACACAGACTGGCCAGACTGGTGTTAAGGCCTACCTTACTTATATAACCCTCAGAACCCCTACAGTCCTGAGGCAAAAACGAAATTTACATGCGTATGACATTTTATCCAAAATGTCATCCGCTACACTCATATAGCCGGATTCCTTGAAAACACTCAGTTATATTTGTGGCGCATCAGCTTATGAACGCTGTGCAGTTTAATATTTCCATCTGTGTTTTTATTTTCCAAAGTTTTAACATATTTTTTCATGTTAAGAATTCATTTTTATGGCTTGGATTTTAATTGGAATGATTTTTGGAACCTACGTCCATAATATATATATATATATATATATATATATATATATATATATATATGAAAATATGTGTGTGAGTGTGCAGATGCATGCACACACACAAATTCAGCAGCAGTAATCATTGCACTAGCTTTTCTACTTTGAGAGGTTTACAACCAATCCAGGACAAGTTACAAAAGATCGTTGGTTAAAAAAAAAAGGGAACAGATGTGTCTATAATTCTGAGCTCTGCAAACCATCTTCTGGTTATCTTTTTGGCTCGGTTCACACCTACAGTGGGGAAAATAATTATTTGATCCCCTACAGATTTGATGAAGGGTCTATAAATTTTTTATCATAGGTGTATTTTAAATGATAAAGACAGAATATCAACCAAAAATCCAGAAAAAAATACATAAAATAAATGCTATAAATTAGATTGCAGTTCATTGAGTAAAATAAATATTTGATCCCCAAGCAAAACAAGACTTAGTACTTGGTGGAGAAACCCTTGGTGGCAAGCACAGTGGTAGGAAGTTTCTTGAAGTTGGTGACCAGGTTTGCACACATCTTAAGACCCCTTTCACACCAGGGCGTTTTGCAGGCGCTATAGCGTTAGAAATAGCGCCTGCAAAACGCCCTAAAGAAGCTGCACCATTGTGTGTAGTGTGAAAGCCCCGAGGGCTTTCACACTACAGCGGTGCGCTGGCAGGACGTCAGAAAAAAGTCCTGCCAGCAGCTTCTTTGAAGCGGTGAAGGAGCGGTGTGTTTACCGCTCCTCCACCGCTGCTGCCCATTGAAATCAATGGGGCAGCGCTGTAATGCCGCCGGCAAAACGCCGCTATTGCGGCGTATTGCCGGCGGTTTTAACTCTTTCGCGGCCGCTAGCGGGGGGTAAAAGCGCCCCGCTAGTGGCTGAAATGCGCCGCAAATCCGGCGGTAAAACGCCGCTAAAAATAGCGGCGTTTTACCGCCGACGCAAGTTGCGGTGTGGTGTGAAAGGGGTCTAAGAGGGATTTTGGTCCACTCTTCTGTACAGATCATCTCTAAATCCATAATGTTTCTTGGTTGTCTCTTTCTTGGCAGCTCGAAGTTTCAGCTCCCTCCATAAATTTTCTATAGGATTGAGGTCTGGAGATTAACTGGGCAACTCCATGACCTGAATATGCTTCTTCTTGAGCCACTCCTTTGTTGCCTTGGCAGTATGTTTTGAGTTGTACAAAATAGGGGATATATTTAGGCATTTTTATAATTTTTTTTTTTTTTTTTACCAGTAATGGTGGAGATCGGTGATTTTTAGTGGGACTGTGACATTGTGGCAGACAGATCAGACATTTTTTTGGCACCAATAACATTATTACAGTGATCAGAGCTAAAAATAGCCACTGATCACTGTATACATGGCACTGGCAGGGAAGGGGTTAACACTAGGAGGGCGATCAAGGGGTAAGTGTTCCCTAGGGAGGTGTTTCTAACTATGGGGGAGTGAGTGGACTGACCGGGAGAATGGAGATCGCCGTTCCCGATCACTTGGAACAGACAATCTCTCTGTACTCTCGTCAGAATGGGGATCTGTTTGTTTACATTGGCAGATCACTGTTCTGGCTCTCTGTGGAGCGATCACGGGTGGCCTGCTAAAGCTATTAAATGGACCGACATACTGGCAAGGTGATTGGCGCAGCCGAACCAACCTGCCACAGTATAACTGCGGTGGCTGGTCAGGAAGCGGTTAAAATACACCTATGATAAAAATGATAGACCCTTCATTTCTTTGTAAGTGGGTAAACTTACAAAATCAGCAGGGGATCAAATAATTATTTTCCCCACTGTGCACATTTTTTTTTGTGCTTTTTGCAGAAACGCACTACAGTTCATTTAGCATGGTTTCCTCTTGGACACGCACACATCTATGCTTTTTTTGGCCACTGCATTTTTGGAAAGGGTCAGGGACTTTTTTTAAATAAAAAACTTTGCTTTTTTTGCTTCAACAGACTTTAATGGAGAAGCTGTAGAAAGGCATGTAGTTTGTTTTTGGCACAATTAATAATAGTAATATGCCCAACAACAAATTGGCCAACAAAAACAAACAAACATAAAAAACACAAAAGGAGGCAAAAATGCATGTGCAAAAATGCAAAATGCACAGTAAAAAAGCACTGCAGAAACGACCAAAAAGCAAACTGCATAGGTATGAACCAAGCCTTAAACAGAACTAGGAAAAGTTGAAATTATTTTTTCTTACAGTTATCCCTTTGAGTTTACTGTACATTAGGACAGTGGTTCAACCAATGGCCTATGCTTGTGGCTGCATCTTCCAAGGTATGAATTATCTGCATTCAATTTCTGCGCTGAATCAGTGTTCAATTTCTAATGTGCTATAAACTTGCAACATTTTCTTTAATGTCTGGAGGCTATTAAATGGTATTTTTTTGCACAGTGTGGGCCACTGGCACCATTGGTGATATGACAGTTTGAGGATCTAAACATAGGATAAATTTATAGTGAAAATTAAAAGTGTGTATACCGTGGGTTACCATTTACATTAAACGTCAGCAAAACATTTGTTAACGGTTGTGTATCTAATTGTCTTCAAGGCAAGCTATTCAAAAGCAATGTAAAACACATCTAAATATGGTATTATGGGCCAGTGACCAGCTGCTGTGCAGGATGCGCCTCCGGATGTGGGATACAGCTGGCAAATAGAAAAAAAATTGTGAACATGAAGTTCTCATAAAATTATGCCTCAAGGTAATTAGCAGGAGCAGTTCTGGTATTTATACCTAATAAACACTATTAGGCATAACAATGCACAGAATAATGAGTCAAAGCCACAAAGAACGACCTATAACAATTAGAGAACAGAAAAATAATTATCATTAAAAAAAAATCTAAATAAATAAGATGGAAGTGGTCTTACAGAAAAAGGAAAAAAAAAAAAGAATATGGCATGATCCAAAAAGTTTCAGCAGAACTATTCATTATGGTACTAAGTAGAAGTATGGATACTTCAGGCAATGCTCTCTGGGAAAGTTAAGCAATCAATAAAAGGACTTCCAGATAAAACCATTTTAATATGGCTGGCCTGGTTGTGATTGCCCCACATACTGGTTCAGCAATGTGTGTGCTTAAATACAGGTCTGTCATGTTTTAGTAGTGCCACCCAGATTTCCATACGATTTTTGAGCAGAGGTCGTCTAAGCACAACGTTACAAACAGCATTATGGTGCACGGAGTACAAGAGATAATTGGCAATTTTCATTCTTCCATCCTAACATGTTCCATTAACCACTTGCTTACTGGGCATTTAAACCCCCCTTCTGTCCAGACCAATTTTCAGCTTTCAGTGCTGTCGCATTTTGAATGACAATTGCATGGTCATACAACACTGTACCCAAATTAAATTTTTTATCATTTTTTCCCCCACAAATAAGAGCTTTCTTTTGGTGGTATTTATAACACCTTTACGGTTTTTATTTTTTGTTTAAAAAAAAAAGTAAAAAGACAGAATAAAAAAAAAAATATGTTTTTTATATTTTGTTATAAAATTTTAAAACGTAATGTTTCTCCTTCATTGATGTATGCTGATGAGGTGGCACTGATGGGAGGCAATAATAGGCACTGATAGGCAGCACTGCTAGGTGGCACTGGTGGGCACTAGCAGGGTTTACTAGTGTGCACAGATGAGGCATAATTGCCTCTTTGGGACCGATGTCCCTTGCAGATGAGCCAGTGATTGGCTTTTTTTAATCCTCACGCTGTCAGAACCGATTACCAAACTTTTGTTTACATCATGTAATCAGCTGTCATTGGCTGACAGCTGATCACATGGTAAAGGGCTGAGACCGGCCCCTTACTCGGATCGGTGATCACCCGAGTCTCAGTGTTCACAGGACGTGCACAGGGAGCATGCACAGGGGAGGCCGTCATATGAAGGCCTCCCGGAAATTCAGGTCCGTGCTGTGGCCGTCATTCGGCTATAGTATGGATGTCAAGTGGTCAAAGTACACAAAGTTAGGTTGAGGGATGCCTTTTTTTCAACCTAAATATTTGGGTGTACCCAGCAAACCAACATGTTTAATTTTTACCAATTTGTGTATAAGGGCTAGTACTCTAGACTGCTATAATCTAACTCTGGCATACATACCCATCATCAGCTAAGTGCCCATGAGTGGCAGTTCAAAGAATACTGCAGTTCCATAAACACAGCTGATAGTCCTGTGAAAAATAGATTTTGAATGAGGGAAGATGTGCTTTCCCCTGGACATTTTAAAGATATTTGGAAAAGATCCAGTCAGTGTCTCATCACAAGATGTGCTTACAAGTATCTGATGGCAGTGTGATCCTGTGTTCAGCACCAATGTTAGGTTAGATGCACTTTGCCTTATACTACAACTGCCAAGAGACACGGTAGAGAAACATAACAGAGAATCATGGCTTTATAGAGAGGTAATGCTCTTTATCCAATGCCAACAAGCAATTGAAGGATGAGAGAGAGGCAACCTGTCCCTCCTTGGAGCCCTCAGGCAACACAGAGCATCATCAGTATGACCAATTGAGACTCGCACAGCCCTAAGCACATCCAATGGACATCACAGTCCTAGTCACTATACTTGTGCTGGGTCAGTGTCTCAGTACATATTGAAGTGATATAATTAGTATGACTTCCTAGCTACTTTTATAAAAGAGGACAGCAGTGGCAGTCCATATATTTTACCATCATAGGTTAAAAAACTTCACCATAGTCCTCTTGGTCTTCTTCCTTTGAGCCCAGTTTCTCAAAAAGCAACAGATCAGTTCGATCAGTCACTGATGTACATGGACCTTGGAGTTCAGATTTTATCTCTTTGGAAGATTTCCTTGGATCTTTTTATACTATTCCCACTATCCTTCTGTTCAATCTGTCTCAAAATTCCTCTTTCGGCCACTTACAGGCAGATTGGTTACACTCAAATGGACCTTAAACTTTGCAATATTTGCAATTGTAATCACAGGAAGAAGTTGCTTGAAATTATCTTATGGCCTTACCTATGCAATATTGGTTTATCATTTTCTTTCGAATCTCCTCAGACAAATCTCTCCTTTGCTTTCTCTAGTCCATGTTCAGTGAGGTGCATAAGATAATAGCAAACAGCAGAGAGACTACTTTTCTCCATTTAAATAGGCTGATTACTAAACGGTAGACGTGTACAACTAATTACTGAAAACAGTTAATAATTGGAATATCACTATGATCCACTTATTTATAATCTTTTCAAGGGGCACCAAAAGATCTGTTCTGAATATATTTGTAGAAAAAGCAACCATCTATCTTTTTCACACTTTCTTTGCTTTACTCTGACATACCAAAGGCATACAATATCTCACAAAAGTGAGTACACCCCTCACATTTTTGTAAATATTTTATTATATCTTTTCATGTGACAACACTGAACAAAGTTACATTTTGCTACAATGTAAAGTAGTGAGTGTACAGCTAGTATAAAAGTGTAAATTTGCTGTCCCTTCAAAATAACTCAACACACAGCCATTAATGTCTAAACCGCTGCCAACAAAAGTGAAAATGTCCAAATTGGGCCCAACTAGCCATTTTTCCTCCCCAGTGTCATGTGACTCAGTGTTACAAGGTCTTAGATGTGAATGGGAAGCAGGTGTGTTAAATTTAGTGTTATCGCTCTGACTCTCTCATACTGGTCACTGGAGTTCAACATGGCACCTCATGGCAATGAACTCTGTGAGGATCTGAAAAAAAGAATTGTTTCCTACATAAAGATGGCCTAGGCTATAAGAAGATTGCCAAAACTCTGAAACTGAGCTGCAGCACAGTGACCAAGAGCATACAGCGGTTTAATAGGACAGGTTCCACTGAGAATAGGCCTCGCCATGGTCGACCAAAGAAGTTGAGTGCACGTGCTCAGCATCATAGCCAGAGGTTGACTTTGGGAACTAGACATATGAGTGCTGCCAGCATTGCTGCAGAAGTCAAAGGGGTGGGGTCAGCCTGTGAGTGCTCAGACTATACACTACCCACTGCTTAAATTTGGTCTGCATGGCTGTCATCCCAGAAGGAAGCCTCATCTAAAGATGATGCACAAGAGAGCCCACAGAGCATGATCCCTCCCTTCGGAGACTGGGCCGCAGGGCAGTATTCCAACATGATAATGACCCCAAACACACCTCCAAGATGACCACTGCCTTGCTAAAGAAGCTGAAGGTGATGAACTGGCCAAGCATGTCTCCAGACCTTAACCCTACTGAGCATCTGTGGGGCATACTCAAATGGAAGGTGGAGAAGCGCAAGGTCTCCAACATCCACCAGCTCTGTGATGTCGTCATGGAGGAGTGGAAGAGGACTTTAGTGGCAACCTGTGATGCTCTGGTGAACTCCATGCCCAAGAGGGTTAAAGCAGTGCTGGAAAATAATGGTGGCCACACAAAATATTGACACTTTGGGCCCAATTTGGACATTTTAACTTGTAGGGGTGTACTCATTTTTGTTGCCAGCGGTTTAGATATCAACCACTTGCTTACTGGCCACTTAAACACCCTTCCTGCCCAGACCAATTTTCAGCTTTCGGTGCTCTCACAATTTGAATGACAATTACTCAGTCATGCAACACTGTACCCAAATGAATTTTTTGTCCTTTTTTTCCCACAAATAGAGCTTTCTTTTGGTGGTATTTGATCACCTCTGGGGTTTTTATTTTTTGCGCTATAAATGAAAAAAGACCGAAAATGTTGAAAAAAAAACGCATATTTCTTTGTTTCTGTGACAGAATTATGCAAATTATTAATTTTTCTTCATAAATTTTGGCCACAATTTATACTGCTACATATCTTTGGTAAAAATAACCCAAATTAGTGGATATTATTTGGTCTTTGTGAAAGTTAGAGAGTCTACAAGGTGTGGTGCGAATCGCACAAAATTGATCACATCTGATGTACTGGTGGCCTATCTCGCTTCTTGTGACCCGAACAAGTCAGGAAAGTACAAATACCCCCCAAATGACCCCTTTTTGGAAAGTAGACATTCCAAGGTATTTAGTAAGAGGCATAGTGAGCTTTTTGATGTTGTCATTTTTTCCCACAATTCTTTGCAAAATTAAGATTTTTCATTTTTTTTTTCTCCACAAAATTGTCATTGTAATAGGTTATTTCTCTCACGTGGCATGTGTATACCACAAATGATACCCCCCAAAAAATTCTGCTACTCCTCCTGAGTATTACAATACCACATGTGTGTGACTTTTTCACAGCCTGGCCACATAGAGAGGCCCAACATGCAGGTAGCGCCATCATGTGTTCTAGGAACATAAATTACACATCTAACTTGTTGACTATTTATTACACTTTAAAGCACCAGGACAATGACACGTGACACTGATGACAGATGGCACTGATACGTGGCAATGATGACACTTATACGTGGCACTGATGACAGGTGGAACTGATGACAGATGGCACTAATATGTGGCACTGATGACAGATGGCACTCATATGTGTTACTGATGACACGTGGCACTAATACGTGGCACTGAAGACACGTAGCACTAATACGTGGCACTGAAGACACGTGGCACTAATACGTGACACTGAAGACAGATGGCACTAATACGTGGCACTAATACGTGCCACCGATGACAGATGCCACTAATACATGGCACCGATGACGCGTGACACTGATGACAGATGGCACTGATAAGTGGCATTGATGACACGTGACACTGACAACAGATGGCACGTGACACTGACAGGTGGCACTGATGACAAATGGCACTGATACGTGGCACTGATGACAGATGGCACTATGTGGCATTGATGACACGTGGCACTGACGACAGGTGGCACTGACAACAGGTAGCACTGGGGGCAGGTAGCACTGGGGTGGATGGCACTGGGGGCAGGTAGCACTGGGGTGGATGGCACTGGGGGCAGGTAGCACTGGGGTGGATGGCACTGGGGGCAGGTAGCACTGGGGTGGATGGCACTGGGGGCAGGTAGCACTGGGGTGGATGGCACTGGGGCAGATGGCACTGCTGGGGGCAGATGGCACTGCTGGGGGCGGATGGCACTGCTGGGGGAGGATGGCACTGCTGGGGGAGGATGGCACTTTTTATTTTATTACTTTTTTTTTTTTTTACTACAGGCAGAACGGCTGCCGCTGCAGCCGTTCATCTCTCCCCTCTCACACTGTCACTGCGAGGAGGGAGAGCGGCGCTGAGAGATGATCTCATATGTTTACATATGAGATCATCTCCCATTGGACACGCCGATCACGCTGTAAACAGTCGCTGTGATTGGCCGTTTACAGCAATCTGTGTTTGCCTGTCCCCGGGGGACACGGCGAACACAGAACTTCCGCGATGCGCGCCCGCGGCGGCGCGCATTGCGGAAGTAAACATCAGGACGTCCAGGGACGACCACCCGGACGAACGCGCCTGCTCTACGGCCGTCATTCGGCCATAGGGCGGGCGCGAGGTGGTTAATGCCTGTGTGTTGTGTTTGAGGGGACAGCAAATTTACACTGCTGTACAAGCTGTACACTCACTAATTTTACATTGTAGCAAAGTGTAATTTCTTCAGTGCTGTCACATGAAAAGGTATAATAAAATATTTACAAAAATGTGAGGGGTGTACTCACTTCTGTGAGATACTGTACATGAGAGTCTGCTTTTTATTTACATCACTTTACAAGAGTATTGTTTCAATGAGCTGTAATAGTATCAACAAATTTGTCCATGTCTGTATATGCCAAATTGTTTGTAATCATTGTTTGCCATCTACAGTTGTAATACAGAAAGCACAGTCAAGAAGGTGACACCGCTGTCCACATTGGCAGCTTCCTGTGTTACTTGTCAGCTACATGAACTAACAAAGAGCATTTTGATAGTACTGGGACTCTATCTGTGCCTTTTGTGAACTATCTGAACCCCTGGGCCAGTATGAAGCAGAGTAGACCCATAATAAAGCAGAATGTACCTGTGTATCTGGGCAAAACCCCAAAAATAGGAAGCCCTCCATTCTGGACAGTGGGAATAGCCATGCAAATTACTCCTTCATGACCCAAGGCCAACTGCACATCCAGAACCACTGGTTTATAGTATAGATAGTCATTCTGGAGTCATTTATTCCAAGCTGCACACAGCTGCCAACAAAGCTGAAATACAGTTTGGTCTAAACATCTTTATAATACTAAACTGTATCTGCAATTTCAAAACACAAAGACAAAGTAATGATTTGCATAGATCCACACACTATACTAAAATGAACAAAAAAACTTTGTTTTTAGGATATGTGATGAAAGTGAGACCTGCAGATACATTCTGCTTAAAGAAGGCTCCTGTGAAATGAATTCTGATGGTCTTACAGTACAAGTACCTCCTGCACAATCACATTACTTTTGTACAGGGGATTACGGGAAGAAAAGCTACATTTCAGAGACATAGGGGTTGATTTATTAAAACTGGAGCGTGCAAAATCTGGTAGCCAACTAGCCTCTAATTATAGCTTGTTATATTAGGCTTTGACAAAAAAAAAAACTGTAGGATGATTCGTTATTATGCAGAGCTGTACCAGATTTTGCACTCTCCAGTTTTAGTAAATAAGCCCCATATATTTGCTGTGTTAAAAAAAATGATTTTTTAAAGAATACAATCTTCTATTTATTTAGGCCTCTGCTTTTGGTTCCCAGTGTTCCTATGTTGGAGTTGCAGCACACAGTTTTGTGTAGAGGGTGTCTCATTATCCTAGAGATGGATCAGTTTGTGTTGGTCTGGTTTTCTTCAAACATCTCTCTTGGATGCCCTGCTTCAGATATGATTGCTGACTACTCCTAACACAACAACATCCTGTTTTTTAGGGTTTGTTTTCTTCTTTCACTTTATTTTGATATAGTAATGCAAACCATTTACACATAATGATAGGTCAAGATGAGGTTGTTTTTGGAAGGCAATTTTGAGGCGTTTGTAAAACACGTTTACACTGGGTGAACAGTGATCTAAAAATGTTGGGGTAGAAGAGACTGAAAAAAGAGGGATTTTGAAATATCTGTAAATCCAAGTCTTGGAGTACAGTACAAGACACATGCTGGATATTCATAGATCCCTGGGTTATAGGATGATACCTTCAGCTAATTGGACACTGAAAAGCTTTACTGGACCTACCCCCTGGGCCCTATATAGTTCTATCCCACTTCATAAGACCTCCGTTTTTTAGCAAGCAATGCAGAGTAACACTGGAACAGAGTGGAGGATGGCCTATGTCCTGTACTGTACTGCAAGATATTACATTTACAGGCAAGTCAAAACTCCTCATCTTAACTGTACATTACAGGACATAGGCTGGATATTCACAGATCCTGGAACATTCCCAAGCAATGAGTAAGAACAGTGTGCAGCAAGGCAAACAGAACTGTGCCAACATGCTAAACGATAACTAGGGTCAGGGGACCCAATTCAAAGTACTGCTGCAAAAACCCTGTGCCAAAAGCTGCATCCATAGAAGCTTGGATGTCCACCTGGTAGAACTTGGTGAAGGTATGAACCGAAGACTAGGTGGTGGTTTTGTAAAGTGGGGTAAAAGAGGCTTGATGTCAGAATGTCCAGGAAACACCCATCGATCTGGTAGAGTGAGCACAGAAGAGTGTTTTATCCTTTAAAGTGTACAATCTTGAGATGAGTTATCTTATCCACCTGGTAATAGTGGCTTTTGAAGCATGATGTTCTTTGCAATTCCCTAATGATACGGCTCCTTAAAAGAGAACACAGCTAGTTCAGAAACCCATCTGACAGATGGAATAGCCATGAAGAAGGCCACTTTGCAGAAAAGGGCATCCAGAGAGTTCACAGATGGGTTCAAAGGGTGTTTTTTGTGGAGCTGAGAGAACCAAATTAAGATCTCGAAGAAGCAAAGAGTGCTGTAAGGGTAGTCTAATCCGAGAGAAACCCTGAAAAGGTGTTTACAAGGAAACATAAAGCCAGAAGTTTTTGGCACAAAATGGGTAAGGCACAAACCTGTCCATTAACAGTACTTAGGGCCAAATTCCAGTCCTGATTTTAGTAAGGCCAGAATGCAAGGCACAGATACATTTCTGATTGAAGTGCCCGTGTTCACATTAGGCAAAGAAGGATTTCCAGAACAAAAATAAATATTGTAGAAGTGGCTTTTCTGGCTTTGAGCTATGTGGAAATTACACCTTTGTCCCTTGAGACCTGGGTTTCAACATAAAAGCCGTTAAAGCCTGGGACTAAAAAGCAGGATGAAACAGGGTGCGCAGAGACAGAAAGGATGGTTCTCCTGAGAGTTTGGTGCAATGAGAATCACTGGTTTGATCTTTTGCTGTATTTTGTGGAGCAGTTAAGTTAGAATTTGGAGAAACAAGGGTAGAAGTAGGTAGTGCCTGAGTACTATATAAAATGCTTTAGGTGAAGAGGTGGTAATAGTGTGATCTGTGGTGTGATGCAACACCTAGTCATCCACCTGAGACTTAGCTTTGATTGCTTGAAATTTTACCACCAAGTTTCTAACATTTGGCACTCCATATGTGAAATTATTTTAACCACAATTCCTGGTTTCTTGATAGGTTTAATGTGGAAATTAATACTAGTCTGGAAACCTGTAATAAATGAGGCTACAATATTGGTCTAACACAAGGTGAACTTGATTTATATGTCCATGTCGCTGGTCCCTAAATAGGGTCCAGGCTTCAACCTTCTTGGTGGGCAAACTCCAGAAGGGGTCTTCAGGGTCTGGGTTCCATAGGGATAGCCAGTGCCCTGGACCAGTATGGCACCCTATGGCTAACTATATGGGTTGCACGCATTGCTGAGGTAAGCATCTAAGCAGGATCTGAAGCAACATTACAGGCCACCCCCATGGCGTAGGGTCCAGTATGGCTCCTACCCTGTTTCCCCTAAAATAAGACCTAGCGTGATTGTCGGTGTTGGCTGCAATATAAGCCCTACCACCCAAATAAGCCCTACTCTCTTTCCTCAAAAATAAGCCCTACCCTGAAAAGAAGACCTACAAGGACTTTAACTAGGGCTTATTTGGGGGGTAGGGCTTTTATTGCAGCTATCACCGACAATCACACTAGGTCTTATTTTAGGGGAAATAGGGTAAGGTTTTACAGTGGTTGTACAGATCCAGGTTTACTTTTTTATATTGTTGTGTTAGAAGACACTAAGGAGTTGATTGAAGAATCCAAAATAAAATCTAAAAATGCTTATTCTTGGGTGCCATGTCAACTCTGAGTCAATGACCTGGAAGAATTATGTGGCTACTGAGGCTGAGGTCTAATTTTTCTGTTTAAGTGTTCCAGTTCACTGAATGAAAGACCAACCTTTAAGCATTAATAAACCATAACATTTTTAACTTAATTATAGCAGCTTACCTCACTACTTACCTTGCTTATTTTTTTTTAAGTCTTGCCTTGTTCTTAGCTGAACTTGTCCAAAAATCACTAATCCAGGTTCCTGGATTTCAGGTAGCTCAGTTGCTTTTCTGATTATATTGAGCCACCCTTACCTGAGAGTGAGAGGCTCCAATCCAATGCTTTGATGCTATATGTGTTGACATACACAAGCAGCCAGGGAGGACTAATAGAAGCACACATGCGCAGTTTTTGCATTGAATTATGAGACATGTAGTCTCAAGAAGGGGGAACAGGAGGACTTTCTTTGAAGTTATGAGTGTGTGCTAACTGAAGCTCAAGGAAGTGGCACAAAGGAACCCATAAGCTGTGGTTGTGAAGAAACAATGTGTAAATGTTCTAGACATTTTTTAAAGGCAGCTTTTATTTTCCTATTCTCAATGGCACATGGTACCTCTGAAATGGCAGTACTATTATCATGACAATCAGGATCTTCTTTCAATATTTGTGCAGATTAAGATTTTTCCTAGGCACACATTTTGTTTATGTGCAAGCTCAGTAGTACAGATCATTTTATTTTTAGCAGGGGATATTTTATATTAACTATGTTTATGGTGTATTGTGTACAAACTGAGGGTGTTCTGCATTAAATAACTACGTGCAGGTCTTTGTAAACCTCCAATACCATTGTTTTTTATTTCAACATTCATGGAGCTGTCGCACCTCTGCTTTACACCTGTGTGCTTTTCCATCTTAAAACAGAATACTCAAGAAAAAAAAAAAAACTTATGGAGTATAAACCCTAAAACAAGCAACATACAGTATACATGAAACAAATCCATTTCTTATACTTTGACAAGTAAACAGTCAGAGGCGGTTTACACATGAACTGATGTGGTTTTACTGCATTTGGCCATATCACACTGTCTCAAAACGTGATGGTACACAGGTCGAAAAACAAAACCAAAACAGAAGAAGAACTCTCTTTTGCCATACAGACAGTGTCTATCCAGCCATAGAAATGTTAACTCATAATACCGCTTTGTGGTCAGTGTTACATGCTTTTCATCTCTGGGCTAGTCAATGTCAAGAGCGCAGAATGCAGGTATTAAAAACACTCAGTTGATGTAACTGTGAGTCATTACAACACAATGGGTGTAAATGTTCGTCACACAACAGCGTGGAGGGCAGGAGAAAGGGAGAAAAAGAAATCCTAAAAATAATTAAAAACCCAAATTAAAAACAAGATTTTTCTGCTTACTATTAATCGAGGGTGGGTTGGATCTAAACTGCAGAATCTTGGGCACACTGTGACTCAATGCTACAAACATCAGCTCATGTTTTTAAGCAAATGTCGGGCATGATACAATTGGTTAGTCTGGATCTTCTGCTAAATGCTGTAATGGATAGAGTGAAGACTGCAATTTCGCTCCAGAAAAGATAAGCCGTGACTATATATGAAGACAACAACTACAACTTTCACAAGCACTAAGCACTGTCATTGGTTAAGTTTTAAAATATCAAAGCATTTACTAAAACAAAACGAAAAATAAAAAATGGTAATACCAGTAAAACGGAACACTAAACCGCTAACCAATGTGATTTTCTTAAATTTTTTCTTTTTCATTTTTTTTGTTTTTTTTTTTTGTTTTGAAGAGCTTAGCTGGTTGGAGTTTAGTTTCTGTTCTCTTAACACTTTTGCTAATAAACTCTAAGTTGAAGCACTAATAAGATCAGGTTTCTGCTGTTTTAAAGCCATTAAATTAAAAATGTGGTCTCAGATTGCAGGGGAAGTGCTTTACGCTAATATAAGTCCCCTCTTTGTATAAACAGTACTCAATATTATCTCTTGCTTTAGGATAGCGTTGTCTTCACATAAGACTTGTTTAATGGTATTAGTGATTCGTTTCCTTGTACACGTACACCCTATTGCGTGTTGACAGGTTTATAAGGATGCAGTGGCCGCCGCCGCAAAGCTCCTAGACGATGGCCTTTGGATCCTTGCAGTCCTGAGCAGTGGTGCCTGAGTTAGCCTGCGTAGTGTCTGACTTCTCTCCACGATGCTTGGCTTGTCTGAAAGATTAATACATTGACAAGAGGCTTTAGGGTCTAGGCCTGCACATCTCAAGACATGTTTATTAGCAGATGGCCGGGGAAGACTCAAAGGTCGACCTCACCGATGACATTTTGAAGTGAAACAACAATATTTATGTTCAGATAACATGATGATGAGATCATGCCAGGATCGCTCTGATGGAAGCACTGTTAAGAACTTAAAAAGCTACCCAATCTATTGTCATGTCTGCCCATGTCACATTTAATTTCCAAGGCAATTATCTCTACATCCTCTGCAATTAGTTTAATGAAGTGCAGACATGAAAGTTGAATGCTTGTTAGATCTCTCACCTAGTTTTGTTTTCTGATAAATTAGTTTATCAACTATATATATATATATATATATATATATATATATATATATATATATATATATATATATATATAAGCAAAACAGTTCTTATATATATTATACAACAAACATTTTGACAAATATATACTAATTTATATACAGTTAATGTCAAAGATACACAAGGATGTTTTTTTATTAAAACATTTGTAGAGCTATTCATCCTTTAAAACTGCATGCACATTTGTTCTGTACAAATGGGACAAAATCAAATATTATTAGGTTATTCTCTCTTCAGGTCAAATAAGTGAAATACTACATTATGGCCACAAGTTGCAAATGATGATAATACGAAAATAATACTTATTTACTTTGATTATCAACTCCATCTTGTGGCCATAATGCAGTATTTTTCCTGTTCGCACATTCGACCTGGAGAGGAAATTGAATTTTGCCCCATATGCATAGACCAAATGCATATGCAGCTTTACAGGTTGTATAGTTCTGCATTTTTTTTTAAAATACACCCAATAGTATCATTGTCTTGTAAAAAATAAACAGTGGGTGGACAAACACAATTTTTTTTCTACATAATAGTAATAATAGTATCGTTGGGTACATAAATGTGAGGATATAGCTCTCAGTTGATTTATTTCAGAATATGTATAGATTGACTCATAGATTCTAGCCTTTCTTATGCATACTCAAAATTCGCGGTGCGGTAACAATTATTTTACACATACAATTGTATAAAATGCCATTGGTTATTAAATGGTAGAGAACTCAGCACAATAAAAAAAAATAAAAAAAAATAAAAAATAAAAAAAGGGAGTGAAGTTCATAATACTGTACAGTAAACACAAGAGAATGGCACAAATGCTAGGCTTTAACAGCTGACCAGACCAATGGAAATAAAGTTCTCAGGCAGGGGTAGTAACACCCCTCAGCATCATTCTTCCCGGCCGATAGCTCTACTGTATAGCCTTCCTATGCACATAAATTCCTCGCCAGTAACTGTGACAGCTGTAGATAGTGTTATCTTGGCATATAGCTGACTCACACTTAGTAGAGTGTGTTTCCAAATATCCGAGCATGGATTAGTCAGCTGCAGCTTTAGTTTGCGAGCCACTTTACATACACTCGCGGGTATGACTGTACTCGAGAGTGTACGTTAAGCGGGGTATACCTGTACAGGACCCAGGGCCTGTATTGATAAACCAAAGGGTATATATATATATATATATATATAAAATTATGTAGGCTTCCTTCAGGTGATTGGACACAGGCAAAAAAAACTTGCTAGGGCAACCCTTAGTGCAAGCTCGTATGACTACACCCATTCCTTGAGGCTCCAGATTTTATGCAAGCAATAAGGATTGACCACAGAAGACAGAGCGGATGGCGCCTGTGTCCTATACTGCACTCCAAGATAAGGAATTTGGAAGTCAATATATCTTAATTGTGCAGTACAGGAAACAGGGGGTGTATTCATAGACACGGAATGTTTCCAAGCAATAAACAGAATTGCCAACAGGCAAACATGGGATGTTCCCAAACAAACATAACTGCCAGCAGGCCCTCGAAAAACAAGGGTAAAGTGGAACTTTACCCATAACAACTTGATGAAAATAATGTTCATTAGCAAGAAACAAATTCTACAATAATACTACAACCAAAATAAGTGTGCGCTGTAAATGAACAGCAGTAAATCTTTAGGCTGTCAGCATATCGGCCTCCACAAATTCGGCACTGTGCCTAAAAATAGAGAGCAACTGAGCATGTGCAGAGCAGTGTTAGACCGTGTATTACTGGATTTTAAACAGTATAGGCACTTATTTTTAATGTTTTACATAGCTATACCTGCAAAAGGGACCAGCCTAAAGTGATCTAGCAGGACTCAGGTTCTTTAAAGTAGAACTTCAGTCAGAAAATTAAGGACACTCACATGACAATTTGAAGCATCTTGTGGTCAAAGCACACATCAGACAAAGTCTAAACATCCACATGGTAAAAATCCAGTAAAAAATGTAAACAGAACCAGGTAGGTAGGTGGCCTTGCAAATCTTGGCTACAGATGTTTGATGCTGAACAGCTTAAAAATATACCAAAAGACATACGGGGGGATTAGCTCTGACAGAGAAAGGAATGAACCCCTTCCTTAAGGGTGTGGCCCTGGAAATAAGTTACCTCATCCACCTGGAACTGGTGGAGAGGGAGGCAGGATGCCCTCTACAGGAGCCTGTAGGCAGGACAAAAAGGGACTCTAGAAAACAGAAGCTGTGGCTGCCAGGTAAACGTTGAGAGCCCCAACAACCTCCAAGCAGTGTAGAGAAATTTCCTTTGCATGCTTTGGAGCAGGACAAGGAGAAGGGAGGACGATATCTTTATTAAGGTGGAGAGGGGAGACCACCTTGGGTAAAAAAGCAGGTCTTGGTTTAAAAAAAAACTGACTTTCTGCAAGACAAGTAAACATTTTTTTTCTGAAGGGGCTACCAGTTCAGACACATGCCTAACAGACATAATGGCTCAAAGAGGGGGGGGGGTCTCTGAAGTACAGAAAGCACTAGGTTGAGACCTCAATGCAAAACAGGGGGTCAAATTGGGGGGTTTATATGAGCAACTCCCTGAAAAAAATCTTGATTAGGGACTGCAAAGTGAAAGGTTTCTCTGAGAGAATGGATAATGCAGAAACCTGTCCCTTAAGGGTCAGATGCTAGTCAAGAGCAGTTTGAAGAATGATATACATCAGTGTATTCCTTGGGACTCAGTTGTCTGTTCTTACACCAGGCATAGGGAGCCTTTTATGTGTGATGATAGATTTTGTTGGAGGAAGATTTTTCCTTGCTCTGATAAGGTGGAGATAACCAAGTCAGAGATCCCACTATCCCTTTCAAGTCATTAAAACCAGTGACTGAGAAGCAGGGTGGAATGGGGGCCCTGTGCCAAAAGTCTGATTGGTTTGGAGGAGGCCAAGACTTGCCCCCTAGGAGTCTGTATATCTGTGTACTGCATCCTTTTTGACCAATTCAGTGCAATGAGGATCACTGGAACCCTTTCTACTTCTATCTTGCACAGCAGCAAAGGAAGAATCGTTATTAGAGGGAAGGCATATACAATATCAGCCTAAATGGAGTCCAAGAAACACCAGGGCATCCACTACAAAGGCTAGATGATGCCTGGTCTTGACTTCATATCAGTTCAGTTTGTTGTTGACACTGGAGGCCAGGATGTCCACATCTGGTTTCCACATCTTTGACAGAGATTCTGGAAGATCTCAGGGTGCAGACACTACACCCTGGGTCTAGGAGCTGGTGGCTTAAGAAGGTTTGTCTGCAAATTGCCCATACCAAGGATAGGATCTTAAAGAGGCAATCTCTTCTGGAGAAAGAAAAATTCTGGCCTGGGCTGTGTCCAAGATTAGACTCCGGTCCTCCAGACAGTATGAGGGCTGGAGGGCAGAAATTGGGAAGTTGATTACCTGCTCCAGCTGAAAGTTTAAAGAAACTGATTAGTCTGAACATAAGCAGACAAGGTTGTAACATGAAGGCCATGGTTTTGCAGAAGAGCAGGAAGTAGAGGACTTTTGTAAACACTTAGGGTGCAGAGGAGAGCCTAAATGGTAGTGCAACAAACTGGATGTGTTGGTCTTCCATAGCAACACACAAAGCATTGATATGAAGGGAAGAGGAAGATGTGCAGCTAGGCAACTTGTATGTCTTCTGATACCAGAAATTATCCTCCGAGAGAAGTAATGACAGATCTTGCTGATTCATTACAGAACTTTGCTACATGAAGAAATCTACTTAGAGAATTTAACACCTGTTTGGTTTGGGGACTGATCAGGTTTATTAAAAACCTCTGAACCTTTCTGCTGCAGAACTGGTACAATCATTCCCTGTGACTTAAGTTGGCACAAGGCAACCAGTAAATCTGCTTGTTTTTTTTTTTTTAAGTGGACACAGGCATATCAGAGGGTAAAATGCAAGGAGGGTCAGAGATCGAAATTCTATTTTGAATTCCTTTGACAGATTGGACATCTTGGATTCAGATACAAACACTAACAAACATCTCTCCACTCTGAGGAGTGGGTGCACCCCTTCATCATGAGCAGGCTTTTGGGCAGGCTTGGTGGACCTAGGTGTTCAAGACTTGTGATTAAAGTATTAAAGTGGAGTTCCACCCAAAAGTGGAACTTCCGCTCATTTGTCTCCTCCCTCCACATTTGGCCCCTTTCCGAGGGAGAAGATACCGTGCTTTGACAGGTTTCCTGTCCCTACTTCTGGGAGTCCGGGCCACAGTGCATTACGCCACAGCTCTGCTGCCTCCCCTGCCGCCAGGTCAGTAGGAGAGCGCAGAGGTGTCTCGCTGACCTGGGGGCATTGCTGGAATCCAGAACAGGTACATTTTCTATTATTAAAAGTTAGCAGCTGCAGTATGTAATTTTTGCAGGGGTGGGCAGATCGCCTCTTTAAGCCTCGATTTTGAGGTTGATGCCTGGGAAGACAAAAAGATGCCTTCCCCTGAGTTGAGGTAGTACCTCTAAGAGTAGGACACTTAGGCTTTTACTTACTGTGTAGGCGCACTTTTCACTCAGTGGCTCTCTTGATTAATTTATCAAGGGATTCCCCAAATAGGCATTCACCACCAAAGGCCATGCATATAAGGAACCTCTTACAAGCAGGTTTAGCAGACCAAAGCACATCATTCTGTCCATAGGCATACAGATAATAGACATACTAGAGACTTGGCAAATTACATTTTCTAGAGCAGAAATTCTTAATCTTTTTAACATGGGAACCCTTTAAAAACTTTCTGGGCTCAGGAAACCCCTGCAAATAATTTCTATATCTACAGTTCACAGAACATTAGTGTAATGGTCACTTACAAATCTACTTCCTCCACTCCTCCTCCCTTCTCTGTCGGAGTCCCCCAAGGTTTTGTTCTTGAACCTCTTTTATTTTCAATCTATACCTCTTCCCTGGGTCAGCCTCTCACGGCTTTCAATATCATTTCTAAGCTGACGACACACAAATCTATCTCTCCACCCCTCAACTCACTCCATCAGTCTCCTCACGCATCACTAACTTACTAACAGACATATCTGTATGGATGTCACAACACCTCCTCAAACTCAACTTGTCCAAAACAGAACTCATAATAATTGCTCCCCCACATGCCTCTTCCCCTGACTTCTCTGTCAAGAGCAATGGCACAACCATCCACCCATCCCCACATGTCAGCATGCTAGGTGTTATCCTGGACTCTGAACTCTCCTTTCGGCCCCACATCCAATCACTTCCCAAAGCTTGCCACCTCAACCTCCGAAACATCTCTAAACGATGTCCCTTTCTAACTAATGAAACCACAAAGCTCCTGATTCACTCCCTGGTTGTCTCTCGCCTTGACTACTGCAATTCCCAATTCATTAGCTTACCTTTAAATAGACTAACCCCACTTCAGTCCATCATGAATGCTGCTGCCAGACTCATCCACCTTACAAACTGCACAGTGTCTGCTACCCCTTTCTGCCAATCCCTCTATAGGCTGCCACTTGCCCAATGAATTAAATTCAAAATACTAACACTTACTTACAAAGCCATCCACAATTCTGCCCCCAGCTACATCACTAGCCTAGTCTCAAAATACCAACCTAATCGCCCACTTCGTTCCTCCCAAGACCTCCTGCTCTCTAGCTCCCTCATCACCTCCTCCCATATCCGCCTCCAGGACTTCCCCCGAGCCTCACCCATCCTCTGGAATTCACTACCCCAATCTGTCAGAATATCTCCAAATGTATCCACTTTTAGGCGATCCCTGAAAACTTTCCTCTTCAGAGAAGCCTATCCTGCCTCCATCTAAAAACTGCACTATTTTCTCCATTAGCTCATCCTCCACATCTATTACCCTTTTGTATAACTTGACCCTCCTTCCTAGATTGTAAGCTCTAATGAGCAGGGCTCTCTGATTCCCCCTGTCTTGAATTGTATTGTATTGTAATGCTGCCCTAATGTTGTAAAGGGCTGAGTAAACTGTCAGTGCTATATAAATCCTGTATAATAATAATAATGGTCACTGGGATTAGCATAATTTACATTTGTGCTCATTAGGAAGAATTCCCCTTTACAGACATCTAAAAGATAATTGTTGTCAGTGGCGGAACCCCTAGCTACATCTGGAAAAACTCTGGTTGAGAAAGAGACTGTTCTTCAGTATCAACATAAAAAAAAGGCTGAGGGCATCAGCTGCAATTGTTTTAAGAGAATGGGGTCATCATTGATGGTCTCTATTGCTTTGTCTTGTCCAGTAAACAACAGTGTAATAAATAAACATAGCAGCAATTGCCAGCTGGAGGACTGGCAAAGGAGGCATTTAGGAGGGCTTCAAAATGCCCATCATGAAAATCCTTAACCATTTGCCTCAGACATCATTCAGATATCAATCTTTTCTGCTGGCTATTCCCTTCACCATAAGAACAATAATACCAGCTGTTTAGCAGGGACGTCCCCTCCCGCCACCCTCTGGTGCTTCTCCCGAGTCGCCGAGTGACCCGGGAGAAGCACCAGAATCCACCGCCGGCAGAAGTTAGCCATAGAAATTTCCGAGGGACAGATATCTATGACAAAGCTGGGAGTCGGTAGAAAAGGCTGGAATCGTGAAATGTATTTTTGATCTCAGCCTCTCCTGCCTAGAAGAGAGATGTGGATAAAGAGGACCTGTCACTCACTATTCCTATTACAAGGGATGTTTACATCCCTTGTAATAGGAACAAAAGTGATCAAAAATGTATTTTTAAAGGGAAACTGTAAAAAAATAAAATAAAAAATAAATAAAATAAACAATAAAGAAAAAAACCTAAAGTGCCCCTGTCCCCGCGTGCTCGCATGCACGCAGAAGCGAGCACATACATAGGTCGCGCCTGTTAACAACGTTAAAATCACACATGTGAGGCATCACCATGGGTGTTAGAACGTGAGCAATAATTCTAGCACTAGACCTCCACTGTAACTCTAAACATGTAACCTGTAAAAAAATTGAAAGCGCCACACACTTTTAGTACTGGAGTTTGGCGCAAGTGTGCGCAATTTTAAAGTGTGCCGTGTTAGGTATCTATTTACTCGGCATATCTTCTGTCACATTATACAAAAAAACTGGGCTAACTTTTTTTTTTTTATTCATGGTAGTATTTTTATTTCCAAAAAAATTGCGTTTCAAAAATTGCTACGCAAATACCGCGTGACAAGAAAAGTCGCAATGACTGCCATGTTATTTCCCAGGGTCTCTGCTTAAAAAAAAATATATATATATATATATTAGTGATGCACCGAAATTTCGGCCGCCGAAACATATTGGCCGAAAATGCCCTTTTCGGCAATTTGCCGAAAGAGAAAAACGGCCGATAATGGAGCCGAAAATGGGGCGTGGCCTGGGTGGGGTCGGGGCTCCGCCTCCACCCCTGGTGATGCCCATCATGGGGGGTGCATAGCGCAGGAGAGCCGCCTACGCCGCCTGTTTGATCACAGCGCCGGGAACATCACAGCTTTCATTTCAATAGCTGTGTGTTCCCGGCCGCGCGCCGTCACACGCAGCCCCTCCCCCTTGTCCGGGCACTTAGATAGACAGATCATCCGCAGGATTGGACGGATGATCTGTCTATCAAAGTGCCCGGACGAGGGGGAGGGGCTGCGTGTGACGGCGCGCGGCCGGGAACACACAGCTATTGAAATGAAAGCTGTGATGTTCCCGGCGCTGTGATCAAACAGGCGACGGAGGCGGCTCTCTTCCCTGCACAGGCTGGCTGCAAAATGGGACACACTGGCTGCAAAATGGGACACATTGGCTGCAAAATGGGACACACTGGCTGCAAAATGGGACACACTGCCTGTAAAAATGGGACACACTGCCTGTAAAAATGGGGCACACTGCCTGTAAAAATGGGGCACACTGGCTGCAAAATGGGGCCCACTGACTGCAATGGGGCACACTGGCTGCAATGGGGCACAGGCATACTGGCTGCAATGGGGGATGCCTCCTGTACCATGTCCTCTGTCTCTGACCATCTCCTTTACCATGTCCCCAGTCTGACCATCTTCTGTACCATGTCCCCAGTCTCTGACCATCTCCTGTACCACGTCCTCTGTCTCTGACCATCTCCTGTACCACGTCCCCAGTCTCTGACCATCTCCTGTACCATGTCCCCAGTCTGACCATCTCCTATACCGTATCCCCTGTCTCTGACCATCTCCTGTACCATGTCCCCAGTCTCTGACCATCTCCTGTACCATGTCCCCAGTCTCTGACCACCTCCTGTACCATGCATGCAGTCTCTGACCACCTCCTGTACCATGTCGCCAGTCTCTGACCACCTCCTGTACCATGCATGCAGTCTCTGACCACCTCCTGTACCATGTCGCCAGTCTCTGACCACCTCCTGATCCATGCCAGCAGTCTCTGACCACCTCCTGTACCATGTCCCTAGTCTCTGACCACCTCCTGAACCATGCATGCAGTCTCTGACCACCTCCTGAACCATGCATGCAGTCTCTGACCACCTCCTGAACCATGCATGCAGTCTCTGACCACCTCCTGTACCATATCGCCAGTCTCTGACCACCTCCTGTACCATGTCGCCAGTCTCTGACCACCTCCTGTACCATGCATGCAGTCTCTGACCACCTCCTGTACCATGTCGCCAGTCTCTGACCACCTCCTGTACCATGTCGCCAGTCTCTGACCACCTCCTGTACCATGTCGCCAGTCTCTGACCACCTCCTGTACCATGTCGCCAGTCTCTGACCACCTCTTGAACCATGCATGCAGTCTCTGACCACCTCCTGAACCATGCATGCAGTCTCTGACCACCTCCTGAACCATGCATGCAGTCTCTGACCACCTCCTGAACCATGCATGCAGTCTCTGACCACCTCCTGAACCATGCATGCAGTCTCTGACCACCTCCTGAACCATGCATGCAGTCTCTGACCACCTCCTGAACCATGCATGCAGTCTCTGACCACCTGCTGTACCATGTCGCCAGTCTCTGACTACATCCTGTACCATGTCGCCAGTCTCTGACCACCTCCTGTACCATGTTGCCAGTCTCTGACCACCTCCTGTACCATGTCACCAGTCTCTGACCACCTCCTGTACCATGTCGCCAGTCTCTGATCACCTCCTGTACCATGTCGCCAGTCTCTGACCACCTCCTGCACCATGTCGCCAGTCTCTGACCACCTCCTGTACCATGCATGCAGTCTCTGACCACCTCCTGTACCATGTCGCCAGTCTCTGACCACCTCCTGTACCATGTCGCCAGTCTCTGACCACCTCCTGTACCATGTCGCCAGTCTCTGACCACCTCCTGTACCATGTCGCCAGTCTCTGACCACCTCCTGTACCATGCATGCAGTCTCTGACCACCTCTTGAACCATGCATGCAGTCTCTGACCACCTCCTGAACCATGCATGCAGTCTCTGACCACCTCCTGAACCATGCATGCAGTCTCTGACCACCTCCTGAACCATGCATGCAGTCTCTGACACCTCCTGAACCATGCATGCAGTCACTGACCACCTCCTGAACCATGCATGCAGTCTCTGACCACCTCCTGTACCATGTCGCCAGTCTCTGACCACCTCCTGAACCATGTCGCCAGTCTCTGACCACCTGCTGTACCATGTCGCCAGTCTCTGACCCCCTCCTGTACCATGTCGCCAGTCTCTGACCACCTGCTGTACCATGTCGCCAGTCTCTGACCACCTCCTGTACCATGTCGCCAGTCTCTGACCACCTCCTGTACCATGTCGCCAGTCTCTGACCACCTCCTGTACCATGTCGCCAGTCTCTGACCACCTCCTGCACCATGTCGCCAGTCTCTGACCACCTCCTGCACCATGTCGCCAGTCTCTGACCACCTCCTGCACCATGTCGCCAGTCTCTGACCACCTCCTGCACCATGTCGCCAGTCTCTGACCACCTCCTGTACCATGTCGCCAGTCTCTGACCACCTCCTGTACCATGTCGCCAGTCTCTGACCACCTCCTGTACCATGTCGCCAGTCTCTGACCACCTCCTGTACCATGTCGCCAGTCTCTGACCACCTCCTGTACCATGTCGCCAGTCTCTGACCACCTCCTGTATAAAAATATTTTTAAAAACAGTCATTTTCGGTATCGGTGCTGTTTCGGTATCGGTTTCGGTTTTCGGCACCAAAAAACCCATTCGGTGCATCCCTAATATATATATGTTTGGGGGCTCTGAGTAATTTTCTAGCAAAAAAATTATGATTTTTACATGTAGGAGAGGAGTGCTGGAATTCGCCCGGTGGACAAGTGGTTAAAAGAGGGAACATCCTCAATAGGAACTGTAAGGTGTTTTTTTTTTCTAGGACTGCAATGGCAGGATTTACTAGCAGAACAGCCCATTTATCCTACATTACTTTTTCATGGAATACATTTCGTCAAAAGGCTTAAGAGAAGTAAATTTATTTCCAAGTTTGGGCTCATCCTCTTGTAGCGCAGTTTCAATCTGTGCATTGATTGTAAAAGTGCTTTTCTTTATTTTGCAGTCCTCAGTGTCCACACAGGCTCATTTTAGCTGTGGAGAATCAGGTGCTGATAGGCAAAAACTTTGCACCACGTTAATCGGTGTATTTACAATTGAGAGCTTTTGTCAAGAAGCCATACCTGGTGACTAGGGTTGGAAAACCCTCTGCAGCTTTTGCTACACTATCTGCGTCCCCATACCTTTTTTTCATTTCATCCTCAAAACATTTTGGAGGTTCTAACACTTGAATAATGAACATTTGGCACCTTTGTTCCAGCTCCCTTGCACCTCTGATCTGCCATTGATAAAGTGAGAGGCTCCCCAGTGGGGTACTCACGAAACAGGGTGTAGAAGGAATGTATTTTTGCTTATCTGTAATGCAGGATTTGCAAAATGCTTAACGCTGATGTTCCTGTGGCTGTTTCTCTATAGCAGAAGGCACCGGAAGGTAACGCTAAACAATGTGCTGTGTAAGTTTTTGGTAGAAATGATGAGCAGAAGTACAGTAGTAGGGGGACATGTCATCCTGAGACTAAGTCAGAATGGGGGAAAGAAACTCCAAATTTAAAATGTCTTATGAGATTGAAAAGAGACAATTAAAAGAGTAACACAATAAAATGTATAGACCCCTATTCCTTTTTAGTCATAGGCATATTGTGTGCAAAGTACTGCAGGTTTTCTATTAGCCAGGAACTGGTCCAAAATACAGAAAACCCTGCCTTACCTTATGTACATTGCTGGGCCTGCTAGCCTGCTGGGTCCAGGCTTTGCCCATCATAGTGGGTAAAACACCAAATGGGTCTGGGAACCATAAAGATGGACCACAACCCTGGCCCTGTATAGCACCCTGTGGCTAACTAGCCACTTTGCGCCAAGGTGAGAACCTAATACTGGATCAAGTGCCGGAAGCAAACTTTACAGGTCAGTCCCACACAGTGGTTCTGGTCCCCAAGACATAACATCGCTATGCATCAATCCAGTAACGGCTAGATAGCACAGTAAAATGTTGATAGAAATGTCAGAAGGAAAATGATTGGTTAAAAAGAAAAAACTTGTTCAAAAGAGGTCCAATATCTAAGGACAAAAAACTGGAGTCTAGTGAAGTGGGTGAGGTTATGTGACCGTACACTAGCAAGTTTTTTGCCAGCGTCCAATCCCCTACATATAACCCTATGGTCTTTGAATAAAAGCCCTGTGTCCTGTACGATTAAGATACATGTTTTCCACAGTCAGGTTGTATGATGAATACTTCATATTGTTGGTTCTTCTCCGCTGGAAAGAACGGAAGCAGCAACTGGTCATAATGGATGGGCGTGAGCTAAGAAGCACTTGGAGAGGTTTGTTTTGTGTTTATCTGAATGCAGTAAAATGCATTATAGCAACAAATAGTTGTGAAATCAGCCAAAATATGTTGATTTCCATTTAAAAATGTCAAAGGCATCATCCCCATTCTCCTCCTACTGGAAACAATCTTGAATGGGCGGCAAATCTGTGGAGCCTCATGGGAGAAGCACCGCTAAGCATTAGCCATGAATGATAGTCTGAGAAAATAATGATAGCTAACAGAATTACTAGGATACTTACTCAAATAATCCATTTTCTGACATGAGAGATCCATCCACAGAATCAAGTCCTTGTTCTGAAAATTGTTTCAAGGCACTTAAAGCTGCCTGTAAAAGAAAACAAACATGTTAAGATTACATATTATTCAAAAAGTTTTACATTTATAAAGTCTACATGGTTGCTGATACAAGCTTCCGTTCTGTTTGCATTAAGCTGGTCCCCAATACATTTGGTATTCACAAAACATTCACCGTAATGCCAGCAGCATATGCTTCACAGAGTACAGTGAAGATGGAACAACTTCTAAAGGATCTTATAAATGTTAACGCTATTGTTTTTTTTTTTATTTTGTTAAGTGTCAATCCACCAAAAATTGGGCAGCACAGTGGCGAAGTGGTTAGCCCTTCCACCTAGCAGTTTTGGAGCCGTCGGTTTGAATCCCAACCATGGCACCACCTGCCTGCAGTTTGCATGTACTGTATGTATGAATGTGAGTTAGGGACCTTAGATTGTAAGCTCCTTGAGGGCAGAGACGGATGTGACTGTACAATATATATGAGTAAAGAGCTGGGAAATTTGACAACGCTATATAAGTAACTGTAATAAATAAGTTAAAAACTCAGTTTTGGATGGAATATCAAGAAGTTCTTTTTCTAGTGCCTTTTTGTAGCCAGGTGAATATACATTTTAGAATATATATGTTCTTTTTAACCACCAGTTGGAGCTCTACTCTTCCTTTTTCAATGGTTAGTCATTCCAGCTTTGCTAAAAGAAGCCCACTATTTATAAAACTCAATAGCTCAAGATAAATAAATCAGAAGGGTGGCTCATTCAATATTGGATGTTCAGTCTGAAGTTTCAGACAAACAAAAAGATAATCAAAGCAGGCTGTTTCTGCTGTGCTGCCTCTTGATAACCCATAGTGTGCTGGGAGACCCCTAGCATGCGCTCACCTCTACAGTACATCCAGAAAATGTATTCACAGTGCTTCACTTTTTCCACATTTTTTTATGTTACAGCCTTATTCCAAAATGTATTAAATACATTATTTTTCTCAAAATACTACAAACAATACTTCATAATAACGTGAAGGAAATTTTTTGAAATCTTTGCAAATTTATTATAAATAAAAAAAACAAAAATCCCATGTACATGAGTAATCACAGCCTATACACATTACACAATTAAGCTCAGGTGCATCCTGTTTCTACTGATCATCCTTGAGATGTTTCTACAACTTGATTGGAGTTCGCCTATGGTAAATTCAGTTGATTGGACATGATTTGGAAAGGTACACACCTGTCTATATAAGGTCCTACAGTTAACAGTGCATGTCAGAGCACAAACCAACCATGAAGTCCAAAGAATAGTCTGTAGACCTCCGAGAAACAGATCTGAGGAAGGGTACAGAAACATTTCTGCAGCATTGAAGGTGCCAATTAAGGAAAGTGGCTTCCATCATTTGTACATGGAAGAAGTTTGGAACCACCAGGGCTCTTCCTAGCGCAGACCGCCCAGCCAACTGAGCGATCGGGGGAGAAGGGCCTTAGTCAGGGAGGTGACCAAGAACCCGATGGTCACTCTGACAGAGCTCCAGCATTTCTCTGTGGAGAGAGATGAACCTTCCAGAAGAACAACCATCTCTGCAGCACTCCTCCAATCAGGCCTGTATGGTAGAGTGGCCAGACAGAAACCACCCCTCAGTAAAAGGCACATGACAACCCATCTGGAGTTTGCAAAAAGACACCTGAAGGACTCTCAGACCATGAGAAACGAAATTCTCTGGTCTGATGAAACAACGATTTAACTTTTTGGCCTAAATGGAAAGGGTCATGTGTGGAGAAAACCAGTCACCGCTCATCCCCTGGCCAATACCATATTCCTACAGTGAAGCATGGTGGTGGCAGCATTATGCTATGGGGATGTTTTTCAACGGCAGGAACTGAGACACTAGTCAAGATCAAAGGAAAGATAAATGGAGCAATGTACAGAGACATCCTTGATGAAAACCTGCTCCAGAGTACTCTGGATCTCAGACTGGGGAGAAGGTTCATCTTCCAACAGGCAAGATATCAAAGGAGTGGCTACAGAACAACGTTGTGAATGTCCTTGAGTGGCCCAGCCAGAGCCCAGACTTAAACCCAATTGAACATCTCTGGAGATTATTTATATATATATATATATATATATATATATATATATATATATATATATATATAAAAGAACATCTCTGTAGCGATCTGAAAATGGCTGTGCACTGTCGCTCCCCATCCAACCTGATGCAGGTTGAGAGGTTCTGTAAAGAAGAATGAGAGAAACTTCCCAAAAATAGGTGTGCCAAGCCTTTAGCATCATACTCAAAAAGACCTGAGGCCGTAATTGGTATTGAGCAAAGGCTGTGAATACTTATGTACATGTGATTGTTTTATTTTTTATTTTTAATAAATTTGCAAAAATTTCAAACTTCTTTCACATTGTCGTTATGCGGTATTGTTTGTAAAATTTTGAGGAAAATAATTACTTTAGAGTGATTGGTGCTGAGTATTACCAGTATACATAAAAAAATAATGCTTCAAAAATTAAACTGCAACAAAGCCAGCCAGTTTATTGCCAACCTTCCACGTGCTGACAACAGGAAACATAAAAACTTCTGGATAAGGAATGCAACGAAGGAACTAGCCCAAAAAAATTAAGCAAATAGAACTGGATAGGAGAGGAAAAAGCAACAGGAGTTGTAGACTAATAAGGAAATTTGGGCATATTAGAAGATTTTAAAAGAGATGCCACACAATCTGCAGCTTCTGAGAACCAAAACCAGGTTAGTATGAAATGTTCTTGCCTGATATAGTCCTATATATAAAATTTTTCACTCACAGTATATTTTACATATTCATTATATTCTGTGGACGCATTGGAATCACCAAGAGGTTGGACAATATGTCATGGCAATTGTAATTTAAAAAAAAGTCTACATATCCCTTTCACCATTCCTTTCCTGGCATTATGAAGAGAAAGGTAGTTTAGGAGGTGCTGTCAATTGACAGACCACATAGTTTGTGACATTAAATATATCTGTCAACAAAACATCAACCAATCACATGGGATTGGCTGTGCCACTCTCCTAACAATCATGTGAAGGAAAAAATAGATTACATTATTTGGACATCTGTGCAAGGAGGCAGATGTTTGTTTTAAATATATTTAAAAGATCAGTGGTGTGTCTTCAATTGATATAAAAGTATATAAACAAACATAATCTGCTACTATGGAGCAAAGTAGGCCCGAGATACATGAGTGTGAACATTTGGTGGCTGCAACTTCTTGCCCAAAGTAGCCATCTCATCATTTTTCGCTTGAGGCTTTTTAGTTTGAGAAAGAAAAAAATGTAACTTAGTTTTGTGTTGTGTGTTTGTGCTAAGTGAAATGGGAACGCTGAGCTATAGTTTGCATGTAATGTATTATATAAGTTGCATACACACATTGCTTTTTAACTGCTGCTACTAGAACATGGTGACAGACAATTTATTAATACCCACATCTATTCCAAAAACATTTGTTATTCAATGCCTGTGCAACACAAACACTTTGTAATTATTCAATCTCAAAATCTCCAGATAACAGTAACAGCCCGACAAAAGTTCTAACACTACTGCACTCTATCTGCAGGTGCAGAACGCTCCAGTAAATTTTTGCCTTTAGCCACTGATAGTACTTTTTGGGATCGTGGAATAAGATGTGTATATGTGAATACTGCTTTTCATTACGGTGAGCTGATCCATTAAAAGGAGGAGTATTCTGAGGAGATTGAAAATATATTTACAACGCTTTAATTAAGCTTCCATCTAGTAAGCGCACACACTATAAGGTGACGGGCACCACCACCGTGGTGTTTTTACATAGGATCGCAACTGTGGATTATCTATGGACTCTTTCATGAACTCTTTAATTATGAATTCATATTAATTGTCATTTTTTATCCATAAGTTTTGAATATATCAAACTATTTATAATCTTCATTTTATTTTTTTATTTTGGATAGTTAACGTATAGATTATTTTCTTGTTGGCGCAGCTTTTTGTATTTCCTTATTGCACTTGCAATCCCTGTCCCAACTTTCAGGGGCGCTCGGACAGAAATTGTATGATAGGCCACCTTCATCATCTTGGGCAACTCAGACAAATATTTGACAGACTAATTCATCATAACATCTAGTATCTGCAGGGCTGGTGCTACCACTAGGCAGCCACCTAGGGCGCTCTACCACCTAGGGCGCAACCATGGACTCTGTCCCGGTGAAGCTCCAGGCATGGGTGACCTTGGCTTTCCTCTCCAGGTCACTGTGAGCCCCGTTCACTGCCAGAACACATCTGTTGCAGGTGCCGCCAAACCCTCAATGTGTCTCACTGAGCTCCCTGCTGTCACATCTCCTCCTCACCTGTGTGTGAGTACAGCAGAGGGGGCAGGGCAGGGCTCTGTGAAATTCATGGGAGCATTGGGGGAGGTGCAGTGGATACCAAGGAGCGGCCTTGATGGCGCCTGCAGGGACTCCTAAAAACAATACTGCCCACCCGCTATGGAGGAGAGCCCTAATGAGATAAACAATGAAGCCATGGAGAAGTAAGGAGGAGGATGGATACTCTGATCTACATCGAGCAGTGTGGGTGGAGGAGTGTGAGTAGTGCAGGAAGTAGGAATCAGGTAGGTCAGTGTAGGGGTCAGGTAGGTCAGTGTAGGGACAAAGAAAAACAAGTAGAGTTGTCAAGGAAAAGATCCGCTTGTGCAGTGTGCCTTCAATCGACAAGACAAGTGATGATGTGATTCCTTCACCAATAAGCAAGATGGACTCTCACCTCAAAATATGGACCCCTGATTTAACAGACAGGTCAGAAAATGCATGTTCCCATCATGGGTAAATCACAGCATTCAGTAGATATAGCGGTAGTGCTCAAAGATTGAATCCTTTTCAGTATCCTCAAGTCAATATCATTCCACATAAAAACATAAAGAACAAAATCTAGTGCTCTCCGTTTAAACAAATTTATTTTAAAACAGAAGTAAAAGAGATACACTCACATTCTGGTGCACTGATCTCCAGTGCTGAGTGCTGGGCATGAGAACAAACATAACACAGCGTCCATGCATGGATCAGTATAGCAGCTTGCTGATGACGTCACGGCTTAGGTCACGTGGTCCGTACGTGCTGCGTCCCCGAAAGTAGGTGGGACTTCATCAGCGGCGACGGCGTGACGTCGGACAGCCGCTTTTAAGCTGGTATACTGATAATGAGCCAATGAGAGAGAAGATAGTGCGCAAGGCAGTTTCACAGAGACAACACACATCAAGCGTGACTCCGGAAGCCAAATTAACACTTAATCAATTACCGGAAGGAGAGGAAGTAGGTCAGTGTAGGGGCTTTGAGCAACATCAGTTGTTATCCCTGAAGAGCCGACCGGCCACTCTAAAAAACGGTACCGGGATGACGCATGCAGCTGCATGCGTCATCCCGGTATAACCCCTTAAAGCCGAGGCCATATATGGACAGTGTGGGTTGTCAAGCACATACAAGATTCACATGGTTATAATATGGTCGCCTGGTCATCACCTTGCTGCTGCTGGATGGGATTTCTTTACCTCAGCCCGGGGGTGGGTGGGGGTAGATCATCATCCCTGTCCCCTGTCTTCCCTGGATATAGTTTGGGTGTTGCTATTTTTTAAGTTACAGACGCCCCTTTTTTTGAGAGATGTTCTCTTTTTAAAGGATATCCTATATTTATAGATATGTTATTGATTTCATTTCAGAGCATTTTACTCCTGATGAATACACTTTGAACTGATGCCCAGACAAGTTTGGCTCACTAAGAGCAATTGCTTATGTTTATTAATGGATGAATGATTTATGACATTTTACTGCTAATCATGTTGTATTTTACTTTGTATATGTATACATGTGTTATTTACAGTATATCATGTCTTCTACCAAAGATTATTGATACTTTTAACTTGATTTGGAATTAATAAACAATTTAATGATCAATATAAACTAGATATTTATTCAGTGACATGCCTTATATAAAGTCGCATTATTTCCTCTTCCTTTTTTGTTTAAAAAAATTTGTAAATATGGCTGCCCCCATTTACATATATAGTTATAACCTATAAATAGAAACAAGGATTTTTAAAACATTAGTTTACATTGATAGAACTATTTGAATCAAACATTAGGATCTATTTATATGTATAGCTATATAAAAAAGAAAAAAGAAAAAAAAAAAAAAAAACAGAACTATACATTTTCTTTCAATGTATATATCATATTAAGCCACTTCCTAAACAATAGATTGAATTACTTTCTTGTAATTAATACACCAGAAACATTAAAATGCTGATAACTGGACAAAATGTTTTGTTATGGGATACACTGGGGGGCAAATAAGGTAACACGAAGCTAAAATGAAGTGCACAAACCCAGGGGAGTCATTATGACTATGCTGGAGAGTCAAACCAATGATTACGGACTGAAACAAAATGGAGCATGGTGCCAAATGCACAAACTGTGTCAAAAACACTGAAGGGGGAATGCTTTTTAATTATGTTTGATACCCCTCGAACAGTGTTTGAAAAGTTGTCTCCTGCTGATGAGAACTGTTCAGCCTTGACACGTTAAAGAGAAACAAAATTCATCTGACATTTTCCGGAGCAGCGGAAAGGTTAATAAGAGATTGGCAAATGGTGGGGAAAGTAAGCGCCCTCCAGTTAATTAAAACACATGGTTTCTCGTCCATTATTTACACAAATACATAAAAAGATACTTTACTCTCGAACCATTTTACAGCGCTATTGTGGGCTAATTCCCGCAGGTTTTAAAACAGATGTTTTTACAAATTTTATGTATGACTTTTGTAGTTGGTTTAGTGGTGCCAAAAAGCAGATGCCAGCAGGACACTGCTTTTTTTGGCTAAGTTTTACTTTATAAATATGTAGACGTATCAGTAGGAGGTAAATTTCTCTGGTAAAGGTTTTAATTTCTATCTCTCCCTGTTATCAGTCAACATTTAGAAAACGGTATCAAAATCATCTAACCTCACTCTTTTTGTGTTTAGTTTGCTCAACTAAGCTGAAGTGCCAGTTTAGGCTAAGACTTCCATCATAAGCAAAGAACAAATTATGTGAAAGATAGGAGGTAATGTTTTTTTCATCAAGTTATGTCATCATTTACTGAAATATACTCAATAGTGTACAGTTAAGCACTCCTGATCCAGTGTGTGCCTTGTGTATATATTGCATGGTTAATATGTTCCTATCATTAGGAAAACTACAAAAGGTGCCCTGCTGGAGGTGTGGTAAAATAAATGATTAACAGAAAGTAAGGTCTCATTGATACATGCACTTCATCTCTTTGCTGCCCGCCCACCGTCAAATGACGATGGGGCGGTGCAGCTCTTGTTCTGGGACGTCATCACAGAATGGCTGCGCCGTATTGCTAGGACACAGCCCGTTCACGACTCTTTAACCATGTGATCGGCTGTGTCTAATCACAGCCGGCCACATGTAAACAAGGAGATGTCGGTAATATGCTCTCCTCACCTCACACTGACAGAGTGTGAGGAGAGGAGAGCCGATCAGCAGCATCTTCTCACAGGAGGACATCTAGGGATATAATCAGGGCACGGATCATCAGTGACCTGATTACAATAAATAAATACAGTGTCAACAATCATTGCCCACCAATGCCAACATATAGTTACCCACAAGTGCCACCGATCAGTGCCCATTAGCGATGCCAGTCAGTGCTGGCAATCAATGCCGCCTATCAGTGGTGCCCATCACTGCTGTCAAATTCCCATCAGTGCCACCCATCAATGCCGCTTATCCATGACCAGTGCCGCCTATTAGTACCTATCATTGCTCATCAGTTCCACATATCAGTTCAGCCTATCAGTACCCATCAGTGCCACCTTATCAGCGCACACCGCCTCATGAGCACACATCAGTGAAGGTGAAAAATTACTTAGTTACAAAATTTACCGACAGAAAAAAAGTAAAAAAAAATTAGTTTTCAAAATTGTTAGTCTTTTATTTTGTAAAAAACCCAGCAGTGATTAAATACCACCAAAAGAAAGCTCTATTTATGTGAAGAAAATGATAAAAAATGTGTTTGCGTGAAGTGTAGCACGACCACACAATTGTCATTCAACCTGCGAAAGCACTGAAAAATGAAAAATGGCTTGGGCAGGAAGGGGGTGCAATTGTTTGGTTGGCAAGTGGTTAAAAACTATTAACAATAAAGGGAATTTTGGTCTTCCCCACCATAAGTGTATTATTTGCTACATCTCTACACTACATGCACATATAATCATGTTTTATCCCTTCAACCCTTTCACTGACAATGACATGTATCAAACATGGCATTGAAAGGGTTAAAATTAGTTCACAGCTAGAGTTTGTTTTTAATTTTATCAGCCAAGGCTTTAATGGTGAAGTGATCAGAGTGACTTCTCCTACGCGTCTCCTGGGCTTACCTGCTCCTCCTGGACCACAAAAAACAAACAACCTCAGGATGAATGTTGAGGAGCATGGGGGAGAGATCTGATGCCCAATGCCTCTGTGCAAGAAAACCTGGAAGCACTCTGCCCTGAGCACTTTCGGGTTCACAGATGACAGCAGGCTGCCCCATAGAACAGATTAAGTATAGTGTGATCTGTTAAGGCAAAGTACAGGGGAGACCCCTAAAGTTTCAATAAAGAGTACTTGTCACCTGCATAACACTATATTATTGTAATCACGTTACTATTGTAAGCTCCCTTATAATGAGAATACGGTCAATAAATAAGAGAATGGACTTTGTGCACCTAGGACGCACACATATATGTAAACACTTACTGCACAACACATATTGCCTTAGTTAAGGGAATAAAATGACATTCACAGTGAACACAATTTTGATGAGCTGCAGAAGTTTGTAGAACACTACCTATGTAAAAAATTTTATGTCATAGTTTGTCACAGCTTTTCAGGTGCATGCGATTTTGAGAGTTGGCATCTATTTTAAAAAATAGGGGGTGTTATGTTTGTGTGCATTAAAATGAATTATTATGTCTTTTGTATGTGTGAAGGAAAAAAAAAGGTAAGGCACTTCAACTACGTTTCCTGATAGAAATCCAATGTGGCAAGCTGCTATCAGTTTGAGCTTAGTGGCTCTGCATCACTGAAATCCCATGCAATTCTCCCCTGCTGCATTGCAAGTCCTCCCCACCTCATTTTCATAACATAAAGGGGAGGATACTCTGTAGTACAACAGGAGAGACTTAGGCAGGGCTGATAACACCGCTTGAGATTTGAAAGCAGCAGAGGTAGCGCTGATCAGCTCAAATGGTATAGGACCTGCTGAAATTTCAGAGCAATGGATTTTTTTGTTGTTCTTGTAGCAATGTTTAAGCGACAGAACAATGGGAAAAGTGCATAGACCAGATACATTTTTGTTTTTGCATAGATACATGCTATAAGTTCTAAACCTTTTTTTATAAAAAATAAAATAAAAGATATGGTGCAGATAATACACTGATGACAGCTAACAAGCTTGAAACCACTGTATGATGTTATGTGATTTGAGGCTGTGTGTGAGCTATATCATGGCGTGTCTTTGCATGCATAGCTGGCCACAGGATGAGCAAGGAAAATTTTTAAATGAGAATCCCACCATTGCTAACCTCTTCTTCTGAATATACTAGTTTCTGCCTGTTATGCTGCTCTAACAGCTTCGATATTTTTTAAAGCATAACTTTACTGTTTATTTTCTGTCATCTCCAGCAGCCCCTCCTCCAATCCCGTCAATTTTTTTTTCCAAAAAGTACCCTTATATACAGTGCCTTGCAAAATTATTCCCCCCCCTTGGCATTTTTCGTGTTGGATTGTTTGAGGATTTGCATCATTTCATTTACAGAACATAATTGTGAAGCAAGCAAATAGCACAAAATAACATAGATGCATAACTATTCACCCCCCTAAAGTCAATACTTTGTAGAGCCACCTCTTGAGGCTATCAGAGCTCCAAGTTGCTTTGGATAAGTCATTTGGATAAGCTTGCCACTGGGGTTCCTCCTTCCAAACAGCTCCAACTCCTTCAAGTTGGATGGTTTGCGTTTGTGAACAGCAATGTTTAAGTCTGACCACAGATTTTCTAGTGTATTGAGGTCTGGGCTTTGACTAAACCATTCCAACACATTTACAGGTTTCCCCTTAAACCACTCAAGTGTTGCTTTAGCAGTGTAATTCGGGTCACTGTCCTGCTGGAAGCTGAACCTCCATCCTAGCCTCAAACCACACAAAAAGTGGTACAGGTGTTGCTCAAGAATATCCCTGTATTTAGCACCATTCATCTTTCCCTCAACTCTGACCAGTTTCCCAGTCCCGACTGCTGAAAAACATCCCCAAAGCACAATGCTGCCACCACCACGTTTCACTGTGGGGATGGTGTTCTTTGGGTGATGTGATGTGTTGCATTTGCGCCAGACATAGCGTTCTCTTCGATGGACAAAAAGTAAAATTTTAGTCTCATCAGAGCAGAGCACCTTCCTCCATACATTTTGGGAGTCTCCTACGTGCCTTTTCGCAAACTCAAAACGTGACATTTTGTTTTTTGCTGAAAGTAATGGCTTTCTTCTGGCCACTCTGCCATAAAGCCCAACTCTGGAGCGTACGGCTTATTGTCGTCTTATGTACAGAAACTCCAGTATCTGCTGTGGAGCTCTGCAGCTCCTCCAGGGTTACCTTAGGTCTCTTAGCTGCCTCTCTGATTAATGCCCTCCTTGCCTGGTCCATGAGTTTTGGTGTGCGGCTGTCTCTTGGCAGTTTTGCTGTTGTGCATTGTTCTTTCCATTTGGTTATGATAGATTTGATGGTGCTCCTAGGGATCATCAAATATTTGGATTTTTTTTTTTATAACCTTACACTGACTTGTACTTCTCAAAAACATTGTTCCTTACTTGTTTGGAGAGTTCCTTGGTCTTCATGGCAGTGTTTGGTTAGTGGTGCCTCTTGTTTAGGTGTTGCAGCCTCTGGGGTCTTTCAAAAAGGTGTGTATATGTAATGACAGATCTTGTGACACTTAGATTTCACAGGTGTGGACATAATTTTACAAATTATGTGACTTCTGAAGGTAATTGGTTGCACCAGAGCTTTTTATGGGCTTCGTAACAAAGATACATGCCAATTATCAGTTTTTTTTATTTCTGAAAAATTGTTTTATATATTTATTTTTCTAATTTGACTTCACCAACTTAGACTATTGTTTTCTGATCCATCACATATAATTCAGATTAAAAAACATTGAACTAAAGGCTGTAATGTAACAAAATAAGTAAAAAGCCAAGGGGGTGAATACTTTTGCAAGGCACTGTACATTTTCCCCTGCAGTCTTCTGGCTTCTTGGTTGGGGGATGGATGTTCCTTTTCTCCTATGACCACTGTGCTATCTAAGAGTACTGTGGGCCCAGTCTGGTGCGTACATGAAGGGGTTGGTTCAGAGGAAGTGGGTTGGATGACACAGGGTACCATTAACCTGGGAAAAGACTGGCGCTGGACATATATATATATATATATATATATATATATATATATATGGATATAAATTATCTACATATTAAAGGCTAAATTCAATTAAGTATTTTGTGATTGCCATCTCATAAAGTAAGAAAGTCCATACCATTATCAGGTGAGTTCACAAGTGCTAACTAATGAAACCACCTTTGAGTGGAAGAGGCTGGGAAGTTGCCAGATGATGGTCCTTGAATAACTGTCAAAAGTACATGGATGAGATGCATCAACAGTTTGGAAACTCCCTAAAACATCTCAATTGAATATTTTATAAACAGTTACCGAAGAACATGTAGTGGTGATGGGGGTGTGGGTACAGTTTACATGAGCTGCCTCATCTATCAACTATTTTAAAATCTTTACCTCACTGACCACTGATATAGGTGTTAAGCTTTGTTTTTGCCAATTCTCCACCAATCAGAGTATGTAGTGGTGTTTAGATTTTCACAAGCACAATTACAAAGAAAGGCTATGTCGAATAATTAGTCTCTGTAGTGCTTCCATGTGTTTAACATCATACACATGGTTATGCTTATCTGTCATAACTACAGCACGCTCTCCAAGAGTAGCAATGGCTGGCTTATATCTCAGTCTAACGTCAATTTGTTTGTATAATACGTTTATGAGAAAAAGCTGTTTGGGAACCACATTTGAAGACCATCCAGATATACATTCAGCTAAAAAATTATTTTAAATTTTTAAACCAGACGGCAAAGCTAAATATGGATATGGTTATTAAAACACATCAAGCTGCACCTAACAAGCCCACCGAGTGTCCATATACATTAGGAATAGGTCAGACAACTCTACATGGGCTTGGAGCTCAAGGTGACCTGAACAGTAACAGGCTGGTCATCTGCAAGACCAAGATGTTTACTGTTGTTGCTGAATTTTTCAGAATTTTCTTGCATAAAATTAAGGCTGTATACACACACAATGGTCACTACAACTGTTCAACATCAGATACAACATCTGTCAAGCTGGGGCTGTCCTATAAACAGTAAGATTACAATGACCAAACTAATCTAATCTGTCTCATAATTGGACTATGCATGGTCACCTTAATGAAAATGTCTACTGAGGAAGTATGGAGGCTGCCATTGCTGACCTCTCCTGCTTAAATACTTGGTTACTAGATGCCAATCTAACCAAATGGCTTCAGTACTTTAAGTCAATGACCGGGAATAATTTTACATAGAAGAAGCTAGTCTTTGTCTATGTAAACTAGTCTGCTAGTTTTTTCCAGGTCAGTGTGTCAAAGTACTGATGCTAGAGAGAGTCATTCAATGAGCAGTTTCAGAAGAAGTTCAGCCATGTCGGTCTTCATTTCTCTAAGTACTGAGTTCCTTTACATCAGATAGTAATTCACAGTACCTCTAATCACTGCAGGAATGGCCTGTTAAGATCTCTGATTCAATTTATATTTGGCTAACCCCACCTCCCCCGGCCCCTAGGCACGTCCAGTGTTTCCCCTCTAATTAAAAAGGATTCTTTACTTTACTTGTTCGGGGCATAGAGACAATGTGCTCTACCCCCTGTCCAGCAGCATATTTTCACCTTTTCTTCACTTCATTGCTGCTGGGATTAAAGAGAAAGGTATAGGAGCAAAGAGAAAATGAGTACATGCTTCTGGTGAGAAGGGAGAGTGGTGGGAGTTAAATGGTCTTGTTACTTTGGCCTAAATATACAAATATAAGAAAAACAGGTGAAGCCAGAGTAGGGTGGCACCTATGAGCAAGCATGTGCTGAGAATCAATGCCAAGTGACTGTTGTGTAGGACACAGACAAAGGTATTAAGAGTAAATGTTAGATCAATTTTAGACATGTGCAGAGTAAAATATTTTGTTTCGGAATTTCGTTTTCGTCCCAAAAATTAAATTATTTAGTTACTCCCAAAATTCGTTTTTATTTATTTAGTTTTTCGTTCAAAAATTGCATTCGTTCGAAAATCCACATAAATTACGGTCAAATCTGTCTTTGAAGGCTTATGGTGTCTGTCGAATGTATAAAGAAGATTCGACGGAGCTAGTATATAGCATACTTCGTGTGAACTTTAGAATCCTATTAAAGTCTTTGGGACTCCAACGTTCAAAATCTAAAGTGCTAATTTTAAAGGCTAATATGCAAGTTACTGTCAGGAAAAAAGTGTTTGGGGACCTGGGTCCTACCCCAGGGGACATGTATCAATGCAAAAAAAAGTTTTAAAACTGAAGTTTTTTCGGGAGCAGTGATTTTAATAATGATTAAAGTGAAACAATAAAAGTGTAATATTACTTTAAATTTCGTACCTGGGGGGTGTCTATAGTATGCCTGTGAAGGGGCGCATGCTTCCCGTGCTTAGAACTGTCCCTGCACAAAGTGTAATTTATGCAGGAAAAAAGTCCTTTAAAATCACTCACAGCTATTATTAATTGTCGGCTCCGTAATACAGAGAACACTCATTGAAAGTCATTGATAAAAAATAAAAAATAAAATAAAAAAGCGTGGGGGTCCCCCAAATTCAATTACCAGGCCCTTCAGGTCTGGTATGGATATTAAGGGGAACCCTGCGTCAAAAAAAATAAAAATAAAATGGACATGGGGTTCCCCCTAAATATCCATACCAGACCCTTCAGAGATCTGGTATGGATATTAAGGGGGACCCTGCGTCAAATTAAAAAATTGCCGTGGGGGTCCCCCTAAAAATCCATACCAGACCCTTTATCCGAGCATGCAACCTGGCAGGCCGCAGGAAAAGAGGGGGGGACGAGAGAGCGCCCCCTCCCTACTGAACCGTACCAGGCCACATGCCCTCAACATCGGGAGGATGCTTTGGGGGTCTGTGACCCCTCAAAGCACCTTGTCCCCATGTTGATGAGGACAAGGGCCCCATCCCCACAACCCTGGCCAGTGGTTGTGGGGGTCTGCGGGGGGGGGCTTATCAGAATCTGGAAGCCCCCTTTAACAAGGGGACCTCCAGATCCCGCCCCCCCCTGTTTGAAATGGTAAGGGGGTACAAAAGTACCCCTACTATTTCACAAAGAAAGTGTAAAAAATTGTTAAAAAACACAAACACACTTTTGAAAAATTCCTTTATTAAAAATAAAAAAAAATTAAAAAAAAGATTCCAGCGGTGGTAAGCCACTCTCGCTATCCAGCGACAGATGATCATCCGTCACCTGACCCCGCCCCCTTCTGACGCAAGGGGAAACCCGGGCTTCCCTAGTGACGTATGGGTGACCCCGCCCCCCTCTAATGTAACGGAAACCTGCCTGTGTTACATCAGAGGGGGGCGGGGTCACCCATACGTCACAGAGAAGCCCTGTCTAGCAGACAGGAATGGTTAGAGGGACATGCCAAGGTCGGTACATGGAAGTCAGAGATAACATACAGCAGGACGCCACACCAGAAGCCTAAACACAACTGTTACTCGGGCAAAGCTGGCTTGCAGTGCACGGAGTGAAATGGTGTTTTCCTGTTAGAGGCTGGGGTGGAGGCATGCTGAGAGAAGATTACTTAACATGCGGGTGTGAGAGCGTGGTCCCTAAGCTGAAACATTACTGCAGATTCGCGACAAGTTCCTTCATTCACAGAACCACACATGGCTGCGCTCTTTTCAAAATGTGACAGCCGGTACAGGGAACTTCTCCCTGTACTGCTGTCACACACTGGACTCAGATCCCTGAACCCCTGCAGGAGCAGGAACATGTTACACGTTCCACCCTAAAAATGGGTGAAACATGTAACATGTTCTCAAAGCTGAACTTATCCTTTAGGCTGCCAACATTAAAGGGCAATTGAATGCAGATTTGATCACATAAACACAAAAGCTCACTTTTAAGCCTAGTACACATGGGCCAAATGTCGGATGGCATCGGGACATTCAATAGAAACCGACCGACATTCGTCCAATGTGTAGAGCCGTTCGGCTGGCTTCTGTCGAAGGGGATTGACCTAAAAAGATCTGCCGACAAGCTCCCGATCAGCGCTCTCAGCTAATGACTGAGAGGGTTGACAAGAGTGTTTTGCCAGGTGATGTTGGGCCTCCATCAGAACACAATAATTAAGCAGGGAAAATCGCTGTACTAACTGAGTCGTCAGGTTTTTTTTCCGCTCTGCTGGGTTGAACAAAAAAATACTAGTAGCGTGTACAAGGCTTTAATCTACGGAGCACGTGAAATGCACACAGGCATACCCTGTTGTATCTGAAAACAAACAATAGGGACTTGACACTTCACCATCATCAGAGATCACAAGAGTCTGGATAGCTTACCTAGTAGCCCAGTCTAGCAAAAAATTGTTTCATGTCTATAGATAACTCAGTACAATATAAAGGAGCATTCTGAACATTCTCAAGTGAATCTTCCAAGAAGGAATCAACATTATTTTTAAAGAAAAAAAAGTAGAAAAAAAAGATATACAGCTTTCATTACTTAGTTATAAAGATGTGCATTTGGAATGGCTGTGAAGCAATGGTTTGACTTCGGCACAGTTCATCAAATCCTCATTCTTCACTCTGAACTCTCAATTGCTGGGTCTACTAACTCTTGTTGTGATGATTATCGATGCGTTAAGTCGATCTAATAAAGTGGGATCATGCAGCACCTGGATGCATGAAAGAACATTTCAGCAAACATTAACAAGATATATGGTGTTCAGATTCTCAGGGCACCTAGTAACAGTAAATGACTCAAAAATGTTTTTGATCTTGGTAAGTTGGGTAACTGTGCCTTTTGTAAGGGGGAAAAAAAATAAAAAATCAAGATAACAGAATCATTCACCTATATGCTAAACAGTCTCTGCTTCTTCTGTTTCTTTAAAATAATCATCTATAAAGATCTTTACCAAATTGTGCTTTTTAGTACACTTAATGTCTTCCAAATGAAGTCCAGATGTAGAAGGCTGTAGGAACAGTTCTCAGGCCTGAAAAAGATGACATAAATCTTGCAGCTGACAAAGATCCTGCTGAGCTCAGTTGGGGAAACTCACAAAGGATCTGTTTTGGGCCAGAAAAGCTGCTGGGTACGAAGACAGATGTGTACACTCCTATTAAAAAAGAATGATTAAAAAGAAAAAAAAAGAGAGAGAGAGCAGTCTGTAGCAAGTCTCACCAATATTCCCAAAGTCAAGGCTAGGTGGAGATTTATTTGCACGAGCTACAAAATGTGATTTACCTCAAAATAAAATATTTATTTTAATTAAGGAGTGAGTGAATCAAAGGGAAGTCCTACACATCCAGCCTTCAATCTGGATAAATAGAGCCAACTGTTGTTTACTGGTGACCTCATGCTATTTTTCTTCATAAGATGCATAACATTAACATCCGTGTTTATCCAGATGCCACAAAGAAAAAAAAAAAAAAGAACTTTTTAGTTTGCTCAAGAATCTTTAGTGACACAGTGTGAGTACAATGATTTCTGGCCATGGTGGCATATGGTCAAACATTGGTTTAGTTTTTAACACAAAAAATCTGTCTATTTATTTATATCTCGTGCTTCTGATTTTACAACACTTTAAAGCCAAAGTAGAAGAATTGATGCTGAGTGTCTAACAAGGAAATAAACAAATCTCCCCATGACACCTGTACCTCCAAGCACCGCATTGCTACTTATTTTTAGTCATTTTTAGTAAAGTAACATGGAGTGATACAGCTAATTAGCATCTCATCTGCTTTTCAGCTGGCATCACGGCTTGTTTATTCAGATATAGGTTTTTGTAGTGCTATTTTGAACGAGATCCATCAAACTTTAGTCTGCACAGAAGAACGAGCCCATTGCCCCAAACATAGATGAGTTTCCACAAGAAAAAAAAGGGTCTATTTACCTCTTTGGATAAATGGAGATGTCAATCAAACATATCATGGGTACACACAATGGATAATTGTGGCCAGTTTATACACAGGAATGTGTCCTTGTGCACATGCCAATGTCTTGTATTGTGTGGTACTGAGTTCTTAGTTTATGCATAGAAATATAAAAAGCTAGTCATTCATGCAGCAACATATGTTTCGTAGAAAGGTATTAAAGTGGTTGTAAACTGAGTTTTAATCACTTGCACCTACAGGTATGGCTTACCTAGGTACTGAGAATGTCTCCTAAACTTGCAATGTTTAAGAGATATTCAGACTGCATCTATCCCGTGCTCTGAAAGTCTAGCATACCATGCTGGACCTTCAGAGCCCATGCCGTTTATCAACATTAAACCTCATCTGCCACATAGTCGCCCAATTAGACAGTGCATGGAGGGCAGTTTGTAAATTGGAGATATCCTGTAAGGACGTTATTCCACTGCATAGTTTGGTGACATCTGCAAAGAACGAAATGGTACTTTTAATCCCAAACCCTAAATGATTTATAAAGATATTAAAAAGTAGGGGTCCCAATACTGAACCTTGGAGTACACCACTGATAACCTTAGACCATTCAGAGTAAGCCCTTGTACACACGGTCGGAGATTCCGACGGAATGTGTCCTATCGGACCGTTTTGTCGGATAATCTGACTGTGTGTGGTATGCATCGGACTGTTTCCGTCGGAATATCCGTCGGACCCAATTTTCCAACTTGTTGGAAATATTTTCCGACAAACTGGTCCGATCGGACATACTCCGATCATGTGTAGAGAATTTTGATCGGACAAAGTGCCACGCATGCTCAGATCAAATTCCTACACCAAAGTTATTGGCTACTAGCGTGAACGTAGTCCCGTCGTAACGAAATAACGTCATCACGTTCTGAACGATCGGATTTTCCGACAACTTGGTCCGACCGTGTGTATGCAACAGTTTTGGACACAATCCGTCGGACAAAATCCAACGGATTTGGTTGGCAGAATGTCCGACCGTGTGTACAAGGGCTAAGAATCATTAACCGCTACTCTCTGAATTCTATCTTTTAGCCAGTTTTCAATCCATTTACAATCTGATATTTCCAAGCCTGTAGACTTTACCTTACACATTAGCCGTGTGTGAGGAATGGTTTCAAAAAGCTTTTGTCCACAGCCACCCCTCTGTCCAAGGTTTTCTTACCTCTTCATAAAAAAAAATCTGATTTGTTTGACAACTTCTGTCTTTCGTGAACCCATGCTGTCTGTTGCTTAAAATATTTTTTCCATCAAAAACTCGTCTATGTGGTCTTTTATTAAACTCTCCAGTATCTTCCCGACTAGAGAAGTTAAACTAACAGGTCTACATTTACTTGGTAAGGACTATGTTCCCTTTTTAAATATAGGCACCACATTGGTCCTACACCAATCCAGTGGTATTATTCCTTGTATTAGTCCCTAAAAATTAGAAACCATGGCTTTGAAATGACAGAGCTCAATTCTTTTGGGATCCATGGATGGATGCCATCTGATCCAGGTGCTTTATCGATCTTTATTCTGTCAAAATATTTCTGGACCATATCGCTTTTGAGCCATTGTGGATCATTTGGGGCTGTGCCAATACCACCCCCATCATGGACTTGAGCTCCCCCATGCTCCTTTGTATACACAGTACTGAAGAATGTATTTAATACATTTGTAAAGGGCCTACATTTTACTATTAATATATTTTAAGAATTTTTTGGGGTTTGTCCTACAATCTTTTGCAATATGTCGTTCGTTTAGAATTTTTGCGTCCTTGATTTCCTTTTTACATATTCTGTTATATTCTCAGTACACTCAGTATTCTCAGACACTCAGTAATGCCTGTCAGTAGCTCATCAGTGCTGCCTATCCAGTGGCACCTATCAGTGATAGAAAGAAAGCTCTATTTGTGAGAAGAAAATTATAAAATTTTAGTTTGGGTAGTGTTGCATGACCGTGCAGTTGTCATTCAAAGTGGGACAGCGCTGAAAGCTAAAAATTGTCCTGGGAAGGAAGGGGGGAAAGTGCCTGGTATGGAAGTGGTTAAATATGGTATACTCTTTCAGGTTAGTGGCCATTTACAGTCATTCTGCACTCTGAGTTGATAAATTAGAACAGCACAGATTTTTATTTTATTTGTATAAATAAAATAAATCTGATCTTTTGTCTCATGCCATTATAGTGCTGGAAATTACCACAATCTTTGGTCCAACTCACCTAATGTGTATAGGCAATGTAGTCCAGTTTGTTGGAAGATTTCTTTTTTTTTTTTTTTTTTAAATCAAAAGGTTTTTATTGCTCAAGAAACACAAAACAACATCATACATACTTGCCATTACATTTTGTATCGTCAATGAAAAGTCAGTTACACAACCACTGGTCACAACATGCCGTATGCATATATAGGAGGATGCACATTTTGTAATAGAGGGGTTATTGAAACATTTTTACCCGGCATGGACTTTCACTCTCTTGCTAATGAGTCAGTAATCCTAGCATCTCCCCCTCTGCCCTAGAATTTATATTGTTGCCCACCCAAGCGTGTCTCCGGGTACCTCTATGAACATCTGAGCAGTCTCATCTGTACCAATTCTCTGGGGCTTATACCTGGCGTATCCAGCCATGCAGCCCACAACCTGTCAAATTTCCCAGGATTTCCTCTATGCTGGTATATATACTTTTCCATGATAAGAGTGTTGCCCATATACTGAATCCATGTTTTGACCATCGGCGGTGTAGCAGATTTCCAGCTCATAAGTATTGTTTTCCTAGCTTGAAACAATGCTCTGACGAAAGCCGTCCTTGTCAGCTCCTCCTGCATTGCCCCCTCCAATACCCCTAGGAGGCATCCTAGTGGATCAAGTGGGACATTAGTTTGAAATACCCGGTTGAGTAGGGCCAGTACCCCCATCCAGTACCTGTGGAGTTTGGGGCAGCGCCAGAGGAGATGTATCAGGTCACCCCGCACTATCCTACACTTGCCACGCAGCAGGTCTGGCATTTTACCCATCTTATGCAGTTTTACTGGTAGTGTAGTGCACTCTCAGTAAGATGTATAATTGGGAGACTTTTTGTGATACGATTAATGAACAGTTGTTGACAGCCTGAAGGGCCTCTTCCCATTGCTCCCCTGTGATGGGGCCCAAGTCTGCCTCCCACTGTGAAGCTGCCTTCATGGGGTGTCCCTCCAGAAATGAAGAAATAAGCATAAGGTAACGTTGGGATATTATACCCTTTGTGTCTGTTGCATTTTTCAGTATGTGGAAAATAGGGGTGGAAGACTGTACCCATTCCACTGCGACATCCTGAGCCCGAACAGCATGTCTTAGTTGTAAGGAGTAGAAGAGCATGTTGGAAGGTAGTGCATATTTAGATTGCAAATATGCAAATGAGAGCAAATTCCCATTATGGAAGGCATGTTTGAGGTGAGTAATACCCATGGGGCGCCACCTGGGACCCTGTTGAAGTTTGGCCAGTTCCTCAAGATTTCTTAGTTTAATCATGTGCTCGCTTCCAATATCCCCAGACACTTATTATTTCCTTCTAGTAAGCTCTGCATTTCCTGATATTTGCTCAACTGTTGCAAAAGATGTTCTGAGTTGCTTTCCAGGTAGCTCTTATGAAATTCTCATTAACACAGATTTGCACCATGGAGGTGACATTTGCACCTTGATCACCTGTTGCTTGTGGAAGTCTTAGGAAACCTGTTTCTCTCTAGAGGCAGGCAAAGCCTGCTGGGAGCTGTAGTTTAGCAACAGCTGGAGAGCCACATGCTGCCTTAGCCAGCCATCGCATACTGTATATTTAAGAAGACAATCAGAAGAAAATTGTCTATAGCAGTGGATGTTAATAGAAGGAAAAAGCATGTCTTGTTTGTGCACAGAAATCAGATAGCTATCTTTTTACTGCAGTAGTTGGAACAGCTGGCCTGTAATGTAAGCATGCTGTGAAAACACTCAATGTGACTGGCCTGTGTCAAATTAAAGTTGTTTTTTGTTTGTATATCAATGCTCTACCTGTCCAGTGTTTCCGACAATTATAAAAAAAAAAAAAAAAAGTAAAAGTATAAGGTGTTGACAAACAAGAGGTCACCACTGGCTTTCTTCAAACTATGGTTCATTAAAACGAAATTGAAGTCACATTTGTGTAGCCTCGAAAAGATTTGGCCATATGCAGAGACAAATTTTACAAATCTGGTAATTTACCTCTGACACTCAACTCGTTAGTGTAAAAAAATAAAATACAAAATTCTGGTTTTAATGTATGTAAGAGAGGCTTACAGCTCTTTGGCCCCTTTCCTTCTATTGTAGTATTTAATGGAGGCCCTGTTCTGTGACTAAAGGTAATCTTTCTATAGTCCAGGGAAGAAACATGGGCTGCTGAGTGGAGGAGAAGTTCTGCAGAGACAGTCAAGAGAAAAAGACTTGTTCCCCAAAGCTGTAAGCAAGCAAGGCCTTTGTCAGGTGGCAAGGGCCACGTTCTAGAGGTGATTTGAGAGATTTTTGTAGGGGAAGTTATATTGCATATGTGTACAGTGTGTATAATTGTGCTTTACTAAGTTCAAGTATGTTACCTGATTTATTGTTCAAGATGATGGCCTTCCACAAGTTACAGCAAAGTTAAAATCAAGAAAAGAAGTGACCTCCAGTGATTTTCCATGTACAGAAACCGTATGTGCAAGGGTGATTCCCACCTCTTACTTCACACTATTCGGTTGACCTTCTGACCGAAGTATACCCAGGGGCCCACATGCTACCATAAGGAAACTACAATTTGAATCCTCCATGAATGATATCCCAGCAGATCAGGACTAGAAATGTTTGTGTTTTATATAAATATCAGGAAATGAGGTAAAAGAAGATCTAAGTTGACTGAAACTTTACATTATGTCAATCTAATTATTCAATAGTATATAGTCAATAAACGTTATAAAAATGAAGGGACAAACAGCTTAAAAAGCAAAGTCCATCCAGAATTTGACACTTCAGTTCTGGGGGAGGAGCCACAGTTAGGCCTTGTACATATGGGGTTTAACTTGCATAAGAGCGGTGTACACAGCAAGCTCGCACAAGTAGATTCCTTAACCATGTAGCCCACCTTTCAGCTCCAGCATGGTGATGTCAAACACACATAACAATGGGAGTGCTGACTGGCCTTTTAAACAAGATGCTAGCATCCTACGCAGTCTTTCAACAAGTTTCAAGAAGTGCTGAAACTTCCATATTTTAACAAAAAAATGTCAACTGTCACATAAAAGTAAATATAAAAGCATTAAAACAAGATGACAGCTTGGGTTTAGTACGTTACAAACACCGTCCCTTTGAATATCATCATCTCTTGTCTAAGCTGCTGGTCTATACAGTATAGCACGCTCCTGCTGGTGGGAGGAGCTGGAAATTGTCATATTTGCCTCGCTAGCGCTCTCCCAAACAGTGGGTGAGATTATGAGCTGTTTGTTTTAATTCCTGGACAGTGGCAGACAGAGGGAGATTGGGCTGTACACCAAGGAAGCAGGAGAAAAAAAAAAAAAAAGCAATGCCCAAAAATGACACTACCAGAATAAAAAATACACAAGCCAACATGCAATGATCAACAGCAAAGTAAGCAAATGGCTTTAGGAGGCAGGCCATGGGCCCAAAGGATAGAGAAGAGACCAATTTTAGGCCAAGCAAGTCATTCAGGCTGGAAATGCAGACAGTGCCAGAGAAATAATGTGTACCATATCTGTCGATTTTACAGAAATGGCATCCAATGTAAACTCATATCAAGGATGAAGCTGGAGTTTGGCTTTAAGGTTGCACAAAATATAACTGTAGACATGTGATGATCATCATTCCCTTATGACGATTCTTTCCTTTAGAGCAGGGGTCTCCAAACTATGGCCCTCCAGTTGTTCAGGAACAACAATTCCCATCATGCCTAGTCATGTCTGTGAATGTCAGAGTTTTACAATGCCTCATGGGATGTGTAGTTTTGCAACAGCTGGAGGGCCGTAGATTGTAGATTCCTGCATTATTGCACGTACACACGATCGGAATTTTGGGCAGCAAAAGACCGGTGAATTTAGCTGTCTGAATTCCCGCCAGCAAAAATTTGAGAGCATGGTATAGATTTTTTCAAAGGAAAAACTTTCTATCGGAAATTCCGATCGTGTGTATGCAATTCCGATGTGCAAAAACTCACGCATGCTCAGATTCAGATTGGCTACTGGGTATTGAACTTCCTTTTTCTAGTCCCGTCATACATCACCACATTCTTGATGGCCGGAATTTTGTGTGACCGTGTGTTTGCAAGACAGCTTGAGCGAAATCCTGTCGGAATTCCGTTGGGAAAACCATCAGAGCTTTTTGCGACCAATATTCCAATTGCGTGTACGCGACATTAGAGCATCAGAAGACACTCTGGTGAATTGTTCTTGGACATCTCAGCCCTGCTGGAAGTTATCTGCTTGTCTCAAATTTTTTCCTTGAGTATAAGCAAATGCTGGATGGTGTCTCCTTATTGTCAACCTCCTTCACACAAATAAACATATAGTGGATAAAAAAAAGTCTACACACCCATGTTAAAATGTCAGGCCGCGTACACACGGGCGGACTGTTCGCCCAACCTTGTCCGCTGAACAGTGTTTGGGCGGACAGTCCGCCCGTGTGTGGGCTTTCAGCGGACAGTTTCAGCGGACAGTTGGACGGACAAAGTCTTTCGGAAATTCCGAAAAACTGTCCGCTGAAACTGTGTTTGAGCGAACAGTCCGCCCGTGTGTAGGCTACTTTCGAAATGAGCAAACTGTTTCCGCTCGGAAAGTCCGCCCATTTCGAGCGCGTGTACAGGTAGGCGGGGCCCGCGAAGGAGGCGTCGCGGGCTCCGCCGCCTGGAATGGACTTAAAGGGGAACCCAACGCCGAAAAAAATCGGCGTGGGGGTTCCCCCAAAGTCCACACCAGACCCTTGTCCGAGCACGCTACCCGGCCGGCCAGGAAAGGGGGGCGAGCGAGCGCGCCCCCCCTCCTGAGCCGTACCAGGCCGCGTGCCCTCAACATGGGGGGTGCCTTGGGGAAGGGGGGGCCACGCGGCCCCCCCACCCCAAAGCACCTTGTCCCCATGTTGATGAGGACAAGGGCCTCTTCCCGACAACCCTGGCCGTTGGTTGTCGGGGTCTGCGGGCGGGGGGCTTATCGGAATCCGGGAGCCCCCTTTAAGAAGGGGGCCCCCGGATACCGGCCCCCCACCCTATGTGAATGAGTATGGGGTACAATGTACCCCTACCCATTCACCTGTGAAATAAAGTACAAAAAAAAACACAACACAGGGAAAAAATATTTTATTGCACAGCTCCGGGGGTCTTCCGTCTTCGGGGGTCTTCTCGCCGGACTCCTCCGCTATCTGTGTATAGCTCTTTTGCTAGCGGAGGAGTCCGGCTTTCTTCCTCCCCGCCGCCGGCCTCTTCTCCCGACTTCGGGGGTCTTGTCCCCCTCTTCGGTTCTTCTGCCGGGCCACCGCGCCTTCTTGTAGCTCTTTTGCAGGCGGTGGCCCGGTCTTCTGTCGCCGCTGCCTTCCGTTCTTCTGTCGCCGCCTTCGGTTCTTCTGCCGGGCCACCGCGCCTTCTTGTAGCTCTTTTACAGGCGGTGGCCCGGTCTTCTGTCGCCGCTGTCGTCGCCGCCGCCGCCGCCTTCCGTTCTTGTTCTTCTTCTCCTGGAGATGTTGACTCGACGAGCTCTCCGGCCGGAATGCCAGAGCCGCGCTGTGCGGTCACTTATATAGTGACAATGGGGCGGTGTCACATGGTATATGTCACATGGGTTGGTCACATGGTGACCCCGCCCCCTTACGATGTCATAGTCCCCATGTGACATCAACCCATGTGACCAACCCATGTGACATATACCATGTGACACTGCCCCATTGTCACTATATAAGTGACCGCACAGCGCGGCTCTGGCATTCCGGCCGGAGAGAGCGACGTGTCAACATCTCCTGGGGAAGAAGAAGAAGAACAAGAAGAACAAGAAGAACGGAAGGCGGCGACAGCGGCGACAGAAGACCGGGCCACCGCCTGTAAAAGAGCTACAAGAAGGCGCGGTGGCCCGGCAGAAGAACCGAAGGCGGCGACAGAAGAACGGAAGGCAGCGGCGACAGAAGACCGGGCCACCGCCTGCAAAAGAGCTACAAGAAGGCGCGGTGGCCCGGCAGAAGAACCGAAGAGGGGGACAAGACCCCCGAAGTCGGGAGAAGAGGCCGGCGGCGGGGAGGAAGAAAGCCGGACTCCTCCGCTAGCAAAAGAGCTACACACAGATAGCGGAGGAGTCCGGCGAGAAGACCCCCGAAGACGGAAGACCCCCGGAGCTGTGCAATAAAATATTTTTTCCCTGTGTTGTGTTTTTTTTTGTACTTTATTTCACAGGTGAATGGGTAGGGGTACATTGTACCCCATACACATTCACATAGGGTGGGGGGCCGGTATCCGGGGGCCCCCTTCTTAAAGGGGGCTCCCAGATTCCGATAAGCCCCCCGCCCGCAGACCCCGACAACCAATGGCCAGGGTTGTCGGGAAGAGGCCCTTGTCCTCATCAACATGGGGACAAGGTGCTTTGGGGTGGGGGGGCCGCGCGGCCCCCCCTTCCCCAAGGCACCCCCCATGTTGAGGGCACGCGGCCTGGTACGGCTCAGGAGGGGGGGGCGCGCTCGCTCGCCCCCCTTTCCTGGCCGGCCAGGTAGCGTGCTCGGACAAGGGTCTGGTGTGGACTTTGGGGGAACCCCCACGCCGATTTTTTTCGGCGTTGGGGTTCCCCTTTAAGCCCATTCCAGGCGGCGGAGCCCGCGACGTCTCCTTCGCGGGCCCCGCCTACCTGTACACGCGCTCGAAATGGGCGGATTTGCCTCCTCCTTACGTGGGCGAGTCCGTTCATTTCAAAAGTTGAGCGAACTGTTTGGCAAACAGTTCGCTGAAACAGTCCGCTCGTGTGTGGGCAAGTCCGCTCATGCAAATTTTGAGCGGACTGTTTGCCGAAACTGTTTGACGAACAAGGTTGGGCAAACAGTCCGCGCGTGTGTACGCGGCCTCAGGTTTCTGCGATGTAAAAAAGATGAGAGAAAGATAAAGCATTTCAGAACATTTTCCACCTTTAATGCAGGGGGATAGATTAATAGGGGGGCAGGTGTGTTCAAACCCCCCCCCCCGAGCATCCTGGCAAAATGCCCAGTGTCCCAGCTGTTTAGCCTCAGCATCAGCACAGTAGAAGCAAACAGAGGTTTGGAGAGCAGCAGCCAGCCCCTACTCTATTGTGCCCCATCCCCTCGATTTAATAAGGGGTCCCCCTGAAAAGCATGAAATTACTGCAAGGTCTCATATGCCAGCAATTGAAAGTGTACGGTTGAGGGAACTTCTAGACTCCTCCTCGAGGTATCATTTGACACACCCGAAAGCAAGACTGGGGATGCAGAAGTTTTCCTACTCCTTTTTCCCATGCTGAATCTGAGGTCTGGTAAGTGGGGAGGCATGGATTTTCTGTTTTGGGAAGGAAGAAGTGAGAATTCCAGCCTGGGGGAGGTTCTTTTGGTAGTGGGTTTGCTTTTGGAGAAGAGGGGAGTTTCTTGTAGAGAAGTTTACAGGGGGTGGTTCTTCTGGGAGAGTTTTTGAATGAAGGGAGATTTTCTTCATAATTAAGATAATTTGCTTGGGGATGGAGGGTTCTTAGGAGGGAGAGGAGGATTTTTTTCCTTTAAAATCGATGTGTTTTTTTTAAATTATACTTATCTAGGTGGATGGAGCATCGATCCAATGTTGCATCTGCCCCCAGCTGCTTCTAAGACCAACACAACAACAGAGCGATTAAAGACTGCTGATCACTCAGTTCTCAGCCTTCAATTAGCAAAGAGTGGTGATTGTCAGTCCCTGGCTCTGCCCCCCACCCCAGCTCACTGGAATGACAGGCTGTGAAGGGGACAGGAATGGCTGGCTAAGGGTCCTTGTGGCTCACCAAGGCTGAGGTGAGCTACTGGTCCAGGCTTCTGGGTGAATACTGACTTTAAAGTTAGGATCTTTCCACAGACTGTACCTGCTGAGCGATGTCAGCTGACAGCGGGCTATGGCTGGCTATCAGCTAAAATTGGGTCTCAAAAGTACAGAACAAACTGAACTCCTCCCCAGGAGAAGTAAAACCAAACGGTATGCCGTCCCTTCAGAGTGCATGCAACGGTGACATCACTGACTGCTTTCCACAGGTTTAGGAGATATTCACTGTACCTACTGTACCAGTTTTTTTAAGGTTTAAATAAATCACTGAATTTACTGCCTACCACAATATGTTGCCCCTTGCACCTGCTCAACTTGCACAGTAAGGTGAGCTAAAATACAGTCTTGGGTCTCATGCATACATCCTACATGACCATAGTGCTGCAAGTATACTGCAAATAACACCACCCAGGATCTCAGATGTTCCAATATCTTTTCAGCCTATCACTCAGGTGAACAGGCTGAGCAGCTGACATTCTATGGGAATTTGCCATTCCATGGGCATTTAGAATAAGAATGAGATCTAAAGCCTGGTTCCATGGGCATTTAGAATATGAATGAGATCTAAAGCCTGGTTCACAAGGTAACGTTTTTCTTTAGTTCAACAGCGGGCTGAACGAAAAAAAATAAAATCTAGGGAGCTTAGGAGTAGCTCACTGTACTAATGAGTACACTACAGCACCACAACTGCATGCATATTCAGTTGAATGGGTATACATTTTGCTGCACTGCATTGCAAAGCCTCATGGCCCCACTCTGCTGTCACATGTTTTTACCATACCTTACCCAGCATAAAAGTGTAAATGATGCCTTTAGGTTTGAAAGACCTGAACCTCCCCCAGGATTTTTTTTTTTTATCTACGACCCTGCTTTAATGTGACCTATAAACTGTACAACTCAATTGACCAACAAACTGAAATAATTTAGGTGGAGGGAAGTAAAACTAAAAAAACTAAAATAATATGGTTGCATAAGTGTGCACACCCTTAAAATAATACTTTGTTGAAACACCTTTTCATTGTATTACAGCACTCGGTCTTTTTGGGTATGATTCTATCAGTATGGCACATCTTGACTTGGCAATATTTGCCCACTCTTCTTTGCAAAAACACTCCAAATATGTCAGATTGCGAGGGCATCTCCTGTGCACAGCCCTCTTCAGATCACCCCACAGATTTTCAATCGGATTCAGGTCTGGGCTCTGGCTGGGCCATTCCAAAACTTTAATTTTTTGGTGAAGCCATTCCTTTGTTTTTTTTTGGATGTATGATTGGGTGATTGTCATGCTGAAAGATGAAGTTCCTCTTCATGTTCAGCTTTCTAGCAGAAGCCTGAGGGTTTTGTGCCAATATTGACTGGTATTTGTAACTGTTCATAATTCCCTCTACCTTGACTAATGCCCCTGTTCCAGCTGAAGAAAAACAGCCACAAAGCATGATGCTGCCACCACCATGCTTTCCTGTGGGTATGGTGTTCTTTTGGTGATGTACAGTGTTGTTTTTGCGCCAAACTAATTTTTTGGAAATATGGCCAAAAAGTTCAACCTTGGTTTTATCAAACCAGAACACATTTTACCAAATGCATTTGCAGATTTCAGATGTGTTTTTGCAAAATATAGCTGGGCTTGGGTGTTTTTCTTTGTAAGAAAAGGCTTTCGTCTTGCCACTCTACCCCATAACCCAGACATATGAAGAATACGGGATATTGCTGTCCACACAGGCAGTACTTGCCAGATATTTCTGCAGCTCCTTTAATGTTGCTGTAGGCCTCTTTACAACCTTCGTGACCATTTTTTTTCATCAATTTTGGAGGGACGTCAAGTTCTTGGTAATGCCACTGTTGTGCCATATTTTCTCCACTTGATGACTGTCTTCGCTGTGTTCCATGGTATATCTAATGCATTGGAAATACTTTTGTACCCGTCTCCTGACTGATACCTTTTAACAATGAGATCCCTCTGATGCTTTGGAAGCTCTCTGCGGACCATGGCTTTTGCTGTAGGATGTAACTAAGAAAATGTCAGGAAAGACCTACTAGAATAGCTGAACTTTATTTGGGGTTAATCAGAGGCACTTTAAATGATGGCAGGGGCAGGTGTGTACTGACTCCTATTTAACATGAGTTTGAATATGATTGCTTAGTTCTGAACACCGCTACATCCCCAATTATAAGAGGGTGTGCACACTTATGCAACCACATTATTTTATTTTTACTTCCCCCTCCCTAAAAGATTTTAGTTTGTTTTTCAATTTGTACAGATTAGGTCACATTAAAGGTGGAAAAAGTTCTGAAATTATTTATCTTAGTCTCACTTTTTTACATCACAGAAACCTGTCATTTTATCAGGGGATATCCACTGTATACACTCAGCTGACTTGAGGTATGTGACGTCGCTGCTTGGTGACTGGGTTAAAAGAGTGCACTTACTTTTGCTCTCCTGTGATCCAGAGTCAACTTACAGTGGGGAACTGCCTGCTATCAGCTGGCGTCACAGAGCCACTCCGGCTATATTGTCGGGATCCACCCAACTGCCTAATTGACAACTGGCTAGAGCTCTCTGCGCTTTCCCCCTCTCCTTCCTGGCGCTCCAGTGAGCACTGCAGGGGCAGAGCAGAAAGCAGTGATGTACCCAAAACATTTATTTTACTTTTCTTTGTAAAATTACTGTTTCCAAACAGTTTATACCTAGAATCAAACATTCCTTTTATCACGACAGATCTTTAAGCACTTCAATGTACTTCAAACATATCTTCTGCACTCCAAGGTTGCATACTTCTGCATTAAACCAATTAAATTCATTATTAAGATTAGGCTGTCTTTGGCAGAATTTGCCTGCTATTCTTGTTAGACAAAAAAAAAAAAAAAAGATTGGTGACTATACCACACGAGGTGATCAAAACACAACTGCTTACTGTTGATTCAACAGACAGAAACAACAATCTAATAGAAATCATGTCATTGTTTGTAATCCCGTGAAAAGTAATTGACAATTTCTTGACAACATGAAAAAAAATCCCCACACATATCAAAGGGATAAAAAAATGCACTTTGTGAGCCATGTAATGAAGCGGCTAAGCTGAAGTGACAGCAACATTTACAGATGAAAAATAACACGGGGATTGTTCCTGTCGCGTTACTAGTAGTCGCTGCATAAGAAATTATGTGCTTAAGTGATGCAGAAGTTCATTACGGACGTGATGGTGACATGGCCTTCACTTCTCATTCACAAGCCTCCCTCTGACAATTATACTTCATTGTACATTAGAATGGAATAATGAAAAATTTACCCAAGGAAAGTTTAGGAAGAACAAGACCAGGAAAAAAAAAAGAAAAAGAATGTATTTATTGGATTGAGAACTAGCCAACATCCATAGCCATCCGGATAAAGTAAAGGAACAAATAAGTAATTAAAGGAAATTTGTCATAGCAGAAATATGTTGTCTTTTAACATAACGGTTTCTGTAGTAGTTGTGTATTCCTTTCCACATTTTCCTAAATTAACTTAATATGTAATTTGGCCAAGGGTGCCCAAACATGGTGTTCAATGGCAATTCTGCCGCCATTTACAATTAGGAAAATTAGCATCTCCTCGGGATCAGGTCTACATGCCTGGCAGAAAATGTAACTGAAGAGTGGATACAAAACAATTTCTAAATTATAAAATCAAATATATAGAAATTGTTGGTAATGCTAGAAGCTTTCCACAGCTAAGAATTTTTTATAATGAAAAAATATTTCCATAATGGCAGCCAAGATGTTCAATAGAATTTCCCCTTTAAACGTGTTCTAATCAGAAACTACAGAAGACTAGTACAATAAATATATTTAATAAAAGATGTGAACACTTGGACATTGAAGGAAAAGAGAGTGTGACAAGAATAATTAAATAAATTACATATGATGTATTTTATTTTTTTCAAAAAGGGCAGTCAGCAATTCAACAAAGCGCATGGGGCCTGAAGTATATCATGTCCCTACCTTAGGTCTCTATGTGACCTGCAAGCAAAGGTTAAGAATGCTGTCCAATAAAGTCTCCCTGAAGATGTGACCAGGGCAAGACAAACCTATTTAAGTGCATTATTCACAGTGCACAATTCAGTGAATGACAAGCGGAAAGATGGCATTTCTAGGGATCTCTCATAAACACGCATTTACCAGGCCATACCTCAAAATAGGGAATTTCCAGCTAAAAAAAATTAGATAGGTCAAAACATTGATGAGATACACAGGAATAGTTTTCTTTTCCCTTCTAAAGTTATATAATGCATATTACAGAAAAAAACAAAACAATAATGCATCACAAAGTTGTCTGTATGCTGTGGGTGCACAGGTGTATAATTATCCACTATGTAATAGGCCAAATAACCCTTCTGGACAACAGAACACTCCACCCTCTTTTCATTCTCATAAGTGACAAAACAGGAGGAAATGTGCATGTATTTCAAAGATGCACTGAGTATGTTCTCTTTATTTATTTTATCCAAATATACACTTCAAGCACAGCATATCTGTGGGAGATATATGAATAATCAGATGATGAAAATTAAATTGATCATTCCACGTTTTTTTTTTTTTTTTATCTAAAGAAAGTGAAAAGTATGGGTGCAGCATAAAAACATTTGTCCAGTTTTTTTTTTTTGCCTGAATCTAGGGCATGCCATTTGTAAATGATAACACAGTGACAATATAGGCTTTCTTCCTTCCTACCAACAGTGACCTAGGTGGAAGGCTGACTCCTCTAAGTCTGTGCTGAAATTAAACTTGAAAAGAGGATAAACTATTAGCTCATGTGGGTGTCTGGCTGCACATGAATGCCTATCACTGTAGACAACTCACACATTCCTGCCGGATGAACACAACAAAAGCCTTATTAAGCAACCACAAATATCCCTGGGGATTGGGGAACAAAAAAAATCCTAATTTTGAAAGAGATTGGTGATGCCACAATTAGATCTCTTCAGAAAACACATTTCTGATGACTGATGGCAGGCAGAAATAACCTAAGAGCACCACAATGCAGAAGCGTAGTAACTGGTCCTAACATTCCCATTTATAAAACGGAGTGCATCAGATCTTGATACACAGTACAATTATCTGTTCTGGGGTGCCATTCCACTCTCAATTCTCTAATTAGACAATGTTTATATAAAGCTACATTTATTTAGTTTAGATAAAGTATGAAGAATTAAAACCCTTATCAAGTTATTTTTTTAATGCCTTTTTTTGGTGTCCAGCTGGGGAGATTTCCCACTCACTCCATGCTTTGGATACGCAATTCTATTCCAATCTTAGAAAGTCCCCATTTTATGATTTCTCTCTCAACTATTGCTCTGCTTATAACTCAAAATGTTTGCATTTCCTATCACTTTGACAAATGGGCTAACCCCTTTCTATTCAATCCATACAGTAACGAAAATAATTATTTGACCCCCGGACAATTTTTGAAGCTTTCCCACTTCCAAAGAAATGAAGGGTTTATAATTGTTATCATAGGTATATTTTAAATGATAGAGACAGAATATGACCCAAAAACCCAGAAAAAGTACATGATACAAATGTATTGGGTTGAAGTTCAGTGAGTAAAATAAGTATTTGATCCCCTACCAACACGCAATAATTCTGGCTCCCATAGACTGACTACAGTATGTGCTCCTGTGGTACCCAGATTAGTCCTGTCAATTTAAGAAGGTGTTCCTAATGACAACTCGTTATGTGTATAAAAGATGCCTGTCCACAGAATCTCCTTCTTCCATTCAAATCTCACTACCATGGGCAAGACCCAAAGAGCTGTCAAAGAACGTCAGGGACAAGATAGTAGACCTGCACAAAACTGGAATGGGCTACAACACCATTTGCAAGAAGCTTGGTGAGGAGGAGACAACTGATAGAGGCTACATTTTGCCTCATGGGGTAAGGATGATCATGAGAAAAGTGAGGGTTCAGCCCAGAACTACATAGGAGGAGCTTGTGAATGATTTCAAGGCAGTTGGCACCACAGTGACCAAACAAACCATTGGTAACACAATACGCCCCCATGGATTGAAATCCTGCAGCACCCACAAGGTCCCCCTCCCTCAAGAAGGACCTATAACATCATCTTTCACATTATACAAAAACATTGGGCTAACTTTCATTGAAGTGTATTTTTTCTCAAAAAAATTGCGTTTAAAAGACCACTGCGCAAATACAGTGTGACCTAAAATATTGCAATGATTTTTGCAATTTTTAAAAATTTTCTAGCAAAAAATACTGATGATTTTTAACTTGTAAGCAACAAATGTCAGAAAAAGGCTGGGTTTTTAAGTGGCTAAAATGACCTAGTTTGCAGACTGAAGTTCATCCCTTTGATCTAACAGAACCAAATAATACATTGTTCATAGTTATCTTTCAGTGCTGAGCAATGTTAATAAACACTTGTGGAGGCTCTTTTATTTTTAGACAGCTGTGAATGAGCAGAGAACGGCTCTGCACTGTTTACATAGAATCGCGGAAATGCCGGATTAAGATCGTGAGGGGGGTTGAATTCAAGATTGCGATTTTTTTTAACGAATAATCATGCAGCTCTAGCTTAGGCTTGTCTGAAGTTTGCCAATGAACATCTAAATGATTCAGAGAAGGATTAGGAGAAAGTGCTGTGGTCAGATAAGACCAAAATTGAGCCCTGGCATTAACTTGACTCGCCGTGCTTGGAGGAAGAAAAATGCTGACTATGACCCCAAGAACACCATCCCTAAAGTCAAGCACAGGAGTAGAAACATTATACTTTGGGGCTGTTTCTCTGCTAAAGGTACAGGCCGACTCGAGAGGCCAATGGACGGGGCCATGTATTGTAAAATCTTGGATGATAACCTTCTTCCCTCAGCCAGAACACTGAAGGTGGGTCATGGATGGGTCTTCCAGCATGACAATGACCCAAACATTCTACAAAGGCAACAAAGGAGTTGCTCAAGAAGAAGCACATTAAGGTCATAGAGTGGCCTAGCCAGTCCCCACTCCTCCATCCTGTAGAAAATTTATGGAGGGAGCTGAAACTTCAAGTTGCCCAAATGACAGCTAAGAAACATGAAGGATTTAGAGAAGATCTGCAAAGAGTGGACCAAAATCTCTCCTGAGATGTGTGCAAACCTGGTCACCAACTACAAGAAACATCTTAACTCTGTGCTTGCCAACAAGGGTTTCTCCACCAAGTACTAAGTCATGTTTTGCTTGGGAATCAAATACTTATATCACTCACTGAACGGCAACTAAATTTTATAACATTTGTATTGTGTTTTTTCTGGATTTTTGGTCTATCATACAATCACTTTCCGGTCCACCAGCCGCTGTTATACGTCGGTACTTTGACGTTAGATATCAGGGTTTTGGCAGCAGATAGCTTTACTGTTTTCTTATTTTTTTTTATTCAAAAAAGTGTATTTCTTTACAAAAAATTTTTTGTAAGAGCACTGTGCAAATACGGTGTGACAAAGTATTGCAACAACTGCCATTTTCTTCTCTAGGGTGTCTGAAATATATATATATATATATATATATATATATATTTAACATTTGGAGGTTCCAAATCATTTTCTATATAAAAAAAAAACAAAAAAACAAACAGATTTCAACTTGTAAACACCAAGTGTAAAAAATAGGCCTGGTCCTTAAGAGCCCTCTGGGGTGGTGTGGGCATTAGCGGTAAAGTGCAGCTAGTCTTAACAGCGCTTTTAATCCCCCATAAGGGGTTAATGCGTCCACTTATCGCTGCTTTCAAGGCGTTTTGAAAGTGGTGCCCATTCACAGGGGCGAGGGAGGAGCCGTGTATATACTGCTCCCCCACCGCCTCAAAGATGCTGCTTGCAGGAGTTTTTTTCCTGTCCTGCAAACTGCTTGAGAGGTGCTTTTCCGATGCTATTTTTAGCGCAAAAAACCCTGAAAAGCGCCCCAGTGTGAAAGAGCTCTTAGCGGTTAAAATACACCTATGATAAAAATGATAGAACCTTCATTTCTTTGTAAGTGGGCAAACTTACAAAATCTGCAGGGGATTAAACAATTATTTTCCCCAGTGTATGTTTTAAAAATGTACATATGCGTTAAAGAACACCCAAAGGAAATCTTGACTGACAGAACGTTGCAGGGCTGCTTTCCACCCCAAGCCAATTTTTTATTTTTACATTTTGAATAGAGTAGAGAGGATTCAGAATTTCAGTCAGTATTTTATTGCTGTCTGTATCTCTATTGGGGAGATTAATGCCGGCCATACACGGTTCGAATTTCGAAAGAATTTTCTTTCGAAAATCGTATCTAAGAATTTTCGTATGAATTTCGCACCATTAGTGGGCTGCAGCAACAGCCGATTTTCGTGCAGAAATAAAATTTGAGGAATCGGACATGTTGGAAATTTTTAGAAAAACGAACGATTTTCTAATCAATGATGGGAGAATCGTGCGAGAAACGTAAGAAAATGTACGGAGATAAAAGAAAATGTACGGAGATAAAAGAAAATGTACGGAGAGAAAAGAAGATTCCCAGCCAAGAAAATTCTTTTCTGTAGCAACATGAGGTGAAATTGAAGGCTTGGTCGGCCGAATTTCGAAAATCAATGGTGGCATCATCGGATCACAAAAAAAACGAATTTTCTGATTTTGAAAAGAAAATTTGTTCGAAATTCGACCGTGTATGGCCTGCATAACTCTCTTGTTGTCTCTGTGACCACTGTCATTGAGGCTCAAACTGAGGAAAATCCAAAACTTGTGCTGTCACCAAAACAGGAATATAGGGAAAATCTTACACTGTTTATGTATGACTATCTAAGAAGAAATTTTACCAATTTTGAAGACATTTCTTCAAGGTATTCTGTCTGCAAGACAAAAAGTGAAAGTAGGCTTCTCTGAAAGGACAAAGATGACAAAAAAAAAAAAAACAACAACACTAACAGGGGTTTTAACTATTCCCTGGTCTATTTGAAAGTCTGAAAAAAAATTATTTAGAGACAGTAAAAATGCTATTTTCTGGGTGTGCTTCAGTCTTACTGACCCAGAGCAAGCAAAACCATTAAAGTCAGTATATCTGATCTGCATAACAAGTCTAATGACTTTTTTAAAAGAAGATCAAATGAAAATTTTCCTGTAAAACATTCAAATAATATAAAACTGCCAGAAATACTTAGCCATGTGTAGCGGATGACATTTGGGATCAAATGTCACACGCATTGTAAATTTAGTGTTTGCCTCAGGACCCTACAGTACTGAGGATTAATTGTGTAGGTAAGCCTTAACACCAGTCTGGCCAGGCCATGTTTAAAGTTCTGCCTGGTCATGTGAGTGGTGAGGTGCACATGACAGGCTAGAACCAGGCCTGGTTGGATGTTTGGGTATGGCCCTCTTGGAGCCAATCAGCGGGAGAGCTTGGCCCGCTGAGGAGTCTGGGAGGGGGTAATTAAGCGGGTGTGGGTCACATGTTCGGGGTTCCGGAGTTGTTTGTGAGACCCGTGTGGTCTGTTCAGGTTCCAGGACCAGGGTAGCCCCGTGAGGGTTCCCGGTCACGGGGTGTCTGACATCCCGCAGCATGTTCCTGTCAGTGGCCCCTGATAGACCTGTCTGGGCTGGGGTAGGGATCCGGCTGTTCCCGAGTTTTGGAACCTGCTGGTCCGAGGCGCTGTGACTGAGGGAGGATTCAAAGTGTCCGAGTGTGCTCTCGGCTTGGAGGGACACCTCAGCTCGTGGAAGTGACTGGGGGAGGACTCTTCGGAGGAGGGCCGGCAAGTGGCATCCTGAAAAGTGCCTGGTTACTGAGTTGGGAAGGACATTGATGAGTTCACACTTTTCCAGTACCTCAAAGGAAGCGGGAAACGTTCCAGGTACAGTTGGAAAAAGGTTCCTGTTCACCTTCAGTTGATTGTTCAATTTTTGAGTCAACGTGCTGACTGCCATGATCTCTGGCTAGAGGTCTGTTCAGCCTTGAAGTACCCAGCTGCGAGTGGCTACTCTCTGGGTGGAAGTAGAGACTTTGTTAAACCTGCAGTTCAAAGTGCCTGAGTTCTTCACCCGTGCCCTCTGTTTCCTAAGAGACTGTGTTTTGTGAAATTTCTACTGCAAAATAAAACCTTTTGAAAGGACTTTATCTGTGTCAGTGTACAAGTCGCTGAGTATGAACCCTGGGAACCCCTAGACACGGAAAAGCAGGCCAGGAGAAGGTAACTGGTAAGCCCATTCAGTCAAAGCCGCCCTGCAACAGGTTATGGCTGCTACACATGTACATGTTAGCAAATTAATACCTTAGGAGATATTAGAAAAGAAAGACACATTGGGGGAGATTTACTTAAACTGGTGCACACAGAATCTGGTGCACCTCTGCATAGTAACCAATCAGCTTCTAGCTTCTGTTTGTTCACCAATGCAGCTTAATGCAGGCGATACATGGGTCAAATTCCAAATGCATTGCTTTCCAAAAATCATAAATAGAAATTTTTGTTCAAATTTGGAGTCATTAGTGGGCCATCAAATTTGAGTGTTGGAAATTTTATGAAAAATAAATTAATTTCTAATCAATGATGGGAGAATTGAGCATGAAAAATAATCAAAAAAGAAATGAGCATAAGCTGTGACCTGAAAAGAAAAGAAGATACACGGTCGCTAAATTTCTTTTCTGTAGCAACATAAAAATTAAAGCCTTGGTTGGTCGCATTTCGAAATCAATGGCGGCATCATCAGTTTACAATTTATCAAAAATTTCTGATTTTCGAAAATTCAACCCATGTATCGGATGCATTAAGCTTTGGCAATAAAATCTACAAGCTGATTGGTTACTATGCACAGATGCACCAGATTCTGTGTGCATCAGTTTTAGTAAATGTTCTCCATAGGCACACACTTCTACACCAACCAGTAGCATATTATCAATTCTTTCATCACTTTTAAAGGAGCTTGTTCTAAATCTATAGAAATATGGATGTGAAAATAATTGTTGCATGTATTGCCTTTGTGTTAAAAAAAAAAAACTTGAAAGCTTTTTCTGCCGACAAAAAATATTGGAATAAATATAGAAAACACCAGAATTGCCAGTCCAGGGCCAAAACAATGGCAGCAAGGTGAATGAGCCACAAAAGTTGCTTGTTGGTTCTCAGAGAGGTTTCATTATTTATCTTTGATGTGGCCAACAACAATTGTGCAGAACTATAACTTTGGTCTGGATCTCTTACTACTGGGCACCCCTGAAAAGAAAATAACTACTATTTTTAGCTGGAGGTTATGTTTAACTACCACCAAAAGACTTTGTGCTTTGTATCTTGATTCACACTACCTTTAATACACTCATTCTTATAGAGCTTTATAAAGGTCGGAATTTCAGTAGAAGTTTAACGTTGGTTTATTGCATGTGAAGTAAAATAGGAGATAATTCTGCTGTATCTATTGTCTTCTCACATGTGAGACGCTGAAGCAAAGTTCTCATCTAAACGAAAATGTCGCTAAACACAGCGATTCCAAATCAATAAATCCTTTACAGACCATAAAACTGGCACTTTAATGTGCTGTAAAATTACATTTTATGATGCCACTATTTATTTAAAACTACATGACATAAAATGTTTTCATGAAAAATTACCTTCAAGGGAGCTTTTACTGGTCAGCTGGTTGGTCATCAGGATTCCAACTTGGCTGATTTGCTGCAGTTCCGAGAAAGAGGAACACACGCAGCCCCTGCCTTAATGTTCTTAACGCCTATTCTAATTTACAACCTATTCATTAGAGCCATAACACTGGTCATAAACTTGTTATTATACCGCATTAATGTCAGCTCTAAATTTAACTGGACAACATGCAACACACAGCAATTGGTGACAAAGGGATCGCTGTGAAATCCAGTTTTGATGGTTTATACTAAGGGGTCAATTTACAAAGCTCAACGTTAGAAGTAGAAGTCCATTTATTTGTTCTTATTTTAGCACTCTATTTTACAATAATGATAAATTGGGAATGCAATTCATAAAGATGAAATTGTTATTGCCCACTTTAACAACACAGACTAAATTTGATTTTAATGCGATAAAATGTTTTGATAAAATGTATTTAACACTTTTGCAGTGTAATTTGCTGGCAGGAGGGGTGGAGCAGATGTCCTGCATCTGGCCTTTTTACTTTCACCTTACGTATGTAAGGATTCTCATGTAAGGAATATCTTTGCCACCTATACTAATTTGAATTTAGAAGCGAAGGAATCATCTATTAAATGGTGATTTCAGTTTTTCTAAGGATGATTAGCTGAAATGTTCAGCTGATCAGGTCTACAACTATTGATAAGCAGACAATGAAGGGAGGACAAGCAATTCTCCTGACCACCCAAAACCTGCTTTGATATTAAAGGGGTTGTAAAGTCTCCAGTTTTTCACCTTAATGCATTCTATGCATTAAGGTGAAAAAACCTGTGTTGCAGCTGCCCCCAGAGCCCCCTTTTTCTTACCTTAGCCTATTCGCCCAATTGCTATGCATGAGCCCAGCGACTCCAGCCTCTATCTCCTTCCTCATTGGATAGATTGATAGCAGCATGAGCCATTGGCTCCTGTCGCTGTCAATCAAATCCAATGACACGGGAGCGGGGGATGGACACAGCAGTGGGACTCGTGAACGCGCCTGCACGGGTGCCTCCATGGAAAGTGGCTCTCAGTGGGGGCACCCAATGAAAAGGAGGAGCCAGGAGTGCCAGTGGGGCACACTAGAAGAAAAGGATTGGGGCTGCTCTATGTAAAACCCTTGCACAGAGCAGGTAAGTATAACATGTTTGTTATTAAAAAAAAAGAACCTTCACAATCACGTTAAATTAGTGCCATGGAATAATCTATCTGCACTAAAACCCCACCGATGGGTGTCCAGAGACGTTACATTTTTCAAGTCAGGTGACTGAAAAATCATCCATGGTATAACAAAAACCTTTGTAGAGGTTACATATATAGTACATGCTGCTGCCTTCTTCGGCATGCAATATAGCATTAAATTAATTTAACCAGTTGCTGACCGCCGGCCGTCAAAAAACGGCCAGGCGGCGCAGCTATTGCGGCGGGAGGCCGTCATATGACGGCCTCCCGTTTAAACAGGGATGCGCGCGATCGTGCGCGCGCATCCCTGTTTCTTCGGTGGCGGCGTGTCACGGAGACACCGCTCGCCACCGAAGGGGGTGAACAGCCATTCGTTATGGCTGTTTACCACGTGATCGGCCGTGATGAAGTCACGGCCGATCACAGATGGTCACACCCCCTACGTGCACGGCGCATGCGCGCGATCGCGAGCGCGCTGCGCGTGCACGTCGGTGGCGGCGTGTTCCCCGGGAACACTGCTCGTCACCGACACTGGTAAACAGCCATTGGCTGGCTGTTTACCCACGTGATCGGCTGTGATCCTTTCACAGCCGATCACTAAAAATGTAAACAAACCGCGGTAACGGGATGTTACCGGGTTCTCCTCCTCACACACTGATCGTGTGTGAGGAGGAGATTGCGGTAACATCTCGTTACCGCCTACAGTACACATCAAGCACACTGATTCCCCCCCCCCCCAATAAAGAGGACCTGTCACCACCCCTCATAATACCTGTCAATCACAGTCCATCAGAGTACCTGTCACAGTCCATCAGAGTACCCGAGTACCTGTCCCAGCCCATCAGAGTACCCGAGTACCTGTCCCGGCCCATCAGGGTACCCGAGTACCTGTCCCGGCCCATCAGAGTACCCGAGTACCTGTCCCAGCCCATCAGAGTACCCGAGTACCTGTCCCAGCCCATCTGAGTACCCGAGTACCTGTCCCAGCCCATCTGAGTACCCGAGTACCTGTCCCAGCCCATCTGAGTACCCGAGTACCTGTCCCAGCCCATCTGAGTACCCGAGTACCTGTCCCAGCCCATCTGAGTACCCGAGTACCTGTCACAGTTCATCTGAGTACCCGAGTACCTGTCCCGGCCCATCAGAGTACCCGAGTACCTGTCCCAGCCCATCAGAGTACCCGAGTACCTGTCCCAGCCCATCAGAGTACCCGAGTACCTGTCCCAGCCCATCAGAGTACCCGAGTACCTGTCCCAGCCCATCTGAGTACCCGAGTACCTGTCCCAGCCCATCTGAGTACCCGAGTACCTGTCCCGGCCCATCAGAGTACCCGAGTACCTGTCCCGGCCCATCAGAGTACCCGAGTACCTGTCCCGGCCCATCAGAGTACCCGAGTACCTGTCCCGGCCCATCAGAGTACCCGAGTACCTGTCACGGCACATCAGAGTACCCGAGTACCTGTCACGGCACACCAGAGTATCCGAGTACTTGTCACGGCACATCAGAGTACCCGAGTACCTGTCACGGCCCATCAGTGTACCCGAGTACCTGTCACGGCCCATCAGGGTACCCGAGTACCTGTCACGGCCCATCAGGGTACCCGAGTACCTGTCACGGCCCATCAGGGTACCCGAGTACCTGTCACAGTCCATTAGAGTACCGAGTACCTGTCACAGTCCATTAGAGTACCGAGTACCTGTCACAGTCCATTAGAGCACCGAGTACCTGTCACAGTCCATTAGAGCACCGAGTACCTGTCACAGTCCATTAGAGTACCGAGTACCTGTCACAGTCCATTAGAGTACCGAGTACCTGTCACAGCCCATCTGAGTACCCGAGTACCTGTTCCAGTCCATCTGTGTACCAGAGTACCTGTCACCGCCCTTCAGAGTACCCAAATACCAGTCACCAAACCATCAGAGTACCTGTCACCAGGCCATCAGAGTACCCGAGTACCTGTCACCAGGCCATCAGAGTACCCGAGTACCTGTCACCAGGCCATCAGAGTACCCGAGTACCTGTCACCAGGCCATCAGAGTACCCGAGTACCTGTCACTAGGCCATCAGAGTACCCGAGTACCTGTCACCAGGCCATCAGAGTACCCGAGTACCTGTCACCAGGCCATCAGAGTACCCGAGTACCTGTCACCAGGCCATCAGAGTACCCGAGTACCTGTCACCAGGCCATCAGAGTACCCGAGTACCTGTCACCAGGCCATCAGAGTACCCGAGTACCTGTCACCAGGCCATCAGAGTACCCGAGTACCTGTCACCAGGCCATCAGAGTACCCGGGTACCTATTTGCAGCCCATGTCTCATAGAATATACGTTGGGGTGTTTACTTTCCAAAATGGGGTCATTTTGTGGGTAATTTCACTGTCCTGGTGGTCCAGGACCTTCAGAAGTGTGATGGGTAGGAATGAAATAAGATGTGTCATTTATGCTCCTAGAACGCCTGAACGTACTACTTCAATGTTCGGCCTCTCTATGTGGCCAGGCTGTGTAAAAGTCCTACACATGTGGTATCGCCATACTCGGGAGGAGTAGCAGAATGTATTTTGGGGTGTAATTTTTGCTATATACATGTTATGTGTTAGAAATATCTTATAAATTGACAATTTTGTGTAAAAAAAAAATGCGTTTTAATTTTTTTCCACATATTCCAAAAACCTCTGGAAAAAAATGAACCGTTCAAAAGACTCATTCTGCTTCCCAGATTATACGTTGGGGTGTTTGCTTTCCAAAATGGGGTCATTTTATGGGAAATTCCATTGTGCTGGTACTCCAGGGCCTTCAAAAGTGTAATAGGTGGTTGAGAAATGAGATGCGTAATTTTTGCTCATAGAACGTCTGAAGGTACTACATCAATGTTAGTGCTCTGTATGTGGCCAGGCTTTGTAAAAGTCTCACACACGTGGTATCGCTGTACTCGGGAAGAGTAGCAGAATGTATTTTGGGGTGTCATTTTTGCTATATACATGCTATGTGTTAGAAATATCTTATAAATTGACAATTTTGTGTAAAAAAAAATGCGTTTTAATTTTTTTCCACATATTCCAAAAACTTCTGGAAAAAAATTAACCATTCAAAAGACTCATTATGCCTCACAGATTATACGTTGGGGTGTTAGCTTTCCAAAATGGGGTGATTTTATGGGAAATTCCATTGTGCTGGTACTCCAGGGACTTCAAAAGTGTAATAGGTGGTTGAGAAATGAGATGCGTCATTTTTGCTCGTAGAACGTCTGAAGGTACTACATCAATGTTGGTGCTCTGTATGTGGCCAGGCTGTGTAAAAGTCTCACACATGTGGTATCGGCGTACTCGGGAAGAGTAGCAGAATGTATTTTGGGGGGTAATTTGTTGTATGCATATGCTGTGTGTGAGAAATAACCTGATAATATGACAATTTAGTAAAAAAAAAAAAAAAAAAAAAAAAAATCTTCATTTTGCAAAGAATTGTGGGAAAAAATGACAACTTAAAAAAACTCACCATGCTACTTACTTAATACCTTGGGATGTCTACTTTGTAAAAAGGGGTCATTTGGGGGGTATTTGTACTTTCCTGACTAGTTAGAGTCTCAAGAAATTAGGTACACCTGATGTACTGAAGGCCTGATCAGAAGTGATGAATTTTCAGTGATTGGCACCATAGATTGTAGACTCTATAACTTTCACAAAGACCAAATAATATATACTAATGTGGGTTATTTTTACCAAAGATATGTAGCAGTATACATTTTGGCCAAAATTTATGAAGAAAAATTACTAATTAGCAAAAATTTATGACAGAAACGAAGAAAAAGGCATTTTTTTCACAAAATTTACGTTTTATTTTATTTATAGCACAAAAAATAAAAAACCCACTAGTGATTAAATACCACTAAAAGAAAGCTCTATTTGTGTGGAAAAAAGGACGCAAGTTTCATATGGATACTGTGTTGGATGACTGAGTAATTGTCATTCAAAGTGTGAGAGCGCTGAAAGCTGAAAATTGGTCTGGTCAGGAAGGGGGTGTAACTGCACTGTACTGAGGTGGTTAAGAATTAGGGAAAAAAATGTTCCATTTTTATTTACCTCACTTGATCAGAGTGCAACAAACATCAAACAAAGTCTGGAATCCATCATAACACCACCCTGAAGTTGGTGATACCTCTTCAGCTTCAGGCACACTGGATGTTTTTACAGCTGCTGGTTTTGGCATCTGGCGTTTTTTGTCTGCAGCCAGTCAACTCCCCAGCAAGTTATGCTAGGTGTCCATTAGCGTTTTTATGGCAGGGGTGTTTTCAGGCTGGAAAAACCCCACAACAATTGCGTTTGAAGAGCTTTTCAGATGTCCCAACGTTCTAACGCTGAAAAGTGCTGTAAAACATGGCAAAGCATGGCTATCAAGTGTTTATGAGTGTTTTTGAGACTCAAGAATTGTGGGAAATTGGGACTTAAAAATAGTAGAGAGGTGTTTCCTTGCTAAAAAAAACTAGTGGTGCACCGAAATGAAAATTCCGGTGCCAAAACGAAAAATTCTGGATGCATTTGGCCAAAACTGACAGTTTTTAAAAAAAAGATATAGATTTTTTATAAATACCTGTATATATTTGACTTTTTTTAATATCATGAATTTAAATGAGTATACATTTATTGGTGGCAGTTATCGGCACCTTATGAAGCAATGTTAAAAATACAGCTTGCTGCATTTTTGGTGCATATTTGGTCAGTTAAAAAACTGCACCTAAAACACCTTTCCCCATTGAAATGCATTAAAAATGCAGCAAGAATGCATCAAGAATGCATCAAAAATGCACCCGTGTTGTGTTTTTGATGCATTTATAAAGTCACATGGCCTATGAAAAACACACCATATCGGCATTTTTTTTTTCTTTTGCCACAACGCTGAAAACCTTATTTTCGGCTGCTGGATCGGTAATAAAATTACCAGTATGTCTTGTCTACTTACAGTTGTGCTCATAAGTTTACATACCCTGGCAGAATTTATGATTTTTTTCAGAGAATATGAACACAAAAACTTTTCTTTAACTCATGGTTAGCATTTGGCTGAAGCCATTTATTATCAATCAACTGTGTTTACTCTTTCTAAACCATAATGACAACAGAAACTACCAAAATTACCCTGATCAAAAGTTTACATACCCCAGTTCTTAATACCATGTATTGCCTACTTTAACATCCATGACAGCTTGACACAACCTCTCATTTTCCACTTCTTGATTAGAGTTTGAACACTGCTGATTGGCATTCTCAATTCCTTGGATATCTTTTTATATCCCTTTCATGATTTATACAGTTAAACTACCTTTTCCTCCAAATCCTTTGGCAATTCTTTTGCTTTCCCCATGACTCAGAATCCAGAAACATCAGTGCAGAACTGGATGAAAGATGCAAGGGTCTGTCAGGAGTCCAGAAACTCATTGACCTTTTATACACACACACTAATTACAAGCAAACAGATCACAGGTGATGATGGTTACGTTTAATAGCCATTCAAACCCCTTTGTGTCAACTCGTGTGCATGTTATCAGGCCAAAATCGCCAGGGTATGTAAACTTTTGATCAGGATCATTTGGGTGTTTTCTGTTGTCATTATAATTTAAAAAGAGTAAACACAGTTGATTGATAATAAATGGCTTTAGCCAAACACGAACCATGAGTAGGGATGAGCTCCGGCGTGTTCACACACTCCAAGTGCAGAGCCTGCCAGGGAGTCGGGCTCTGGGCTAGTCACAGGCAGTGAGACATTTCCCGATCTCTGCAGCTGCGCATTGGGACAATGTCTCACTGCCTGTGATTAGCGCAGCACCGACTTCCTGGCGGACTCTGTACATGGAGTGTGCGAACACGCCGGAGCTCATCCTTAACCATGAGTGAAAGAAATGTTTGTGTTATCATTCATATTCTCTGAAAAATGGCCAAGAAATTAAATTCTGCATGGGTATGTAAACTTATGAGCACAACTGTATAAATATATACACATCTCTGTATGTACACATCTATGGTGATTTTATGCATAAATGTACACATTCTTTCCCTGTTTGTATATTCTTACACAGCAACTACATAACATGCAATATCAGTGAAATAACAGGTGAAATAAAGAAACGCATACCACCGATGTAATGACATCAGAATTGTACTATGATTAAAGAAAAAGTAAAGTCAAATCTTCTTTGGCTGTAATTATCCTGTGGATCACAGGAGTGCAGTTCATTCTGAACTCCAGTGACCCGTTTTCAGCAGACAGCGGGCTGAAGTCTGCTGTCTGCTGACATCACAGGGTCGAAGCCGCTGAGAGCCTGAGCTGGCCACTCCCACCTCCTGACAGTCACCAGCTCTCTGCTCGAGGAGCTGTGGGAACCAAACGATCAGCGGTGTTCGATCGCTCAGTTCCCAGTGTTTGAGGAGATGGGGGACAGTTGCAGCATCGGTCCGATGCTGCATCCACCTAGGTAAGTATGAATCTTAAAAAATAAATAAAAACACATACATCTCTTTTAAAGGGAGTTGTGAGAATGGGTCATTCACACCCTGAGCTTGTAGAAAGTGGACTAAATCATGCTAAGAGCCATACAAATCAGAAGAGGACTGGCACTGGACCACAGAATGGTAATTTTCTGAAGGACAGAGCCTGGGAGAAGGAAAGACCACATTAGCCAGCAAAGTCCATAATTACTCTGTGAGATAGAAAACAGATCAGCAGCTACAAATAAACGGACAAAGTTGTATAATGCGGGTGCTTTATGTAGGGTTTGAGTGATAAGTGCACAATACATAACAGCGCCTTTATCTTTGTTAAAATAAGGTACACATTATGTACATTTACAGTAACTGATCAGCATGTTTAAAATACCACTGTACCATGACCTGCAGGAAATCCCTCAGTAGTCAGCAAGTATTAACCCCCCCCCCCCCCTCCATGTCTGAAAGTCTAGTTAATGAATACAAAAGAGTTAATGATTAATGACCTCCAGACTCAATAAGCAAATATTAGTGGTATATAAAAACAAAGTGGAATTTTGGGGAAGTTAATGTGACTAAACTGATAGGAATGAGAAACAAGACATTTACACTGAGAAGATTCCCAGTGCGATGTCTTTTGGCTCACATTGCACACTGCATGTGATTCGAACAGGAATCATACCACATTCCTGTGCAAATCACGTGATTCTGTGTGGTGCAATTTAAGCCATCCAAACGGGCACTGCATCCACATGAAAAAGGTGCAGGCAGCTTTTTTTGGGTTTACACTGGAACTGGATCAAATGGTTTTCACCCATTGGATCCAGTATAGGCAAATGCACTGTGTTTTGCAACCTGCTTTTGGGGCGTTGTTAACTTTCAATTGACACCTGCAGCAGATCACATGAACACAGTGAGATTGCTATGTGGTGTGGCAAATGCACAGGAATCGCTGCATTTCCTGCACTAAGAGACATTGTTGCTCTTTCTGGAGAACGGCCCTGGAATTACTATTTCTGTAAATGCTCCCTTACCACTTTAGACATCCCAAGGTGATTTCTTTTTTTGCCACAATTTTTGGAAATGAATCTGCTTAGTCTTTACAGGTTGCCCACTAAAGCCAAGTGCAAGTCTTCCAGTATTAGTAGAAACAAATTCCCTGGAGGATGACATTCCATTGCATTAAAACACTTTTAACTTCCTCCTAAATATCAATTCCAAAATCATTGATGGTCAGTGACATTTAAAAAAAAAAAAAAAAAATTCCACCCCAACTATTGCTGATCAGTAGTATTTTATACCCCCTTCCCTCAACAATAGCACAACAATGGTGTTCGGCTGCACTTCAAACCTCTTAATTTCCCCACCTTGAAATTGCAGCCTTCTGCTGTAGCCCCTCTGTTCTTCTTCATTCTTAAATTATTTTTCCTCCCCTTCCTTCATTGTGAGAGGAAGGGTCTGGTTTTTCAAACCACATGGATTGAACGATAAAAAAAACTAGGGAAGTCAGGAGGAGCTTGCTGTACTAACTATCTGATGCTAGTACAGAGATCTCCCTCTGCGCTGTTTTCTGTAAGGCCTCGTTTACACCTTTGTTTGGGGGGCCGAGCTAACTTTTTACAGCCCTCATATAATGTAATGGCAGCGGATGGGGGAGTGCATATGTAACAGCTGTGCATCGCAGCACAGCAAATCCACACTGTTGCATTCAGTTCTGCCTGATGAAAGAGATCAATTCAACAAAATGAGGGAACTCTTGGAATGCTTGCGGTAGCAGCGTGCTAGTGTGGGGTTTAAGCAGGCCATGAAAATGCTATGCAATGCTTCTTCAAAGCCTGTCAAAATGCCTTCTGATTCAAATGCAGATGGCTCTTTGAAGGGAAACACTGTAAACTAGCTGATAAAGGAGAGAGCGTAGTGAGTGATTGATGTTAGTGAGTGATGTTAAGGCAGAAGGTTTTTTATCTTCATGCATCAAGATAAAAAGTCTTCTGGGTGCAGAAGCCCCCCCCCCCAATACTTATCTGAGCCCCATCAAGATCAAGCGATGCTGCAGGAGTGTCTCGGCTGCGTGAGACTTTCCCTCCTCATTGGATCCCACTCCTGTCAATCAAAGTCAGTCAGCCAATGAGGAGAGAAAGGGGGTGGGCCGCGGCTCCGTGTCTAAATGGACACAGGGAGCTGTGACTCGGGTGCCCCCATAGCAAGCTGCTTGCTGTGGCGGCACTAAACAGGAGGGAGGGGCCAGGATCACAGAAGAGGGATCCAAGAAGAGAAGGATCAGGGCTGCTCTGTGCAAATACACTTCACAGAACAGGTAAGTATAATATATATGCCATTTTCAACTAAAAACATAAAAGACTTTACAATCACTTTATTACAGAAAGATTCTGCACAGAGGCAAAGTTTAATTCAGTAGTACTGCACAAACCTAGCATACACACACAAAATACAGCATGATTCAAGTAAGCATACACATGGCAGCTTTAACTAACACTTTAGCTAATATTCAATTTCTCTGTTCTGATTACAGAAGAAATAGAATTTTAGCTGTGTTGTAGGACCCCTTTCCCTTGTGCAGTACCAAACCTATAATTGGTGTTAAATACAAATAGGTTGTCTACAACAAACCAGCCAAAAGCATATAAAGCCACAGAAAATAGAAGATGATGTCGCTTCCCATAAAGACAAATTTTCAAACTCTCCATCTGCAATGAAAGCTATCCGTCAACAAAGGAAACGAGGAATGTTGTGCTTTAACAAAACTTTGCAAGGCTATCGAAATGGTTGATAGGAAAAATAAACTATCAAGATTGATTTCTGTGGACACCCACCTCAACCCCTCGTGACATTGAGAAATTCCCTGTCTGCATACAGTCTCACACAACACAGCTCTAATAATGTATATTTACTTTCATTAAACTTTAGCAAAGAGCAGCAAAGTTTTGCTTACATCTGAATAATTATGCTAACAAACCATACTTTTGGCCTTAAAACTGCAAACAATGCTGAATTATATCAAAACATTTACTGTTAACGATTACAGATGTTCTACATGGCGTGCGTACTTAGAATTTTTTTGTGTAATTAATTTGAACACTGAAAAGAACTTGTTGGTACAATATAAGAACTTGTTGGTACAATATAAGAACTTGTTGGTACAATATAACTGCAGCAATAAAACCATGTTGGTTAAAACACATTCCCTATTTTTAGGGTATATGCACACTTGACTTAAAAAAAAGCGCCAGAACTGCTGGCGGGTAACAGCTCTAAAAAAGCACTATTAGCTGAGTTTTGTACAAGCATTTATGCGCGTTAGCGTTTACAAGCATTTTATTTTTTATGGCAGACGCTCCTCAATGCCACAATACTTTGCAAAACCTTATTTATCCATTATCAGGCGCCATGCTGAGCATAGTGAGCACTGTGAGAGCAGAGAGCTGTCTATTTTCATTGCATTCAGCATAGATCCCATTACCGACATGAAATAATCCTGCTGATTTTGTTGCGGAGGGCTAGAATGAGGTGACAACTGCAAGAGAAGTGAACCTGTCATTACTGGACACGTCCTTTGCTGTTGCAGTGTCTTTCTTCAGGATAATTTTAAAGCTGCAGAAATATCCAAATATTTTTACGAAAATGTCCATTGGTACTGTTGATAAGCTTCTCGAATGTCTGAGAGTGTCAGCTGAGGAAACTTTCCTGGTCACACTGAGGTATGTTATGCTAAACATTACAAAAAGTTTAATATATACACAGTTAGGTCCATATATATTTGGACACAGGCACAGTTTTTTTCAGGTATTTACCAAAACCAAGCTATAGTTATATAATGGATATGAGCTGAAAGCACACACTCTCAGGTTTAATATGAGGGTATGCACATCCAAATCAGAGGAATAGTTTAGGAATTACAGCTCTTAAGAATAGTTAATCCTCCCCTTTTCAAGGGGCAAAAAGTAATTGGACAATTAAATCAAAAGCGGTTTCATGGCTAGGTGTGGGCTACTCCTTTATTTCTTCATCAATTTAGCAGGTAAAAGGTCTGGAGATGATTCTAAGGCCGCGTACACACGGGCGGACTGTCTGACGGACTTGGTCCGCTGAAACGTGTTTCAGCGGACAGTCCGCTCGTGTGTGGGCTTCAGCGGACTTTTTCAGCGGACAGTCTGGCGGACTAAGTCTTTCGGAATTTCCGTAATATTGTCCGTCCAACTTTGGTTTCAGCGGACAGTCCGCTCGTGTGTAGGCAAGTTGGACGGACTAAGTATGGCGCATGCTCAGAAAGGATTTACACGGCCGAAGGTTGCATTGCAGTGTATTGGACGTCGTATTTCTAGTCCCGTCGTACGTGCTGTACACGTCATCGCCCAAGCTTTCAGCGGACTGTCTGTTCATCGTGTGTGGTCAAGTCCGTTCATTCAAAAGTAGGACGGACTGTCTGTCGGATTGTCTGATGGACTTAGTTGGCCAGACAGTCCGCCCGTGTGTACGCGGCCTAAGTGTTGTATTTGCATTTGGAATCTATTGCTGTGAACCTACGGCATGCGTTCGGAGGAGCTGTCCACGCAAGTGAAACAGGCCATTGTAGGCTTCAAAAAACAAAACAAATCCATCAGAGAGACAGCAGCAACATTAGGAGTAGCCCAATCAACAGTTTGGTACATTCTGAGGAAAGAAGAAGGTACTGGTGAGCTCAGTGACATAAAAAGGCCTGGATGGCCATGGAAGACAACAGTGGTGGATGATGATCGCAGGATCCTCTCTATGGTAAAGAAAAACCCATTCACAACATCCAGACAAGTGAAGGACACTCTCCGGGAGGTGGGTGTATCATTGTCAAAGTCTACAACCAAGAGAGGACTTCAATAGAGCAAATACAGAGGGTTCACCACAAGATACAAACCATTCATAAGCCTTAAGAATAAACAAGCCAGATTAGGCTTTGCCAAAAAAGATCTAAAAAAGCCAGACCAGTTCTGGAAACGCATTCTTTGGATGGATATAACGAAGATTAATCTGTACCAAAATGACGGTAAGAAAAAAGCGTGGAGAACGCTTAGAAAAGCTCATGATCCAAATCACACAACATCTGTAAAACACGTTGGAGGCAGTGTGATGGCATGGGCATGCATGGCTTCCAGTGGCAGGGGTCATTGGTGTTTATTGATGATGTGACAGAAGCAGCTGGATGAAAACGGCAGTGTTTAGAGATATACTGTCAGCCCAGATTAAGCCAAATGCAGCAAAGTTGATTGGATGGCGCTTCACAATACAGATGGACAATGATCCAAAACACACTGCAAAACAACCCAGGAGCTTTTGAAGGAAAATAAGGGGAGTATTCTGCAATGGCTGAGTCAATCACCTGACCCATTTGAGCATGCATTTCATTTGCTGAAGGCAAAACTAAAGGCAGAAAGATTCACAAAGAACAACTGAAGACAGCTGCAGTTAGACCCTGGAAAAGCACCAGAAAGGAGGAAACCCAGTCTTTGGTAATGTCCATGGGTTCCAGACTGCAGGCAGACATTGCCAGTAAAGAGCTGTCAACAAAATATTAAAAATTAACATTTTATTTATGATCATATTTATTGGTCCAATTACATTTGAGCCCCTGAAAATGGGGGGACTGTGTATAAAAATGGTTGCAGTTCCTAAAATTTGTACTTAATATTGATGTTCAACCCCATGAATTAAAGCTGAAAGTCTGCACCTCAAATTCATTTGGACTTTTTTGTTTCAATTTTATTCTGGTAGCATACTGAGCCAAATGTATGAAAATTGTGCCTGTGTCCAAATATATATGGGCCTAACTGTATATATATTTCATTTAGTTTTCAATAAGGTAACGTTTTTAAAAAAAAAATCCATTTGATTGTATAGATTTTTTCTTCATATTTTTCTATTTTGTTTTTTCACATACAATATCTCACAAAAGTGAGAACACCCCTCACATTTTTGTAAATGTTTTACTATATCTTTTTATGTGACAGAGTGTACAGCCTGTACAGTGTAAATTTGCTGTCCCCTCAAAACAACAACACACAGCCATTAACGTCTAAACCGCTGGCAACAAAAGTGAGTACACCCCTAAGTGAAAATGTCCAAATTGGGCCCAAAGTGTCAATATTTTGTGTGACCACCATTATTTTCCAGCGCTGCCTTAACCTTAACCCTTTCATGACTAAGCCTATTTTTGGAATTTGGTGTTTACAAGTTAAAATCCATATTTTTTGCTAGAAAATTACTTGGAACCCCCAAACATTATATATATTTTTTTAGCAGAGACTCTAGAGAATAAAACGGCGATTGTTGCAATATTTTATGTCACACGGTATTTGCGCAGTGGTGTTTTAAACGCAACTTTTTGGGAAAAGGGACACTTTCATGAATAAAAAAAAAAACAAAACAGTAAAATTAGCCCAATTTTTTTGCGTAATGTGAAAGATAATGTTACGCCGAGTAAATAGATACCAAACATGTCACACTTTATAATTGCGCGCACTTGTAGATTGATGACAAAGTACGGTACCTAAAAATCTCAATAGGCGACGCTTTAAATTTTTTTACGGTTACCAGGTTAGCGTTACAGAGGAGGTCTAGTGCTAGAATTATTGCTCTCGCTCTGACGATCGCGGCGATACCTCACATGTGTAATTTGAACACCGTTTACATACGCGGGCGCGACTTCCGTATGCGTTTTCTTTGCTTCGCGAGCTCGCGGGGACGGCGGGCGCTTTAAAAAATTTTTTTTCTTTTTTAATTTTTTTTATTTATTTTAAAATTACTAAATTGTTTAAAAAAATAAAATAAAAAATTGATCACTTTTATTGCTGTCACAAGGAATGTAAACATCCTTTGTGACAGTAATAGGTGGTGACAGGTCCTCTTTATGGAGGGATGGGGGGTCTAAAAGACCCCCCATCCCTCCTTTACACTTCAATGTATTCAGATCGCCGAAAACGGCGATTCTGAATACCGGATATTTTTTTTAAACCGGCGCCATTGGCAGCCGAGTAAACGGGAAGTGACGTCATGACGTCGCTTCCGTGTTTACGATGAGGAGACTGGAACGAAGCCGATTACGGCTTCGTTCCAGTTCCTCCGCAGCAGCCGGAGGCGTCGGATCTCTGATCGGTGCTCCCGATCGAGCGGGAGCACCGGTAACAGCGGCAAGAGGCGGCGGGAGGGGGGGGACGTCCCCTCCCACGTCCCCTCCCGCTCCTCCGGCATAACAGCCGAGCGTCTTTTAGCCGCATCGGTTGTTATGCCTGGATAGCCAATCGCCTGCTGCAAAAAACGGTACCGGGATGATGCCTGCAGGTGCGGGCATCATCCCGGTATAACCCCCGGAAGCCGAGTACGCATATCTGCGTACGCTCGGCGGGAAAGGGTTAAATATGGAGTTCACCAGAGCTAGAGTTATTTTGAGGGGACAGCAAATTTACACTGTTATACAAGCTGTACACTCACTACTATACATTGTAGCAAAGTAGAATTTCTTCAGTGTTGCCACATGAAAAGATATAATAAAATATTTACAAAAATGTGGGGGGTGTACTCACTTTTGTGAGATACTGTAACATTCAAGTCTAAAAAGCATCACAATACAGAGCTTAGTGCTTGCAAGGATATACTCCGGGCTAGCCCTACAGAGTCCAGTCAGGGAACAGCCTTTGAAGATAGTGCTGAGGAAACGCTAATCCAGAGAGTTGCATATAGAGGGCAGCTCAAGGAGCAATGTAGCAAAAATCTTAATCGAAGAAAATAGAGCAGGGAGAGTGCAGAGAAAATGTGCCCATTTTCCTACAACACAATTTTTCTGTTTGTAGGTGGCAATATATCCCAATAGTCTCTGAATTCCTGTGTCCCTCAAAATATGAAAAAGAAACACATTTGCTCACTTTAATAAAATACACTTTACTCTCCTTTAAAGCAATGCTAAGAAGAACATTGAAGCAGGTGCAGTGTGTAATTTCATAATGTGCTGGCCATTTACCAAGTCAGGTGACACAACTATTATTATCTCAATTAGTAGCTAATTTATTGCGCAGTTCTAATCTGAAGGCTGTTGAAAAGTCTCATATTTCTCCTTTCCTCTAGTGATCTCTCAGCACTGCTTTTTTTTGTCTAGGTATATGAAAGTTTGTGAAGTTATACTGTCATCTCTTCCCTGTGAAGGAAACGTCAGGTTAAACAGTCCCCATACAGTGAGCAGAGAGAAAGGGTGGGAAAATGTTGCTCACAGCCCATAGGTATTTCATCTTGGCCCCAAGCCACATTATAAAACATCTTAATTAAAGCATGTGTAGATTTTATAGTCTGTTCAGGTATGCTACTTCTTACATATAAGCCTTAACAAGAAATTTCAAGAGTTGATGTTATTAAATGTCCCCAACCTGTCAACTTATTTCATTTTAGTTAGCGAGCCAAGGACTTCGAAAAAAATATCCCATAAAAAAAAAGAAAAAGAAGCAATTCAAAAAATGTTTGCTTCCACCACCTGTTCATATTAACCGATGGGCCAGGAATCATTCTAGTGTGTTTGTATTCCCAACATATGGCTAGTCCATATGGAATACTAACTGCACTCACAGTAGGGAATGGATTGAAAACTCTCAACTCACCATATCAACTGTTCAGGACCAATGTACACTGGTGAAATGAAGCAGCGCAGCGCACAGCAAAATTCAGATTGGTGCAATGCAGTGCATTCATTCTTAAAGGCACCCCAATGCACAGTAACACACCATTGTGTGCTGCATTGCAAAAAAAAAAGCACCAGGTCAATTTTTTTGTGCCAGCTTCTTTGATTACACTGCCTTAACACACCACACACTAACCTTTGGCATAACACATTCTAAAGTCCCTTTTGTCTCCTCATTGGCTGACTGACCTCGATTGACAGCAGCGGGAGCCAATGGCCCCGCACTGCTGTCTCAGCCAATGAGGAGAGGAGTCCCAGGTAGCTGAGACTCTACAACATTGCTGGATCTAGATGGGTTCAGGTAAGTATTAGGGGGGCTGCTACATGCAGAAGGCATTCTATATTAATGCACAGAATGCATTAGGATAAAGAAAAACCTTCTGCCTTTACAATCACTTTAAGGCAGCTGAAGAAATGTGCAAATCCTGACTTTCTGTAAAAGGCTAACTTGCTCCACCTATCCATGCTTCCTTACTGATCCTTTAATATGATTGATGGCATCAGCGACCAATTGTGAAACTCCAGGATTTGCTTAGTAATTCAGTTGCTTTTATCACTGAATCTTGAAAATGTTCGAAATTTGGTTTTCACTGGATGTTATCTCTTCATACGCCTTTTTCCCCATCAAGAGCTCAGTTTGAACTAGCCAGATTCGTAATAGGTTTGTCTAAAACACTTTTTTGTTAAACCTGTTCCGGACCACATATATACTGTGACAGGGTGGCCTTCCTGGGCGAAATCACATATCTGTAATTATACACAGCAAGTCTGGCGTACCCAATGTTCGGCAACACTCCAGGATCGTTCCCCGGCACTCTGTGTTCGTTCCCGAGAGAGGCAGAATGGTGGTCTGCCTATGTAAACAAGGCAGATAGCCATTCTGTTAGAGGAGAAGATGGAGGCCTTGTGTTTCTGCTAAGCAAGAACATAGATCTCGGTTTTCCCCCAGTCAAAGAACAACCCCCCCCCACCTCAGTCACAAAGCACTCCCAGGGAACACATTTAACCCTTTGATCACTCCTGATGTTAACCCCTTCCCTGTCAGTATCATTAGCATAGTGACAGTGCACTTTTTTTTTTAACACTGATCACTGTATTGGTGTCACTGGACCCCAAAAAGTGTCACTTAGTGTCAGATTTGTCCACCGCAATGTCACAGCCCCCCTAGAAATTGCAGATCTCCGTCATTACTAGTAAAAAAAAAAATTCCATAAATCTATCCCATAGTTTGTAGACGCTATAACTTTCGTGCAAATCAATCAATATATGCTTATTGGGTTTTTTCTTTTTGCCAAAAATATGTAGCAGAATACATGTTGGCCTAAATTGATTATTATTATACAGGTTTTATATAGCACCGACCGTTTGCGCAGCGCGGCGGACATTAGTTACACTACAATTTGGAACAGAGGGCCCTGCTCGTTAGAGATTACAATCTAAATTGATGAAGAAATTTGATTTTACATTTTTTTATGGGATGTTTTATAGCAGAAAGCAAAACATACTGTTTTTTGTTTTTTTTTCACAATTGTTGGTCTTTTGTTTATAGCGCAAAAAAAAGGACATCAATTTTATTTGGGTACAGTGTCGCACAACCGCGCAATTGTCAGTTAAAGTAATGCAGTGCCGTATTGCAAAAAATAATGACCTGGTCATGAAGGAGGTAAAACCTGCCAGGGCTGAAGAGGTTAATGAGGAATTTGTGGAAAGAGATTTTAAAAGTAAGGTTATATTGCATTGTTAAACATAATTATTGTTTGTTTTGCTATTACAATACTAATATTTTAAAATGTAGGTGTATACTGTGTCGATATAACTCCTTTAAAGAGATGTAAACATAATAAATTATCTATAACATGCAACACACACTGATATCACCCAGGTTTCATGCTTTTAATTTAGCTCATGGTACATAAGAGTGTGAAATGTAGTGAGGCTAACATAACATTAGCAAAAAAGACACATGGGGCTAAGCCATTAGAAAGATTGATAGGAGAAGACAATTGCACTGAAAAGAAAGAACTCTGTATGCGAAAACTACTTTACTGCAGTAATAACTTAGAATGATTAATATGAAGCATGCACACTTGGCTTAATAGTGAAATCTCACATTACATATACAGGCTGCTCATACTGCATCCAAGGGGTTGAATCAGCAGATACAGGATGATGGTTAAGTATAAATGGTCACGGGAAGAGAGATTAGCTTTCCACAGTGGCACAGTGATACAGGTACTTTAATAAAACAATACCAGTGATTAAATGTGTGCCCCTTGATGGTGTTCTGTGTGACCATTATTGGTTTGAAATATGACCATACCATGTTTTTCATATACACTTAATTGTTCATTTATACTGAATGTGATTATATACATGGTCTTCTTGTATTTTTACTTTTACATTTTTTTGCATCCCTTCATAACTACCAAATGTCTGTAATTTCAGACACCTGCATGTTTCTTTCTCCATTCATTATTCCCATAACATGCATTGTCTAATTATTGTGATATGATTTTTTTTTCAATTATTAACACATAAAAAATTATAAAATTAAAGTGCTCAGGGACTGGATTATTTTATGTTAGCTGTCTATGGGGCACCTGCAGACATCCAGAACCAAAGAGCATTTTGGGGGGAAGGGGGAAATAGTGATACCATATTAGTTGTGTTAAAGTTTGTACTTGGTAGTACAGCAATTTTGAGGGTCTAAACATACAATAGGGAACCAGTGCCTGCTTTAAAACATTTATGTATATGCATTTTTAAAGCAGGAACCTTCTATGACCAGATCATTTGTCAAAATGCTATTTTAATTACCCAGTGTTTTAATAAAGTGGATTCAAATGACTCACTTTTTACAGATTGGCATACTCCACTTTTTGATGATATCATTGGCAGATCAACAGATCTCGATCTCCATGCTCCATATTCCTCAAAAAAACAACAACTCCTTCACATACGATAAAGGTAAGGTAAAAGTTGCAATAGTGTAATCCAGCATGACCACTCAACTTAATTAAAAACTAAAAACTACTCACAATGTACAATGCAGTTTATATAGTAAGCATAAATGACAGTGGTCCTCACATCCACATGTTAACTGAAAGCACATAACTGCAAATGCCGGTCTCTCACCCACAAGCACTGTGGAATGTCAATTCTGGTAGGCTGCTGATCCCATGTCAAAGTCAGAATGGACGAAACGTGTCGAGCATGACTGTATGGCAGCTGGAAAAGATGCCAACGGCTTACCAGAAGAGACGTTTTGTGGTGCCTGTGGCTGAGAGACCAGCATTTGCGGATATGTGCTATTGGTTCACATGTGGATGCCATTTATGCCTACTATATAAGCTGAATTGATGCTTTAATTGTGCGTTGTTAGTAGTTTTTTTTTTTTTTTTAAGTTGAGTGGTCATACTGGATTACATTATTATGATTTATCTTTCCTTTATTGCAAGGGAGGGGAGTAGGCTTCATCTATTTTGGAGGAATCTGGAGCATGCTGATCAAGAACTGCAGAGCTGCCAATGATATCATGATTCAAAAACAGCAGTATACTGACCTGTAAAAAGTGAGGCAATACACTTTGGCAAGTTTCTACCTGTCGTGGTGGAGCACTTCGGCAATGGTGCATGCATTTAAAGAGTTTTTGAGGAAAATCCACTTAATTCCAACACTGGATGTTTTAATTTGATTTTTATTCACAGCTCTACATTTTTTGTACTAAATAGTTGTATTATCACTTTTTTGCCTATCATTATAGCAGCAGTGACACTGAAGTTGGTTGAATTTCTGTTGTAGGATTTAAACTAAATTGAGTAGAGTAGATTCGCTGAGAATTTGTTTTCTTAAAAGCAACACTGTTAAATAAAATAAACCAGTGAGCTTTTAATGCTATCCAAGAAAGATTGCAACTGTGCTAAAGTCAGAATCTTAGTTTACATTTAAAGTGATTGTAACGTCTCATATTTTTAATTTATTTTTTTAAATAAGAAACATGTCATACTTACCTGCTCTGTGCAATGGATTTGCACAAGGCAGCCTGGATACTCCTTTACCTGGGTCCTTCTTCGCTGCCCCTGGCTCCTCCCTCCAATCGAGTGCCCCCACAGCAAGCAGCTTGCTATGGGGGCACCCGAGCCGAGCTGCAGCTCTGTGTGTCCATTCAGACATGGAGCTGCAGTTTGGCCCCACCCTCTCTCTCCTGATTGGCTAACTGACTTTGACTGACAGCAGTGGGTGCAAACAACGCCACTGCTGTGTCTCTGCCAATCAAGAGGGAGAGTCCCGGTCGGCCATGGGACTTGTGGACATCGCTGGATAGAGATCGTATGGGTAAGTATGCACAGAGAAGGCTTTTTATCTTAATATATAGGATGCATTAAGATAAAAAAAACTTTCTACCTTTACAAACCCCTTAAACAGTGTTTTACACAATCCACTAGATCTAGACTTTGTGTGGCTTTTCATCCGGCTGCTGGGTGGGGATACTTTGAACTTAAAAGTAGATTGTATTTTCTTGATTCCATGTACATACACAATACGATCCTGTATTAGCGTAGAGCATCTGGGTCATGCTGATGGAGCCTATTTTTTTTTCTCTATGGATATAATGTTATATGTATTTATTGTCCATTACACATTCACATATAAAAGTAGGATGGAAACACCATTGGCGGATGATGGAACAATTATACCTTGTGTCTGGCCCCTTAAAGAACCACGGGGCTTTAGAAGAGATTGTGAACACTACAATGAACAGAATGGAGAATTTTCTACCACTTTTTATAAAGTTTTCTAAATGTGTCACATGCATGATAGTCTGAACGGCTAAAGAGGACATTAATCAGGGAGGTGTATTGAATTACACTAAAGCTGTGTGGTCTATATGAAGATTATCACATTTCATGATATTTATGACCTCCTTTACCTAATTTCCTTGTACACATATTGATATTGATTTTAATCTCGCTCTGCTGCAAATTGAAAGGTCAATGTTTCTGCACCCTGTTAGGAGTAACCATGAGCAGAATTTCACTGAATTAGCAGAATTTCCTTCAAATACTTAACTGCTCCTTTATCTATGCCAGACCTTTGTTGGACTGATATATCTAAGTGCCTTGCTGCTGTAGGGAAGATCATTCACTGTCATTTTTCTCACATGTAACAAAGCGTGGTGACAACCTTGCCTGTGCTGGTTTGGACTGTGATACAGCGGAGACTCACTGCGTCCTCTTATTCTATGGAGAAAAGAGAATGAATACTCCATAATGGCAGAAATGCCAACATTTTGGAATATTTCTGTGTGTGATAAGGTGCATTTACCATGCTTGCAAATGCTAGTTATCACTTAGTAGTTAAGAAGGACTTATTACCACTAGTTGCATCTAATCCAAGGTTCCTCAAGTAAAGCTTATGTTTTCCTGCTCCATATGCCGAGGATGGGAACTTAGAAGCACTGATGTAAACGGTTAGAAACCAACAACTCTACCTGTGAAAGAAACACTGTTCATGGGATCCACAAGGCATTCAAAAATAAGCATGAGCTGTGTGTCCAAATCCAAATCCTGAATCCTTGATGTCATAATTATCAGTGGTATCTGCATGCAGAAGTCTTTAATGTGCCTAGGTTACGTCAATAAGCAAATATTGATCTTCGTTGAAAAAGTGGATGGCTGGTACAACCCTCCCAAAACACACCATTGGTTCTTCAACCACTTGCCGGCCAGCGCACGACGATGTACGTCGACAGAATGGCACGGGCAGGCAAATGGGCGTACATGTACGTCCCTTTAAGTTTGCCGCCCTGCCATCGGGAGCGCGCCACCGGCGGCGCGCTCCCGCGCTGGTCGGGACCCCCGTGAGTCTGGTCGCGGGACCCGCAGACTCGATCGCCGCGGGCATCCCCGCGGGCATCCCCGCGATCGTCTCACGGAGCGGCCGAATGGAGAAGTGCCGTTGTAAACAACATTTCTCCATTCTGCTAAGTAACTAGTGACGCTGATCTCTGCTCCATGTGATTAGAGCAGAGATCAGTGTTCACTAAATGAAAGCCCAACCCCCCCACAGTTAGCAACACGCCCCTAGGAACACTTAACCCCTTCACTGCCACCCACTGGTTAACCCCTTCACTGCCAGTGTCATTTACACAGGAATCACTGCATTTATATAGCAGTGATTACTGTATAAATGACAATGGTCCCAAAAATGTGTCAAAAATGTCCGATGGGTCCCCCACAATGTCGCAGTCACAATAAAAATCGCTGATCGCTGCCATTACTAGTAAAAAAAATAATAAAAAATGATTAATAAAAATGCTATAAAACTATCCCTATTTTGTAAACGCTATAACTTTTGCGCAAACCAATCAATAATCGCTTATTGCGATTTTTTTTACCAAAAATATGTAGAAGAATACGTATCGGCCTAAACTGAGGGAAATTTTTTATTTTTTTTTATATTTTTGGGGGATATTTATTATAACAAAAAGTAAAAAATAATGCGTTTTTTTCAAAATTGTCGCTCTATTTTTGTTTATAGCGCAAAAAATAAAAACCGCAGGGGTGATCAAATACCACCAAAAGAAAGCTCTATTTGTGGGAAAAAAAGGACGTCAATTTTGTTTGGGAGCCACGTCGCACGACCGCGCAATTGTCAGTTAAAGCGACGCAGTGCCGAATCACAAAAAGTGGTCTGGTCTTTGACCAGCAAATTGGTCCGGTCTGAAAGTGGTTAAAGTGATGGGTAACCTCAGCATCCAATGAGGAGCTGTAGGATGTAGGAGTGGACCAGCTTTGCATATTAGAGTAGTACCATTGCTCTGAAAATTATATGGGTATCTGCATTTAATTTATCTTTACAATTTTGGTATTTTAAGGAAGTAGAAGTTTACTTTGAAGTAGGATGGGCATAATCATATAAATTATTCTGATTTGGGAGAAAAAGTTCATCTGCATTTTTTAATTAGGAATCTGTAGAAAACAGTGAAACAGTTCTGAGACAAACATATGCAGGCTGCCAGTGTTCTCACTCAAGAAGGATCCAAGCATAGTTCCGTTAACTTAGCCCTAGTCTGTCCTGTTAGTTTTTAGCAGGAAAAAAATTTCAATGCACCATTACAATCTTTGCTTTGTGCACGCAGGATTGCTGAAAATTGCACTTAATATAAGGGTTTACTAAAGCCGCAATCTGGCTTTGTAAGCCTGAAAATCCAGTCTCATTATTGTTGTAATTACAGAATGATACCCTAGCATTTTCCTTAGATTTAAAGTGAAATTTGAGAAACAAAGTTTGTTTGTAGAAGGAAAGTATACCAATAGAGATAAGTTGACTATCACTCGATCTGGAAGACAGTTGCACTCTGTATGGCAACTTGCAAAAATGTTGTCTATTCTGGAAAAAGGATAGCTAACTAGACAATATTGATTTTCTCACTGAATTGCTATTGCTGGGGAGAGCATACTGGGTGTAAGGAAGCTATACTAAAACCCCTATTTCAAAGTGTGTGTACAACTGGCTCACGTCCTATTGGACATTTCATGTTAAAGAAAATATGCTGATATTTTATTCTTAACATCTTATTAATTAGGAATAGCAGGCATTTCTAGGTGACTGCAAACGTCCTATAACCCCCTGTGCCCACAAAACTAGAGAATATAATGACCATTTTCATGGTCATTAGCACTGACCCCACTATCTCCAACCTTAATTTTGTTTGCAAACATTAAAGATTTTAACTACCAGCAAGAATGAGTCCTTACATTTAAAGAGCACCTGTCATTTCAGATCCGTCATGGCAGTGCCTGTTTGCAGGCATCCACCTCACCTGCTGCCGCCACGTCCCTCACCTTGTTGTGTTACTGCCGCATCACCAGCTGTCCCATTAAAGTGAATGGGACCGTCAGTGAGTCAACAGCGGGTCAGAGGAGGAGCCGCTGCAGGACATAGTTGACCATTGTGCATTAAAATTTTTGATTTAAACCAAGCCTTTTTACCAGTAATTTAAATTGACTTGATTTAAATCAAATCTACCCTGGTCACAACCATGAACCAGAAAGCTGGTTGGTAGATGCAGCCAGGTTTGGGTGCACGTGTGACATACAAGGGAATAGATATAACATGCAATTACCTAGATCCACCTACTATTTAGAAAAATATACCCACAAGTTGATGTCTAGCAGATTTAAAAGTCACAAATGAATGCAGTTCATATTTAAATGCAAAAAGTGCAAGTGCCAGATTTGAACCAGTATCGGCCTCTTGCAGTTTCTGGACAGCAGGGCTAGAGTATGAGGGGGAGAAACAGTACAAGAAGCCAATTGGTTCATATGCTGATAAAAAGCATGATGATAGAGAGATCAAAATGAATGAGAGACCAGTCCATCTATGTACTGCTTTTCTTTTCATTGCCAAGTTACAGGCGGATGGGCCCAGAGGAACTAGGTTACATGATACTGGCCATCAGACTGAGTGGCATGAAAAAAAAAGTACTGCAGGGAATTCTCTGGACTGAATGTGAATATTGCAGAATTCGGATTTATGTACTTTCTGTAATATCCCTTTCTTGGAATTCATTAAGGGACACAGGAGTCAGAGAATATTGGGTTACACTGTTGCCTACAGGTGGATTTGGGAACCACTTTTTTTTTTTTTTTTAAACAAAGCAATACTGAGAGCATGATCATTACCACATAGGGGTGGGATCTGTGTTTCTCAGTGAACTAAAAACAAAATATGGTAATTACAAAAATCTAATTTTCTTTCTGGACACAGGGTCTACAGACCTTTGGGACTCCCAAAAGACTTCCACATGAGGGGTAAGTAAAAGCAACAAAACACTAAGAAGCCCAAAAAAAAAAAAAAGAACTTGGGGCCACCTTCAGCTCAAAAAGCAGCATGATGATATTTATGCCCAAAACTCACATGGGCTGAGGTGTAAACATTCACTTGATAAAGCAGAACTAATGAACAGACCAGGTGGTTCTTTGTAAATCTGGGAATCAGTTGTTTGATGTCCAAAGAGCCCAAGAAGCACTCACAGATCTAGTAGCGTGTACACTGAAAAAGGTGAAATGTGACCCTTAGGACCTTAAGCTTAAATGAGAAGCTGTCAGAGCCACCAAGAAATGGAAGAGTGAGAATCATGCTGCCCTTTGTGTGGACCATCGGGGATGACAAAGTTTTTAATGAAACCAGTTGCTATGAAGTAAACCCACTCAGACAATGAAGAGAAATCTCACTCTGATGTGCTGGGGCTAGACAGAAAAATGGAAGAACAGATCCTGGTTGAGAAGAAAGGCATGGTTATGGTTAAAGGGAATAGGGGCTTGAGGCCTCAATGCTACCCTGTCCTTGTCCAAGACCAAAAAAGTTCTTTACAGAAAAAAGCCGCCAGCTGAGACACAAACAAAAGGCTTCTTTTTTCAGAGCTGAGAAAAACTATTTCAAAACACAGAGTTACATTTGCACCTTGATGGTACTCAAGGCAAAAGGTTGATCCAGACCTAATTGCAAAAAGTTAAAGATCTGTCACACAGAATATTTTCTGGAATGAAAGTTTAATTCTTCCCACTGTGCGAAGTATGTCTTCCGTGTGCTATGGTAGTCCCTGTAGCAAAGGGTCCTTCCCAGTTTTTTTGCATCACAGAAAACACGTATTTCAAGACCTGGGCTTCAAGTGTCATACTGTTAAAACCAGGGATTATGAAGCAGGGCTGTAAACCAATTCTTGGGACAAAAGATCTTGGTGATTTGAAGTGCCTACAGAGCCTCTGCTAGAAGTCTGATCAGGTCAGAATACATACTGCATCCACCTGGGCCAATTAAGTGCTGCTCTAGGTGTTGCTGGCTGAGAAAGTCTGCCTGCCAATTGCCAATGTCTGATAAGGCTGTAATGTGAAGCTTTGCCAAAGACAGAATCCTTTCCACTTCCCTTGCTATAGCAAGGCCTCTGGTTCCTCCCTGATAGTTGATGGGTTCCACTGCAGGGGTATTGTTCAACTGGATTCTGATCAGATGATCCCTCAGCCAGGATGTCTAGAGTTGTAGGGACAAACAAATCACCAACAAAGGGTTCAGGACTCCTCCCCAGCCTGTCAGGTTGGAACTGTGTGAAAATGGTACTCTTAGGGCAGCCATACATGGATCAAAATTTGACCACTTCAGCAGGAACCGGTCGAATTTCAATTCATGTATGGGCAGGATGGTTGTATAGAAGTTGATCTACTGATAACAAATTCAGCATAACCAGCCTGTTGGGTTTTTGCCCTAATGATTAGTGCCGCTAGCTATAGCCAGAAACTCTGATCAGTGTATTCTGATGGCAAGGAAGCCTCCCCGCTGTCAGAACACAATAGCACAGCAGCAGTGATTCCTCCATTCACCTCAAATGTGTGGATGGGAGAATCGGGTCATTTTTTTTTCGTTCAACCTAGTGGTTGAATGTATGGCCAGCTTTAGCCTCGACCCCCAACAAGACTTTCCAGCTTGCAGGCCATCAACCTAAGTGGCAGCAAGTGGTTGTCACTAGTGGTCAATGAGCACAGCAATGAACCCTCTATGCACATAAACAATAGCTCTCACCATGCATTTTAACAGAAAGACACATTGTTCAAAGTATCTATTGTAATAATTCTGACCTTAAGAAATTACTGACTCCCACTGCCATTCAAGTCAGAGAAGTAACCGAAGTTACACTACGTACCAGTCAATGTCAATGAGTTCTTGAAGTTATTCTTTAGAGCGTTTAGAGAATCAGGGAAATGATTTTAGGTATTGTTTCATGAAAATAAAAGAAAGAACTTTAAAATATTCACAGAAGACATGCAACAACATCATTCACCTGGTCTTTGGCTCTGGTAAATTCCACTTCAATGCAATGTAAGTCCAATTCTGACAGAGACACTGGCCCTCAGATTTATAGAATTCATGACATCCAATGAAAAAGTCTGAGGAGTGAGCTAAGTGGGTGTCAAAATGTTTTTATGATACTTTAGCAGACAATGCCTATATGTCAGCTTTTCTAACTGTATTCATGTTTTCTGACTACTCCATTTTACAGTCCGACAACATAGATATTATTACAGAGAATGAAAGTACAATTTGAAAAAGACCAAAGATGATATGCCTCAGATATATTTTTTAGGACCTTTATTGTGGCCAGTTCGCTGACTACACGTTATTGCATAGTTCTATGTGGTATCAAACAAATGGTCACTTGCTTATACATATTATTGTAGACGTTTGTTATTATGACTAATTTAATCAAATCAGGATTTATACAATATGACAGCTGGCAGTAAACAAAACTGAGGGAGGAATCTCTTTCTCTAACTGCATGCTAAACTATTTATGACCAGCATTAAGGCCTGTTAAAGCAGAGGTCCACCCTAAAAAACATGTATACATTTAGATTTTCTTTGAAATAAATAAAAAAATAGCAAACTTTTTTATTTTTACTTAGCAAAAACCCCTGTTGCTAGGCAGTCTTCCTAATCTGCATCTTCCTAGTCCACGGATCTGTTCCGTCATTTCCTTCTCTTCGGCGAGCTCCCCCATTGTCTTCTTGGACCCATGTGTCCCCAAGAAGATGACGGGGCCATTCACAAAGTGCTGCGCGACTCGCGCATGCGCAGTTGGAAATGGACAGTGAAGCCACAAGGTTCCATTGCCCGTTTCCCTCAGTTGCAATGGCGGCGCACGGATCTGCCTCGGGGGGCCGACATTGTGGGCTCGCTGGACAGATAAGTGCCCTTATTAAAAGTCAGCAGCTACAGTGTTTGTAGTTGCTGATTTAAAAAACAAACAAAAAAAAAACGGCTGGAACACCGCTTAAGGTTTTTTATGACCTAGCAATTTTAGGAAATTCCAAAGGTCTCCGTCACATGCTGTTTTGTGATGGCTTATCAGTGCCCTGGCTTATCAGACTTCTGCTAAGTACTGTTTATGCTATTGCTAGAAGTTTACATGGCGACTTTATAACAGGCTTCATTAAAAGTCTCTGGCTTAAGTGGTTTACAGCATTTAACTATTCATGAGGTGGTTTTTCAGATTGGATGCCCAATTTTTTGGCTTGAGCTGTGTTGATGGATTTATACGCATCATTCAGTTTAGGATCATCGGACATCATTATCATCAAAATTTGCTGTTAAGATTCTTTAAAGATTGGGAGTTATAATTTCCCCAACTGAAGAGCTGGCTCCCTGAACCACCTCTGGCCATAAATGATCTGGTCTTTTGGTGACAAGTGAAACAGTTTGTCTAGCCACTTGGCGCCCATACTACATCTATTGACGTCATGGGCTTTCGGTGGTTATATCTGAATGATGCCTGAGGCCACAGACATCATTCAGATATCAGCGTTTTCAGCCGGCGATTCCCTGCACCATAAGAACGATCATAGCGGCTGTTCCGCCGCTTGATCGTTCTTACGGGCGGTGGGAGGGGACGCCTGGGGGTGGAAACCCGCAAGACAGAACGCTAAAGCCTCTTTATGAAGGGGCGCCCCCTTTGAGTGAGGGGAAGACTTCTGCAGTTCTCAAACATCTGGATCCCGTCTCATTTCCTCAGATCAAATGTTCCCAAAGATGCAGAGAAAAAGAAGTCTCTCTAGCGTTAGACTGACTTTTGTCGCAAAAAGTGATCATGGTGATCCCCGTGGAAGAGCAGGGGTCAGGGTTTTATTCAAACCTTTTTACGGTACCAAAACCAAATGAGGATGTCAGACCTATTCTAGATCTCAAAGTTCTAAACCGGTTCCTGAAGATTCACTCTTTTCGCATGTAATCAATCCGACCAGTAGTCTCCATCCTCAAGCAGGACAATGACCCAAAACACATGGCCAAGGCAGCAAGGGAGTGGCTAAAGAAGAAGCATATTAAGGTCCTAGAGTGGCCTAGTCAGTGTGCAGACCTTAATCCCATAGAAAATATATGGAAGGAACTGAAGGTTCGAGTTACCAAATGTCAGCCACAAATCTTTAATGACTTGGAGAGGATCTGCAAAGAGGAGTGGGACAAAATCCTTCTGAGATGTGTGCAAACCTGGTGGCCAAGTACAAGAAACGTCTGACCTGTGATTGCCAACAAGGGTTTTGCCATCAAGTACTAAGTCATGTTTTGCAAAGGGGTCAAAATAGCTCTGTGTCCCGTGATGTACTCAGAAAAGAGCTACAGTAATAACTGGGTTATATGGCACCTTTAGGTGATGGACACTGGCACATCCTAAACAGGAAGTTCAATTCCCCATATAAGCCCCCCCCTTTACTGGGAGTACCTCCGTTTTGTAGCAAAGAAATACAAGTGTAACCAGAAAGAGGGGAGTGTCTCATGATGTACTCCAAGAAAGGGATTTTACAGGTAAGCTGTTATAAAAATCCTATTTTCTTTATCGTACATCACAGGACACAGAGCCACAGTAATAACTGTATGGGATGTCCCAGAGCAATGCCACCAGAGGGGAGGGGACACAAACAAAAGTAGGGTGCAATCAGACTTGAGGACCTATACTGCTGCCTGCAGCACACTGCACCCAAAAGGTGACATCCTCATGCCTTCTTACATCCACCTGATAGAATCTGGTGAATGTATGGACTGAAAACCAAGTTGCGGCCTTGCAGATTTGAGCCATGGAGGCTTGGTAATGCACTGCCCACGAAGCACTAACAGCCCTGGTGTGGTGCGCTTTGACCTGAAAAGGTGGAGGCGATTCAGTTCGCATTGTGCGCGATACAAGTATTTCATTCATTCATTCATTCAATCTTCCTCTTCAAGCCAAAAGCTTGAATAATTGCCTGCCAACTCCATTTGGCAATAGTGGATTTCGATGCTGCCTGTCCTTTCCTAGGACCTTTGGGCAACATGAACAAAACATCTGTTTTCCGAATCTGAGCAGTCGCTTTCAAATAGATTTTGACTGCTCTCACTACATCCAAAGAATGCAGTGACTTTTCTTCCTTAGAACAGGGTTCTGGAAAAATTAAGGTAATATCTCGGTTTAGGTGAAAACCTGTAAAGGTAGAAAGCTAGGATGAGGATGCAATACTATTCTATCCATGTGAATGATTAAATAGGGCTCTTTACAAGAAAGACGCCAACTCTGATACCCTTCTTGCAGAAGACATGGCTAACAGAAAAGATAGCTTCCTTGTCAAAAGGACCAAAGTAATATGTCATATTGGCTCAAAAGGCTGTTTCTGTAATGCCGACAGAACTTAATTCACGTCCCAAGGGTTCAGGGGTGCTTTAACCGGTGAATTAAGCCGCGTTACCCCTTGTATAAAGCTTTGGACCAAAGAATGCGAAGCAAGTGGACATTGAAACAATACTGATAAGGCAGAGACCTGGCCCTTGATAGTACTCAAGGCCAGTTTCATCTCTAGCCCCATTTGCAGAAAGGCAAGAATTCTACCTATGACATACTTCCTAGAATGCCAACCTCTGGATTCACACCAGGAAACATATGCCTTCTAGATTCTATAATAAATAAGTCTAGAAGCTGACTTCCCTGCATCAATCAAGGTAGGTATCACTGAGCCTGAAAGCCCACGATTCTTTATAATGTGGGTTTCAATAGGCAAACCGTTAAATTTAGCGTGTGTAAAGTAGGATGGAACACTGGTCCCTGCGATTGCAAGTCTGGAAGTGGAGAAGAGAGATGCAGCTCTAGGAAGGGTGTCTGGAAATGTAGCTCTCCTCAGAACAGAAACAGCAGGTGCTGGCTAAGCATAGGTAATTGGATGAAGGGAAGATTCTGGACAGCCGCACTCAAAATCAAATGCCTTTATTAAAAAAAAGGAGGTAATAATCAAAAAAGTACAAGCCACAGCAAACAACGGATCACAGGATCTGACACATTTCACACGTTCAAAAGTGCTTATTCATAGCTATGAATAAGCACTTTTGAAAGTGTGAAATGCGTCAGCTCCTGTGATCCATTTGTCTTTAAAATAAAGGCATTCGATTTTGAGTGCGGCTGTCCAGAATCTTCCCTTCATTCAAAGGTCTGGATGTGGTGGTAGGGTCCATGGGGCCCTTACCACCATCTTTACTATTTCTGCATACCAAGCTCTTCTGGGCCATGCTGGGGCCACAAGAACTACTGACTTCCTTTTCTGCTTGATCCTGTGGAGAAGTCGAGGTAGCAGCAGAATAGGAGGGAATGCATAAATCAGTGAGAACTGATCCCACCAACGCATCTGTTCTGCATGCGAGTGGATCCCTTGTTCTTGACACAATTTTGACGAATTTGTTGTTGAACCTGGACGCAAACAGATCTACATTCAGGATCCCCCATCTTTGTCTTATAGGCAGAAAGATGTTGGGGTGAAGGGACCATTCCCCGGGAACAACTGCTGGCAACTTAACTAATCTGCCTGCCAGTTCTCTACCCCTGGAATGAAGATTGCTGATATGCATGGCATGTTTTTCTGCCCAGGTTAGGGTATGGTTTACCTCTCCCTGAGCTGCTTGACTTCTGGTGCCCCTGAATCTTCTTGTTCCAGGTCTATCGGATACAATTTTGCAGCAGTCTCAAATGAAACTGAGCATAGGGAACTGCTTTGAATGAAGCCACCATCTTTCCCGACAACCTCATACAAAGACGAATAGAAGGACCCTTCTTTGTTCTGATCCCCTGGACCAGCACCTTTATGGCTCTGATCTTTGCCTGGGGTAAAAACAACTTCTTCTAGGCTGTATCTATGACCAGACCCAAGTACTCTATTTTGCTTACTGGCTTTAAAGAAGATTTCTCTAGGTTGGGGACCTAACCTAGGTATTCAAGGTTATTTACTGTGGTGATCACGCTTTGGTCCAAGTGGACTACCAACTCGTCTATTAAGAGCAGGTCATCCAGGTATGCCATTATTGTTATACCTCGAGTCCTTAATCTGGACAGGGGAAGGGCCAGAAGTTTTGTAAACACCCGAGGAACAGTAGCTAGACCGAAAGGCAAGGCCACAAATTGAAAATTACATTTTCCTACTTTGAAACGCAGATACTTCTGGTGAGCGTGAAAAATAGGTACATGCAGGTATGCATCCATGATGTCGACTGATGCCAGAAGCTCTCCCCTTGTAGGATGGAGACTACTGGTCGGATTGATTACATGCGAAAAGAGTGAATCTTCAGGAACCGGTTTAGAACTTTGAGATCTAGAATAGGTCTGACATCCTCATTTGGTTTTGGTACCATAAAAAGGTTTGAATAAAACCCTGACCCCTGCTCTTCCACGGGGATCACCATGATCACTTTTTGCGACAAAAGTCAGTCTAACGCTAGAGAGACTTCTTTTTCTCTGCATCTTTGGGAACATTTGATCTGAGGAAATGAGACGGGATCCAGATGTTTGAGAACTGCAGAAGTCTTCCCCTCACTCAAAGGGGGCGCCCCTTCATAAAGAGGCTTTAGCGTTCTGTCTTGCGGGTTTCCACCCCCAGGACTTCTTTTGTCCCTGGGGTTGACCCTAAGGTTTACTTCTTGAACCTGACGGTGGAGGCCGTCACGACTGCCTGAAGGCTGATGCCCCTGGCACTGGAGAAAGAGCCAGTTTAAATGAGGGACATTTACTCTTTTCCTTAACTGGCAAAAGGGTACTTTCCCACTTGATATTTATTGGATATATTTGTCCAAATCCTCCCCAAACTGTTTTTCACCAAGGAAAGGAAAACCAGCCAGGAGGTTTTTGCATGGCGCTTTGGCTGACCAACTTTTTAACAATAAGATTCTATGCATATGTACCAATCCAAGTGTAAGGCTAGAGGTTTGAAGAATAGAATCTCTGATTGCGTCAATTGCAAAACACAAAGCCTATGGCAGCTCAGCTAATTCCTGGGCCTGCTGTTCAGGGAACACCTTGAGTACCTGTTTTAAATGGTCTCTCAAGGACTGACATACCCCAATTGCCCCTACTGCAGGTTGAGCCACTGAACCTGTCAAGGAAAAAAATTTTTTTTTTAACAGGAATTCAAATTTTTTATCTGTTGGATACCTAAGCATTTGGGCACTGTCAACCAGACAAGTCAAACTTTTATTCACAGAGGATATCGCAGCATCAATTATTTGTATACTCCATATCTTAGTAAATTTGTCCTCCATAGGATAAAGTGTTGAAAACTTTTTGGGAGGAAAAAAGTGCTTATCTGGGTGATCCCACTCAGAATACATAAGATTTTCTAGTAATGTATGGACAGGAAAGGCTTTCGGTGGCTTTAGTGAATCCAAACAGGAAGTGGGCTCTTCAACCGACTCCGTTAAGGGTAGCTCAAATGTGGAGCAGACCATTTCAGTAAGAGAATGCACCAGCAACCTCTCAGCATGTGAAGCTGAAGAAGGTCCTCCCCAACATGATCCCTCGGAAGAGGAATCATCAGCCTCTTCACGGTCCCCTGAAGGGGATTCATCTTCTTCTTCCCATAGTTCATCTGTTTGAGGATCCTGGGTGGTAGAAGGGGACCTAATGCGCTTTCTTCCACTCTTTGAAGATATGATTAAAACCACTAATCTTTCCTCTAAACCACTCATAGCCGAGGAGAAAATGTGCTCAGTTATACAGACAGGGGCTGAAGTGTCGGAAGCAATTGCAGCCCCTGATGACCCCAATGGATCACTCTGACCAGCCTCCTTAGATCGGGATGGTGTTGCAGAGGGAGGGTCCTAAGAAACTGAGGGTGACCCCTTTGAGTCTTTGGTTTTTGTGGCATTTGTACCACCTCCTCTGGTCATAGTGCCGAGCACAAACGCAGAGGTATTACCAAAAAAATTCACCCACTGCCGAGCAATAGTCCAGCAACTGCCGCTGCTATTAAGCTCAGCCTGATGCTTAAGTAAATACGCCCGGGAATGCCTGTGTCACCCACACTCACATGCCATCCATCCGCTCTGTGTCCCTTTAGCTGTATGCACCTGAAAAAATTTGCATTTTATAGCTATACAGCCCGTGTTGTGGACGCTGAAGCGCACTGCCGCTAAGCTCCGCCCACCCTTCATCCTCTTCAAATTAGATAGTTTTCCCGTGCGAGTGGGCTCCAATCCTGCCCGGACCACCGTTATGTTGTTAATATAACACTGGTACTTCCAGTTCTGGCGCCACATGGAGTAGCTGCCTCTCACACCTGCTCCCGCAGCTAGACTCCAAAATCAGCATATAACACCGGCAGCCTCTCCCCGCACCCCAGGCCACAACATGGACCGGTATGTAGAAAAAAACAGCCTGCGATCATACGTGGCTACGACCGGCACAGCCAAAAACCGAGGCCCCCGGCTTCGGCCTACACGGACCCTCTCACAGCAACAGCGCCTGACATGGAGGTAAGCGGCAACCTGGCCCCCACTTCTCACAGCATGGCACTGCCCCACAGAATACTGGTGATCAACACACACAGCTCGTTGCCCAGGCTGTGGCAGCTCTCCTCTCCCCCATGATAGCAGCCTCTGTGGAGAAGGCAGTCAGCGCAGGCATGCAGCAGATCCAGGCCCAACTAGGGGAACATGACCCCAGATTGAATGAGGCTGAGCACCGCATAGCCAACATTGAAGAGGAACTCTACCAGGCACAATCCACTGAACAGACCCAAGACAAGAAGAACAGATATATTCTAGAGAAATTAGATGATTTAGAAAATAGGTCAAGAAGGAGCAACCTGCGTTTCGTGGGCATCCCAGAAACATTGTAACCTTCAGCCCACATGGACCTTTGCGCGAGGTGCATACCCAAAGCACTAAGCCTCCCAGGCCCCTGCACTGTGGAGCGTGCCCACCGCATGGGAACCTTTAACTCTGATCGCAAATCGCTCGACCAATTATCACAGAATATCTGAACTACTCAGACAAAGCTTTTATCCTACAGCGGTACATGGCAATCCAGATCTCTTTAGATCGATGGAATGAAAATTCAGATCTTCGCAGATTACTTCATAGAAGTGTCCAAGAAAAGGAAAGCATTTCAACAAATATGCACGTAGCTACACCAGCAACAAATCAAATATACCCTAGCCCTTCCAGCCATCCTCCGGCTCAAGGCCCCCAATGGCGACCAGCTCTCCTTCCATGACCCATCCGAGGCAGAGGCCTTCCTAAGATCGCCAAGCACAGGTCTGCACCTCAGCCCCACATCCAAAATGGCTTCCATCAACTGTGCTCTGGACCAAAGGAGCCCACACAAAGAGTCCCTGAAACAATTCTGAGCCTCTGGCCCAGACAAATGTCGCTCCACACCTCATTTGGTGAGCCCCTCCAACGGCACTACAGCCTCTGCTACTAATGCTCCTCAACCGGCCTTGCACACCATCCTAGGCTGAGATGATTCTCTCCTAATCCTCTCTCCGCTTTGTTCTCTACCCCTCACCATATCTTCCACATACTGATAGGCCAAACCTTTATACTGATACGCACACTGTTAAAATTTTATTGCTTGTTTATCTTTTTTTTTCTTAAAACGCAGTTTTCTTCTATGGCCTCCCTGTGTAGATCAGACCACACTCCCCGTCCACAACCGGAGCTGCCAGCATACACTACACGTTTCTACAACAAATGGCAGCCTTTTATGGTCTCAATACTCACTCCTAAGGATCAGGCGAAACTCAAGGAACTTTCATTCTCTTACCAAGTGCCTCCCACAACACCGTAAGCGAGACTGCTTTCTGTAACTGAAAGACCCACAACCTAAGGTACGCACCTTCCGACCAGACATAAATCATTGCGCGAGATCATATTTCGCCCACCAACCTCTTCTCCTCCTTCAAACAACATAACGGAGAATGCTACCCTCGATACCACAGCCACAACTTCAATATCTATCACCAAATTACCTATTTAGCAAGAACTTGGTGCTCACCCCCCCCTTTCCCCTCCGCTCCCCACACCTCCTCCTAGATCAGTCTTCTGTATTCCCTTGGTAACTCTAGGAACCCTCCTCTTTAAATCAATCCTGTTACCCATTTTTTTTAACCTGAAGGTTACTATTTTTGATCTGCTACAAGACACATTATTACTGTTAAGTACTTTGCTAATTTCTTCATAACAGTTTTTTCTCTGTACAAAAATACTGATACTGTTAAAATTATACTTTGTATGTAGCATCTTTCATTTTATATATATAAAACACTGGTGAGCTATACTCAAAGTCCCATTTTTTGTATCGGTTTGATCTTTGGCTTATCATTAATGTTGAAGTAGATATCAATGCGTGATTTTTTAAGAGAATACGCCAGTTAAGTAGCACCTTTGTAATAAACATGTTTATGAATTTGCCTTATGGTACTAGATTGATCCTATATTAAAAATACTACATTTTTGTAGGAGGGTCTTATAAATAATAATTTTTTAGGGATTATTTTATTAGATTGTTTAATGGTTATTAGTGATGGTGTAAGAATTATTATGTGAAGATTTGTTTTTGTTTTTGCAATATATGCAATGTTGATAATAATTACATGGCGGAAGGTGCTAACACTGAAGTGACATGGCGAAAATGACAAGAGCCAGGACTGGGTGAGATGGCTCACTGATGGGTAGCATGGAGGCTGATGGCTATTTTGATTCTCGAACAGATTAATGCTGTCTTGATGGGTTGTTTTAATATGTTTGTGAGTACTTTTTTTGGGCAATGAATACATTTTAGGTGTTTTTATTTTATTGCATTGGAGCCTCTTCTTTTCCATGGTGGCTCCTTGGTGGAGTAATGTGAAATGGATATATAGTTTGATGGAGGAAGATTGAAAGAACATTGGGAGCTAACCTATAATATACATTTTTCTACGCCGATCATTTGTTATAAGATGCATGGCTATCTGGTGAGTAAAACTGTGTGCTGGGGAGTGGTGATAACAGGCACGTGGGATATTGGAGAAATTTTTTTTTTCCACTTTGGACACCAATCATTGAGCACAGTGAACACACTGTTTGGTGGACTCAATACACTTGATTTTGATGGGACTATTTGTTGTTGTTATTTAAATATATTTCTAACAACACTGTATGATTGTGTGCGCTTCACACTATAGAGGTGGGGGGGGGTTATTTTCACTTGTTTTTTCACTGTATTTATAATTTCACATGTTGGGTAAAAAAAATTACTTGGGACTATATAATATTGCTTAGCACCACTTTAGGTCTGAAAGTGTTTTCAGATAATACTAAGGAGACCAAAACCTTGTGGCAGATGGGCCGAATGACTGGCCACAAACTGAAAGCTACGAACCCACAGCAAACAGAAGAAATTGCTGATGTTCCGGAAAAATGGCATATACAAGTACGCATTTTGAGGTCTGCATACAGTATGTTCACACAGGTCACAAAGTGTCCCTGATAGAAGGAGGATGTGAAAAACTTGGTGGATTCTATGTGGAATTTCTGAACCGAATGAAATGCCCCAAGGTCCAAAATGGCACAGATGCCCCCTTTAGGTTTGAGAACTGTGAAACGGTTCAATAGACTATTTGTAATCTTTTCATAACAGGAACTGGGGCAATAACCCCTTAATCCAGAAGACCTGCGAAAGCTGCATGGGGATAATTAGTGATAACACAAGCAGGTGTAGAGATATCAACTGTGGGGAGGGGGCGGAGAGTGAAACTCTACCTTGTAGTGCTTGAAAACCACCTTCCTTATGAGACTATGTAGAGGTGTTTGCAAAGGCTAGAAGATAGTTCCCACTCTTTGGAAAGTGAGGGTGCTCTTTAACCTCTTGCTGCCATCGCTATAGCCGAATGATGGCCACAGCATGGACCTAAATTCCGGGAGGCCGTCATATAACGTCCTCCTCTTTGCACGCGCCCCCCTGCAGGGCACTCTGCTGTGATCACCAAGATTCGGGTGATCACAGATCCATGTAAGGGGCTGGTCCCTGCCCCTTACCATGTGATCAGCTGTTAGCCAATGACAGCTGATCACACGATATAAACGAAAGCTCATTTTTTTTCTACTCACGCTGACAGGGTGAGGAGAAAAAAAAGCCGATCATCAGCTTATCTGCAAGGGACATCGGTTCCGAAGAGGCAATTCTGCCTCATCTGTGCCACCAGTACCCCCTGTCAGTGCCTCCTAGCAATGCCCACTAGTGGTGCCAATCAGTGCCACCTAGCATTGCTTGCCTATAAGTGTAACCAACCACTTGGGTCTAGCATTTGAGATTAAAGTTTAATTCTCGGATAAACCCAACTATCTTAAAATTCTCCATCCCTTCCTAGAACCTATGCTGACTAACCTGTGTAAAAAAGAGCTGTACATAACTTTTGTCAGGCCTTCTTGGTCCAAACATAAGATCTCCCCTGTGTCAGCCAGAGCGGGAGGCATGGGAGAGGAGAAGGCGTTTGACATGGCCCATCTGTTGTCAGCACTCCCTCCTCTCCCTGGCTGCCATAGCAGAGCCAGATCACGTGACCTGACGGGAAAAGATAAGTATACAGATCTTTTCTTATACAGGTTAGTCAGTGGGTGTTAGGAGGGGGGAGCATTTTTAAGGTTAGGTTTATCCCATAATTCCACTTTAAGGCCTGGGAGTAATGAAAAGAGCTCCCTTTGGCTTCAGACAAGAGTGAGTCTTCCTGGCCTGAGGTCTAGGTTCCTTCTGTTGGGGTAGAGAAGTACATTAACCCCCGGTGATATCCTTGATGAGAGTGCCTAAGGCAGCTGTGGCAACACATCCCTTGTAGTAATTGCAAGGAGAGGAGATTCATAAGGAGACTCATATTAGAAAAAGGGCAGAAAATATTTGTTATTGTCCTTGTAGTAGTTTAGGGCTGTTAGCATAATCTCCTAATGGTCCAGATGTAGGTGATGTTATGGGAAGCTAAATCCCTTTCTCATGAGCCTAGTCCATTCCCTTAATATTTGACAGACTAGCATCTTAGCCAGGGTACTTTGAAATGGAGGGCCTACCAAATAAAACAAAGTTTTGGAAAGCATCTCTACAAGTTTATCTCTGGAATCCTTAAAAACTGATGCATCCTCAATGGGAGTTGTTGGTGCTTTATTAAGACAGGGTACTGTTGTATCCATGGCAAAAATGGCACACTTCTTAGGACCTCTAAAGGCATCCTTGACAGGTAGCAGCATTAGTAGAAGCTTCAGGCTGCTCTTTAATTTCTAAGGTGGTGAAAACCACGTCGATACGTGCTGAAACGGTCCCTCTAAGTTTGATAGCAATAGTAGCTGCCTGTGACTCCTCCTCAGTGGCAACATCATTCTTAAAGAATTACGGATACTTCTAATCCGACAAAGCCGCTTGATGGTATCAGAAGCTGATAAGAACAGAGGAAGGTGTTAAGGAGAAGGTGTTAAAGTATACTTATAGCCTCTGCTGCCAGAGCAATTCAAGTTGCAATTTGGCCCATGAGATCCTGCATAACTGTTCTGAAACCTCGCTGGAATAGAAGAGAGGAGGGAGCCATGCCGGACAGGGCTAAGAAAGAGTCTTGAGTGTAGGGTCTCTAGAAGTGGAAAACGATACAGGCTGTCATGCCATGCCCTTGAAATGGTGCACTGCAGGCTGCCCCGGTCGATTATGAGCTGGAGTACATTGGGACTGGTCCTCATGTGTCTTGGATCTGATATATTGTGATGTAAAGAGGGGACAACTCAGCTCAAGATACAAGGCAAAACCTTGGGTGCTCACAAACTGACTGCTGGAAGCAGGAGAGGTTCATATGTCCAATGGTGACTAAATGAAGTTGAACCTTGTATCCATTGTTAGAGCAAAGAGCCCTGGGGAGATGGGGCACCACCGGATACCAGAAAGGAGAACACTTGTCCAGATGATCATATAACAAAGATTTCCATTTAAGAAAGAAGGGACCAAACCTCATGCAGCACAAAACATACCACATATAAGTCCAATTAATAGAATCAAAGACCTTCTCCAGGTCCTGAAACAGTACATCTAAACTGGGCTCAGCCCCTAACCTCCGTGAAATCTAGTGAGCTAGACTTCTTGCATATCCAGCCTCTGCTTCACTTTTATTAGTTAGCACTGTTCCCTAGATGTCTTTGTGAACTTAAAAAGTGGAATTCCAGCCAAAAAATTCGATTCTGCACCAGATTTCTATTATTGCTGACATCGACTTTTGCATTATCCACTATTTTGTTTTATAAATGGCTGATTCGAAAAAAACGATTTAATCAAGCCATTTAATTGCCCTCCTCTCTCAGAGCGACAATGGCTGGTCAGTCCCAGCACTACCCAGCCAGTCAACTCTGTCATGTCCCTCTCAGCCCCGCCTTTCATTTCCCTTTTGTCACATATGCATATCACATCCTCCTCTACTGTTGTCAACCTCAGTTCTCCCTAGCCAGCTCTGCCCCACTCAGTCCCACCTTCTTGTGACGTATCACATCACTTGCTCAGAAGAGAATGCATACGCCTACCAAGGAGTATTACAAGCAAAGAAAACAAAAAAAAAAAAAGGTAAAAAGGTAAAAAGCGATTTTAAGGTTTTAGGGAGTATGATTGAGGTTATTGATTGGTTAGGATTGCGATGGGCTTTTCAAGGCATTACAATCACTTTAAGAATGCCCCCCTGGGAAAGGATATTCTGTAATCCCAACATACTTCTCCACAGATAAATTACAGTTAGTTGGCGTTGTCACTCTAGGACAGAGTGTGAAAATAAAGGCCTGAAAAAAAGAAAACAAATGCAGTCACTACATCTAAGGAATGGTAAGCTGAAATATATTTTTATTCTTGGGGTTAAATATTCTTTAAAATTAAAGAGAGAGGGGAGAAAACCCATTAACTATTTATGTGTTGGGCGAAGTTACATACCATTTAAATTTACCTTTGGATGTTTTAAAACTGTTCTAGTAACAGATGACAGCTTTTAGTTTAAATCAATCAAAAACCTCAACATAAAATGGCAGTCTAACCAGACAATCACCATCCTACCAGGCCACCATGCTGGACAGGCTCTACGTGTTCAATAATCTCTTGCTAATTTTCACTAATTTTCTGCCTCGCCAACTTGAAAGCTATTTCCTAAACTAAAGCAGGCAGACAGTTTGACTAAGTGGTTCCACTGTGGTATCACCTTGTTTTCTTAAGAGACCTTTCTTCAGGAGACAGAGATGTGAGCCAGGAAGACAGAAAGAAGAGCTTTACATTTCATATCTGTTCAAAGAGGATCTAATGCTACTTCACTGATGTGCAATCAACTTGACAAATGGATGCTGTGCAACCCCGTGCCTCCCTCTGTAACCCGAGAGCCTGATTTACACAATATTCAGTTAAGTGAGGGAAGCCCAAATTCCAGACAGACTTAGTGCTGTCGTGCTGGAGGAAAAGCTGATCTGATAATTCTTCCCATATATTGAAATCTGATCATACTGGGAAAAATCTGCAACCCACGGGGTGGGATAAGCCAAAGAACATTATAAACATACACCCTGACACTGCAATTAAAACAAACAATAAAAAAAAATAAAAAATCCCCCCCCCCTTACAACTGAAAAAGGAATGCATATAACTAAGGAAAAAAAACTCTAAATTTTCAGTTGGAATTTAGAACAGTTCGATGTTTATGATATACCGCATTTTTTAAGCAAAACACACAGAATACATATAATGTGAACTGTAATATCCACCCAAGGATTTGTAATTCTCTCCTGTCATGTTTGTGATTCATACAAACAGGACTTAACAAATTTACTTTGAAAGTAGCAGCCAACTAAAAAAGGTAGGAGCCATTTTTTTTTGGACCAGTAGGGCTTTGTTTTTGGGCAACAGATATGGCTAACTGTTGATCTCTAAAGAGGGACGCTGATAAAAGGGGACACTGATATAATTGGGGGGGGGGATCTCTAAGGGGGGGTGAAAATATGAAGGGACTCTAATGTAAGGGGGCAGGGGTCTCCAAGGGGGGTGCTAATATAAAGGGACTCTGATCTAATTGGGGGGATGGGGTCTCTAAGATAAGAGGGATGCTTACATGAAGGGACTCTGATCTAATGGCGGGGGTCTCTATGCTGCCTGTCCTTAAATTGCAGGACACATGCGACAGGAAACACCTATTGCTGGGTCAGAGTCATGCATTCCTCTCACACAGTGTCCCCCCTCCTCATACACTGTCCCCCGCCTCTGTTCCTGTTGGTGGAGCCCCTGGGTTGTCTCCTCTCCCCTGCAAAGTAGTTTGGCCAGCTCCTGGGCCTCACCCTGGGTTGCCCCCCCTGCAGGGTTCAGCCAGGTCACTCTTGGGCATTGTGCAGAGTCAGGGCTCACTGTTGGCTCCTCTATGCATCTTCCCGGCCAGACAATTACAGAAGCCGCTGTCCCAGCTCACCTCCCAATTGAGGGAGGGCCAAAAGTGGGGGAAAGCTCCAGCCAATGGAGAGGGGAGAGGCTAATAAGCTGCCCAATCATTGTTTCCCCATGCAAGGGAAGAAAGACGATGAGGCCCTCAGTGGGGAGCTGCCCGAGGAGTTGCTCATATCTGGTGCCACTGGCAGGGGTGGATGGGCTGATGGTAGCCCGGGCGCCAAGACCTGATTTCTGATTGCCGTGGCGACCTGGCGCATGGGCTTTGTCAAGTCCTGCATACAATACAGCAGAGCCACTTTCTGTGTTAATTAAGGAATACAGTGATGTCACTTACTTGCCCCAGCCTGCTAAATAAACAATGAAGAGCAACCAGACACTGATAAGTCATCAGCTCTATTGTCTCTTATCTGTATTTTCCCTTTTTAGTACATGTGCATGCAGCAGAGCCTGATTGGCCCCTAGTGTGGGCACCTTTCTGCCAGTGTTGTTTTGCAAGGAATGATGAGAAACAGATTTAGGCTTAAACTTTGCATGTAAAATACATTTTACTCCTTTTAATAGGATACACATTATTTTAATGGGATACATAACTGCATACATGTTTTTTACAGATCTGCCTGGAGTTCAGCTTTAAAGCCCCCCCCCTTCTCCCTTTACAATGATCAAAAATGACTGATTACACAACCTTAATTTGATTGTTAAATAATTTATGAGAGAAAGATTAATAGGGCTTTTCACAGTACTCGCCAACTGGCCTGCAGCTCTTTGTCACATTTTGTGCAACCTCTTTTCCTATGACCTACAGAAGGTGAAGTGTAGAAACTTAGAACATTTCAACTTTTACAAACTCACTATATAGGCATATGAAAAAATAAAGGAAGGCAAACAGCTGAATAGGATGCATTTTCCCTGCATCTGTTTAAATGCAACATTTCATGCCTGACTGGAATATAAAAGGTAAATACACAAGTCTTTATTTAATGTGTGACCACATCTGTGGATTTACATTAATTATCTGGCCAAGATGGTGGTTCCATGGGCATTAATAAGACAGCATGTGAGTGATGAAAATGTAGCTATTATGCAAATATCAAATTTATAAGCAAAGCTATGCTTTGCTTATTCAAGCAACAGCTTACTTGCCATTCTTTAGCTCACTTGCCTACCTCTCATTTTAATGCCAAAGCTGAACGGAGGACATGCTTGGTACTTCTGGGTATAGACAAGCATGTGACTCACTATGTGACAACACTAGGGCAATCATTGTGGTCACACGGGGGGTATATAGCCTATGTGTAGGCATCCACTTTAAGAACTTGTAGCTTGCATAGGACTTTCTTTTGCTCTGGGAAGCTGAATGGAGTAAAGTGGGAACAAAATGAAGAAAAAGTGGATTAAAATAAACCTATTGTTTTGTCCTGCATAGGCAAAACATGAGCTCACTTACAAGATTGCTGAAGTTCAATGTAACAAGTGTAACTTCACTTTTAGTGAGCTTCAAATAACCCCCCTGATCAGTCATGACAAGGCAGATACTTACCTGTCCCTGCTTTGCCAAGCCTTTACTGTGGCATATGTTCAGAAGCGTATAGACTTTTCTTGAAAAATAACACTTTCAGTGCCTGGCTTCTCATTCAAAGCACAATATCCATTTGTTTCATTGGATTATTTCTTCTCCATTAGATCAGAGTAGGAAGTTTACATTACAAAAATAGATGTTGCACATATGGGTGGGAGAAGGAGGACCCAATATTGAAGAATTTAAGCAAGAGCCTGTGAAGTGCCAAACAACCCCCACAGCAAGGGTTCAGCAGAGAGGGGATAGGTCTGAGTGGTCAGGAGCAATCTGGAAGGGTAGCAAAGTCCATTAAAAGTTATTTTACCAAGAGTAGAATTATACTTTAAAATACACACATTTTAATGAATGCAGCACCTCTCCATTGGAAAATGTATTTTAAAAAGTATTATCATTAAAATCCAACTACAGAATTTTTTTTTTCAAATACATTTCCTTGCCTGATAAAAAAAAATAAAAGTCCCAATCAGAAGCTCCAGTGGATGATGAGGAAACTGCATTCCTCATCATCCACCAGTCCCAGCTACTGCCCCTCTGCATCATTTAGCCCACTTCTTGTAAGCCAAGGATGGTTAGATGACACCCTTCCCCCATCTCCCCAACGAGCAGGTTCCTGAGCCCTGCAGTTACAGTAGACCGGGGTAAGCAACCTTTGAGAGATAGAGATCTACCTAAACAACATGAAAGAGCTCAAAGAGTATCTGGGTTCGGCACAATTTTAGTTTTTTAAGGATTTAACTAGCAAGGCTTAACTAAACAGTAAGGAAAATGTTGAAAATATAATAAAACAAATGTCAGTGTAAAAATATAAACTTAGCCTACCTTAAAAGTGAACAGTGTGTTGCCGGTGCCAGTAGGGCAGAGGTTAGTGTCAGACAGAGCAGTGGACAGTGTCAGTAGAGCAGTGGATGATGCCATAACTTTATTTTATTATACTATTTTTCTTAGCAATCCTGTTGGGGGGGGGGGGGGGGGGGCTTTGGTGAAATATCATAGGTCTGAATAGATCACAGTCCTTAATGTCTAAACAAAGTTTACTATGCTTCAGTTATGAATGGGCAGGGGACCACAGAGGTGGGCGAGGAAGCAGAAGGAAGGGGATAGGAGAGGAGGCATTTATTGGAACCAATCCCCTTTCCACTGGCAACGGCTAAATGCAGGTGGGAGGAAGAGGAGCAGGCTTTCAGCTGTTGCAGGTGGAAATTGGAACAGTTCCAGAAGATACTGGCCCTACTCCTCTCCGGGTACTGGGGATTGGCAAGGAAGAGCCCTGATCTACCTATCACCTGCCCGTGGATGACAGATTGTGATTGACGAGCTGCCGACCCCGCAGTAGAGTGATGCAAGGAATAGCAGTCACCAAAAAAGTATGCATGCAAGAAAAAGAAAATATGTAAAAAGGAATGGATGGGCACCAAGAGTAGAGTGGGTGTTCTAGTGAGGAGCCTGCCAACCAGTTGATGGCCTTACATGAATGTAAACAACGCAGGTCTCGAGTGCTTGTCAGTTAGCTGTATAATCAGTAGGAGTATCAAGGAGTTAACTAAACTCAGGATGCAGCAGGGTATCAGTGCACTGTTTACCCTCCTGTTGTCAGGGTCTCAGAAAAGGCTTCCTTACCCAAACATGTCATGCTGAACTGAATGAATTGTAACAGCTGCCGATCTGGTAACATGGAGAAGCTTAGTGGTGATGTCCTGCTGAATTCACATCTTTTAAGTGTTCAGAAACATCAAACAGGTCTTGCAAAGCATTCTCTCCATGGGGCATGTTAAAGGGGAGTACAGTGGATGTTCACAAATGGCAAAAGTGTGTAAATACCTGTGTACTTTCTCGACAGGTGTTAAATGTTAATCCTCCTTATCAGACTTCTGCAAACTCCCTCTACTGGTGGTGAGCAATGCCATTTAAAGCTAAACTATAGGAATTAGCCAAAATACACTATTGTAGTGGTGTCCACCTACACTGAAAGGGTTAATGGCTCATTAGGTCTATGTGTGCATGAATAAGGAGCATTAGAAACCTTATTCCCAGCTCTGGCAGGCTCAGTGCTGCCTACTCTCTATCGCTATACCCACAGTCGCACTACAGCCTTCTTTACTTACAACATAGGGTTACTAACCATGCACTGCATGTGATGATGCAGAGGGACCGCCCATGGGATGGAGATTTAGGGAGAAGGAGAGCACTGGAGCTGGCTGGAGGGGGGTGGTGGTAGGGTAAGTAATACATTATCTTCCTCTTCTAGACTTAAGTATTTAGCATTTGCAGTGCGAGGCCGTGCACTGCAAGAGTACATTTTGGCTAATTCCCAGACATCAGCTTTAATATAAGCCAGCAATGTGGTTGAAATGCAAGCCACATAAACTACTGCTCTTTGTGCAGAATTAAAGCCTAATTGTAGGAAACCTATGACTTTAGTTTGTTTTGGTCAAGCTGGTCCAAACAAATTATTTCTTTACTAAACAGCATGTATAATCTGTATGTAACATCAGATACCTACAGTATACAATATCATGTACTGACAGCAGTACAGGGACTTCCCATCCAGTTTGGGGAGCAAAATCAAATCGATTTATAGGAACCCCCTCCCCCCCTTTTTTTATATGAATGAATATAAGGCTTTCGCTGATTGATGGAGTTAGAAAAGTGGGCAGATGTCGTCAGTGTCCGGCTCACAATATTCATGTCTCTGTCATCTGACAGGGCTGAGTAAAATTAAGGACTGGTTAATTCGGTCGGGAGCTCTTGGTCCATCATGGGCCCACCAAGCTAAGGAGCAGCTAGCATTTCGTGGAAGACTCCAGCACTCTCTCACCTGGCTTAGACACTACTAGTTACAACCTACCTGTTTGCTTACTATGTAAGTAGCCATTTGGCTTTTAAATAAAACCCAGTTGCTTTTACTTGCTACACATAGTCTGGCGCTCCCCTCTGTTTCTTTTGTGGAAAATTGTCAGGCAAACAGTGGTTGCATCCAAACAGAAGCAGTCACTGTTGAAGTATTGTGACAGCCACAGAGGCTGCCTCTGTCAGACTAGAACAGCAGACAGGGGAGGTTTCTCTATCCATACTCTTTAGCCTGGATGGGGATATCTATAAACTTTACAATGTATGGCCTGCTTTGCTTTCTTACTACAGGCCCAAACCACAAAACTAACAGCTCCACTTCTCTCTACATATCAGAAATTAACTCATTCTACTCACATAGATTTTCTCATTTACATTGCACAGCATGTGGATATTTATGAGCCACATAAAATGGACATGTTTCTCTCCTTCTGTTGCACAAAAGGCAGTAAACAGCTAGTGAATAATAAAAACACATTTGATAGTGTAGCGTTTTCTTAGGTGTGCATAGATTGAATTTCCATGCCATTAAAATGTATAAAATAACTAAAATAAAAATAGAAGCTTGTACAGAACTCACTGCCACTCAGAATTTAAAAAAATTTGCTAAACATTGTTATTAAAACCATACTTAAGGTAATTACTTCCAAATGTTTTAGGGTTACGTAATTTCTTTAGAAACAAAAATGGCCAATTTGATCAAGACTTCTACCCCCTTGTCAAAATTCTTCCGCACTGCTAGCTGACATTAAAGTCAAGCCATAGTGCCTGTCACCAGAGATTTAATAACTTTAATATCCTAGTGATGGCTCGTTTCTCTGTAATACCAACAAAAGCTTTACCACCTTGTTTGAGCAAAAAAAAAAAAAAAACTATACTAAATGCTCCCTGTCTCAAATATCACTTGGGAAATTCCTTCAAATGTCTTACAATACAGGGAAAATATTCTGTCGTTAGTGGAATGAGTAAAATACAATTTACCTCACTGTAGAACACTTCGGAGCTTATTAAATAATCAACCCGAGTCTATGCAAACGTTTTTGTGCAATTCTTGTAGAGCTATGCAGCTCTTTAAACATTATTTGAAAAATTGTCTCAATTTTTGCAGTGAAGGACTGCTAACAGACAAATTAGCTGGTCTTCTAAACTAGAAACACAAATTGTTGTCTGTGTCTATTCCACTTTAAAACATCTGGCTAAAAGGAAGCACAAGAAAGAAGCACTTATTATTAAATTTGTTAACCAGAAGTTCCTCCTATATGGGCCCTTCTGAAATGTTACCAAGGGTTTTATCTTGACTTTAGAATAGAGCCTTCCCTGCCTGTCATTCATGCTTTACCCACCCACTCAATGAGACAGGCTTGTTGGCCAATAAGACCCACTGTTAGGGCTGGCTTAGCCCTTCCTTCTCTGGGCTGGCTGCTCAGCTGTCTGCTAATTGCCAGATCTCATCTCTCTCCACAGTTAGCAGCTGTTCCTGATCATGCTTGTCTGACCTGCCTACTTAAAGTTGTCCAGCTCACTTCACCTCTGCCTTCGCGCTGGTCACATCACAAGAAACCATCTCCTGCGGTTCTGTTTTAAGACTGGCTTGCTGACATCCCTTCTGGCTCCTTATCCTGCTTGCTGTTGCTCTACTTGGATCCCTGACTTCTGAACTGGCTGATTACCAGATCTGGTTATTGAACTCTGGCCTGACTGACTATTCGATCCGGTTACTGGACTCTGGCTATGCTTTGACTATGCTTTTTCTATTTACCTTTTTATTTTTATTTAATAAAAAAGTGTTATTTAATTGTACTTCTGTCTCAGTCTGATTCATGGTTTCTGACACCCTCCCACTAGACATGGTGATGACATGATAAAACAGGGGTCTTCAAAAAGTTTCTGCACTTTTATTTTTTTTGTTGGAAACGGTGAGGGCAGGAGGAATAATAATTGGTCATGTCTGAGAGTGTCATGTGACTAGTCTGGCAAGCCAGCTGACCTTGCAGTTTAGTATAAGCGTTGTCACGATGTGGTGAAAATGGCTACAAAACGTATAAAATAAGCGTGGAAACTTTTTGAAGAACCCTTGTATGTTTCTAAAGAATGATATGCAGGTACCTGCATGTAAGTTTGCCTGAGAGTGTCATGTGACTAGTCTGTCTGGCAAGCCAGCTGACCATACAGTATAAGAGTTGTCACGCTGCGGTGAAGATGGCTATGAAATTTATAAAAAACAAAAAAGTGTGAAGACTTTTTGAAGAACCCTTGTATGTTTACACAGAAGGATATGCAGGTAGCTGCATGAAAGTTTGGCATTTTTTTGGAGCTCGTCATGGATAACAAACGTTTATATATTCTAGGTTTGCATTTTGTGCTAGTCTTTGGTAGAGAGGGGAGGGGTTAGTGTTTCTTTCAAGTTTTTATTGCTGTCTTTGTTCTCATTTTGGAGATGTACTGTATTTATTTACTACGGGTATTTATAGAACATCGACAATTTAGGCAGCACTTTACATGCTGTACAATCACATGAGTCCCTGCCTTCAAAGAGCTTACAAACTCTCAATTTCAAGGTCTATCTCACATGCATACACACACGCACGCTAGGGCAAATTTGGCTAGGAACCAATTAACCTACCAGGTTAAACCCAGAGTACCCACACAAGCACAGGGATAACATGCAAATTCCATGCAGATCGTGTCTTGTCTGGAATTCAAGCTGTGGACCTCGGTGCTAGGCAGAAATGCCAACCATTAAGCCACCGTGCTTCGCAATCACTTTCTGTCCAGATGGATGTTTTCTCCAGGATAAAAAGTGAAAAGAATCTAAACTTTATCAGTTAACAATGGAACAGGAGTAGAGTACAAATATGCCAAAAGAGGTACTAATAAAACCTTAGTGATGCTCTTGCCTGTTTCAAACAAAATCCCCAAAAAAATTTGGATAGAGATTTAACTGAAGAGTGCATGTTTGTTGAAAATCATTTGTATTTGAAAGATTTTTGAACTATTTGTTCTGGACTCAAAAGCGAATTGTTTGCAAAGAATGATTTTTTACACACACTGAAAAATAAAATTTGAACGTACCTCCCTTTATATTAGTTATAGGGAGTAATTATACCTATAATGCGGCATTCATCAATTTTTTCAATTTTCATAAGATCTGAAAAATTGGCCAGTGCATAGGTCAGCTTTAGGCAATCTATAAGTAATATTTCATTAATTTGATCTGATTAAATTCTACAATAAACCTCATCCTGGCAGCTTTGGGTACACCACACCAGATCCCAGTGTGTGTGTACAATGTGGAATGTAAACAACTTATTTAACGCTTCTCAAATCAAGCAAAATGGAGAAGAAGTGTACTTAATTAACCACTTGAGATCCGCGCTATAGCCAAATGACGGCTACAGCGCGGATCTCCTTTTCCGGGACTACGTCTATTGACGTAGTCCCATGTACAAGCGGCCTGCGCGCCCCCTGAGGGGCGCGCGTGGCGCCCTCTGTGATCGGCGAGTCCATGAGACTCGCCTGATCACCGATCCGTGCAAGGGGTCGATCCCGACCCCTTATCACGTGATCAGCTGTCAGCCAATGACAGCTGATCAGGTGATATAAAGGAGCCGGTAATCGGCTAGTATTCCTCCTCGCGCTGAAAGCGCGAGGAGAAAAAAAAAAGCCGATCACCGGCAGCCGTGATCGGGACATCAGTCCCGATCACAGCCAGCAATGCAAGCGCCCACCTGCCCCCTGCCAGTGCCCACCTGCCCCCTGCAGTGCCACCCTAATAAAAAGTAAGTGCCCCCGTCAGTGCCACCCAGCAGTGCCCATAGTGCCACCCAGCAGTGCCCACAGTGCCCCCCAGCAGTGCCACCCACAGTGCCCACAATCTGCCTCAAAGGTGCTGCACCCCAGTGCCGCCCATCAGTGCCCAGCAGTGCCGCCCATCAGTGCCCAGCAGTGCCGCCCATCAGTGCCCAGCAGAGCCACCTATCAGTGCCACCTATCAGTGCCCATCAGTCCCATCTATCAGTGGTACCTATCAGTGCCCATCCGTGCCATCTTATCTGTGCCCATCTTTGCCCATCAGTGCCGCCTTATCTGTGCCCATCGGTGCCGCCTTATCTGTGCCTATTAGTGCCGCCTTAACTATGCCTATCAGTGCCCACCAGTGCAGCCTATCAGTGCCCACCAATGCAGCCTATCAGTGCCCACCAATGCAGCCTATCAGTGCCCACCAATGCAGCCCATCAGTGCCCACCAATGCAGCCTATCAGTGCCGCCTAATCAGGGCACTTCAATGAAGGAGAAAAATGACCCGTTTGCAAAATTTTATAACAAACTGTTAAAACATGATTTATTTTTTTATTTTTTTTGCATCTTTTTTTGTTTGTTTAGCAAAAAATAAAACTCCGAGCTGTAACTAAATACCACCAAAAGAAAGCTCTATTTGTGGGAAAAAAAATGATAAAAATTTCATTTGGGTACAGTGTTGTATGCCCGCGCAATTGTCATTCAAAGTGCATCAGCGCTGAAAGCTGAAAATTGGTCTGGGACTGAGGGGGGTTTAAGTGCCCAGTAAGCAAGTGGTTAAACCAAGTTAGCATAAAAAAAATCAAAAAAAAAATCATATTATACAATCTCACAAAACATGCTCTGCAGCGCAGTTCTGCAAATATTGTTCTAGAATAAACAAAGGCAGTACTGAGTAGCTTGGTTTTGAAATGTTTCCAAGCATTTTATAATCAAGCCTCTGTTTCACAGAGCTTACTGCTTGTTACAATAACTATGTTCAGGGCTAATTTAACACTTAATGTGTATCTATGGTCAAAATGTAAAATCATATATTCACTTCCACATTATAATTCAATTATTTTTAGCCTACTATTATTAATCTGATTGATCTTGAAGTTTGTAAACTTACTTTGTGAAGATCCCCACACAATTACTTGCCGGAATTCTGACACACATATTCACTACACCCTGTGGGAAGGCACTGCTGTGTCACACATTTCACAGAGCCTGCCTTCTGAACTCCAGAGGTGTTGAGAGGAGTATCAGGAGGCGGAGTCCGTACAGGAATCACTGCTTAAGGGCAGTATAGGATATGCAGTCCTTGGAAATTGAAAGTAAACAGCAGAAGAGAAACTGCAAAGTATACAGAGAATACAGGAACTTGTGGAAAGAGACAGTTGCCAGACAGGTAGTACATAAAATGAATAGAGATTCTTCAAGTAAGCTTATATTGGATTGTCAAAAATAACTATTGTTTGTATTGATAAGCAATGCTGCTTGCCTGGCATCTGTTGGACAAGCTTGCCGGATAACAAGCCTATGGCTGAGATTGCTGACCAGAGTGTCAGAACAGCTCAGAACGTCAGATCGCAAGTACAGCGGCTTTGACCAAAGCTTACAGTTGTTTTTCATTCAACCAGGAAAAAACGAATAGTGTGTACCAGGCTTAAAAGAATCCCAAAAACATTTTCATATATATCCTCTGACTTGCAGCCTTGTTAGATATGAATTTGGGGCCTTAGTACAAGACCATTAGAGACAGGAGCCTTTCTTTCTTTTTTGTCCTAACTGATTTGCCACTCCACTTTTCTTTCCTCTACACCTTTCCTACTTCACATGCCTCCCCCTTTCCTCATAGTTGTAAAATACAGACCATTACAGGGGAGACATCAACTCATTCTGTTTGCTACTTTGTGGAACTCCACTGATATTATACATGTCTACTTTGTATTGCTTGTTCTGTCATTATTTGCTTTGGTAATGTACTGGTTTTCTTACTGTATGCAGTTGTATTACAATATGACTTCTATAAGAATAATAAATAAATTAATTAGATTTTTTAAATTTTTCTACAAAACACAATATGACTGCCTTTGCTGTCTAGGAGTATAACCCCAATTCCCAAAAAGTTTGGTGTAAAATCTACATTAAAGCAGTAGTAAACCCGCACTTTTTTTTTTTTTTTTTTTAAACCTGCAAAGCAAAAGGCATAATGAGCTAGTATGCACCGCATACTAGCTCATTATGAAATACTTACCTTAGAACGAGGCCCCGACATCTGGCCCGATCCACGCCGAGGGAGCTGACATGCTCCCTCGGCATTTCTTCCGGGTATCGCGGCTCCGGCGCTGTGAGTGGCCGGAGCCGCGATATCGTCACTCCCGCGCATGCGCGCGGGAGATCTCAGTCCGGCCGCTCGGCTGCTGCCGGATTTTGATGGCGAGAAACCCCTTGTGCGCATGCGCCGCTGCAGTCAGCGGCGCATACCGAGGGGAATATCTCCTAAACCGTACAGGTTTAGGAGATATTTTTTTTACCTACAGGTAAGCCTTATTATAGGCTTTCCTGTAGGTAAAAGTTAAAAATGTGGGTATACAACCACTTTAAAACAGAATGCAATGATTTGCAAAACCCATAAACCCATATTTTATTCACGGTAAAAAATAGAAAACATATCAAATATTTAAAGTGAGAAAATGTACCATTTTAGGAAAAATATAAAGTCATTTTGAAATTGATGCCAGCAACACATCTCAAAAAAGTTGGGACAGGGACGTTTACCAGTGTGCATCATCATTTTTTTTTTTTTAACAACACAGTAAATGTCTAGCAACTGAGGAGACCAGTTGCTGGAGTTCTGCAAGAGGAATGTTGTCTTAGCCCGATATAGGATTCTAACAGCTCAACAGTACTGGGTCGTCTTTGTCATATTTTTAATTTCAAGATGCACAAAATATTTTCAATTGGTGAAAGGTCTGGACTGCAGGCAGGCCAGTTAAGCACCCAGACTCTTCGACTACCAAGCCCTGCTGTTGTCATAGATCCAGTAAGCGGTTTAGCATTTTCCTGCTGAAAAATGCAAGGCCTTCTCTGAAAAAGACATTGTCTGGATGGGAGCATATGCAGCTCTTAAACCTGGATATATATTTTCGCATCTTTTCCAGATGTGCAAGCTGCCCATCCCATATGCACTAATGCACTCCCATACTATCAGAGATGCAGGCTTTAGTACTGAGAGCTGATAACAAGCCAGAAGATCCATCTCCTCTTTAGTTTAGGGAAGGCTGCACTCATGGTTGGCAAAAGAATACCCACGCTTGATTGGTTTGACCACAAAATGTTTTTTTCTCACTTTGCAACAGACCATTTTAAATGAACTTTAGCACAGAGAAGACAGCAGTGTTTCTGGATCATGTTCAGACACGGCTTCTTTGCATGAGAGAGTTCATTTGCATTTTTGGATGGCACAGCAAATTGTGTTCACAGACAGTGATTTCTGAAAGTATTCCTGAGCCTATGCAGTGATGTGTATCACAAAATCATGCCTGTTTTTAATGCACTGCCATCTGAGGGCCCTGAATATCAAGGGCATCCAATATTGCGTTTCGGCCTTGTCCCTTGCACACACCGATTTCTAAAGATTCTCAGAATCTTTAGATATTATGTACTGAGATGATGATATATTTAAAGTCTTTCCAATTTTACATTGAGGAACATTATTCAGAAATGTATGTAATCAATTAGTCTAGCGTAGTTTTTTATGTTTGTTTAAGAAAAGCGCTTTTTTTCCTTCTTAAAATTGTACATTTTCTCAGTTTAAACATTTGATACGTTTTCTATTGTGAATGAAATATGGGTTTATGAAATTTGCAAATCATTGTATTCTGTTTTTATGTAGTTGTCCAAACTTGGATTTGGGGTTGTAACAAGTACACATTGAACAGCAACTCTGGGCAACATGTGAACAATTAATGCTATCCAGGAAACATTGCAAACAAGCTTAAGTTGAAAAGTCTATTCCGTTCACCTTGCTGTGAGTTTAAAGGGACCCTGTCACCTCTCTAAAAAATACAGGCAGTTGCACTCTGTAAAATGAGGGTGAATAGTTAACTGTCTGGCAGCTAGTACATTCTTTATCTTGCAGAGCTAGCAGCACCTGGGCTAATACTTTTGGGTGTGTTGGACAGCGTGTACCTGTAGTGACGCAGCAACCTGCATAGGAAACCAAGACACCCAGCTTGGGAGATGACAACATACTTAAAAGTGTAGAATAGCAGTGGTGCTGCTAGCTTTCCAGGAGGAGTTTTTAATTTGGGAAATACCAGGTTCACTTTAAACAATCCCTTCCCGATGTATCGTTTTTTTCACAGTGCTTTTAGAATGTATGTAAACTTGACCAAATTTTACATTTTGCACCCCAATTCTAATGCTTCAATCTATGAAGGTGAGGCTGCATTAAGTTCAAAATCAGCACCAGCATGGACAGAACTAAGGATACCAACATCTATAGGGTTTAGCCAGATGTGGAGCCAGGTGTAAAAGGTACAGTATATATATTAGGACAAATATTAGAGCCCAGTCCTAAGTCAGTTTAAAATGTATTATTGGAGTGAATGTTTGAGTGAATGTTTGCTTGTTAGGCTGATCCCTTGAGATCTGTGCTTCTTAAAATTGGCCATACACTAGAAGAGTTTTTTTAAACAAGCATTATACAAAAATGTTCAGTATGTTTGATGACTTGATGGCTGTAGTTTTAAAATATTTCAAAATTACGAAAAAAACTGTTAGAAATTTGTTTGCAGTCAAAAATGATATCTGATTTGACACACTAACAATTAGAAAAATGAACACATTTTGAACAAAATTCTACTAGTGTATTGCCAAGCATAAATCTCTGACTTAAAACAAGTATGCTTCAAATGAAGTCAAAATTCCATATCTGAATGCTTGTTCTGGATCAGTGACAATAAGAAAACAAGGAAAGGCAAAGTGGAAACTAGCAAAACTAATGAAATAGAAAATCCATCAAAATATCTATCTTTTCTAATATAAAGTTTGCATGGACCTTCTGAACAGGGCTCATCTCACTATTACTCTAACCCCTTCCTGACCAGCCGCCACAGTTATACTGCAGCAGATTGGCACTGCTATATGTCGGCTCTTTAAAACCCGCCAAGCACCCGCAATCGGTCGTGAAAAAGCAAGAATTGGGATCTGTGTGTGTAAACACTCAAATCCCCCTTCTGTCAGGAGAGAGGTGACAGATCGTGTGTACTAAGTAGGAACAATGATCTGTCTCCTACTCTAGTCAGCCACACTTCCCCCAGAGTTAGAAACACACATAGGGAACACAGTTTGACCCCGTGATCGTCCCCTAGTGTTAACCCCTTCAACCCCCTCAAAAGTGTCTGATGTGTCCGTCGCAGTGTTGCAGTCCGGATAAAAATCGCAGATCACCGCCATTACTAGTAAAAAAAATAAAAAAAAAATAAACATGCCATAAATCTATTCCCTATTTGTAGATGCTATAACTTTTGTGCAAACCAATCAATCTACACATATTGCAATTTTTTTTAGCAAAAATATGTAGAAGAATACATATCGGCCTAAACTGATGAAGAAATTCATTTTTTACCTTTTTATTGAGATATTTATTATAGCAAAAAGTACAAAATATTGTTTTGTTTTGTTTTTCCCAAAATTGTCGCTTTTTTTGGTATAAAGCGTAAAAAATAAAAGCATACCACCAAAACAAAGTTCTATTTGTGGGGAAAGAAGGACATACATTTTGTTTGGGTACAAGGTCGCACAGCCGCGCAATTGTCAGTTGAAATGACGAAGTGCCGTATCGCAAAAAATGGCCTGGTCAGGAAGGGGGCAAATCCTTTTGGGGCTGAAGTGGTTAAAAGTGGTCTTTTGGGTCACCAATTAAAAAAATAACATTATCAAATAGAATATTTGAACACAACCAATGTAATTTGCCCAGTAAATAATGAAAAAAGATTAATCATCACTGAATAATGATTTCCTAAAGTCACCAATGCAAAAATGGCTTTCAGAGTTTTACTTTGTGGTACCTTACTAAATCTTACTTTCAGGTTGGCTATACACGATGAGCACCTGTATTACAGAGTATGCCCCTCCTTGAACTTGCTACAACCTTTTCTAAAATGTATTTTTATAAATCAGTTTAATTTAATTTTATGTATTTAATTACCAAAAAAGGCAGAAAACACAGTGTCTACTAGTTTTAAGTGCTCACTGCCCTTAATAAAAGCCTGAGTTCACAAAATAATCACCCTACATGGGGTCATCCCTTAGGGTCTGTTCTGTGATTTAAAAAAATCAAGTTTCTGAAAGGCAGTGTTGTACAAGACCAATACGTAATGGATTTGCTACATGCAGAAACCAGGGGTTCAAAACGTAAATTCCACCCATTTTAAACAAAAGTAAACTTTTCAATAGGTTAGTAAATCTCTGTGAGCTGTTAGTCCTTAAAATTTTAGTAAGAAAAGGCAAAGAAGGGTTTACCGTGTGCATAATACTGTGTATTTGTTGACTAGGTTTTTGGAAGATTATAGCACACCCCAATGCTCCTGTTTTGTTTAGGATGGGCATATGCCTCAGTACTGGCTACTCTTGAGGTGACATCTGTTTATCTATGACTGTACTTACAGTTATGACAAATAGTCGACTTTTCTCATTCAGATTTTTTATTTTTACAGAGATAAAGCAATGGTATTGTCTGCAGATTTGAAGCTAAGATAGGTCAACTCCACCCCCTCTTTTCAAAGTGGAATTCTACTGCTGTGTGCTTTTTTTAACAGAACTACACACCAGTTTCCAACAAAGTGGAGACTGATTGATTACATCTGGGAAGGTACCTTGGTCTCTGGGCTGCTGAATGGAACTCAGTAATAATAATATCTCATAAAATGATTTTGATTTACTAAGTGCTGGTTTTTCTTTTCCACTTTACTCCTATTATCAAGGATCCTGAGGCCCTCCTCATTCTAAATTCCTTGCCAGCCCTCCTGTGACTTTGCTGGACTCATCACTTTCCTGTAATATTTTGCATACAAGCTCTTGTATGCATCTCCACAGTTTAGTGTTCTATACAAAAACAGAACGTTACCATGTATGGGCAGCACAACGAACAATTAGAGAATGTCCATCACAATACTCCATCACCACAGGATGAATAACATTGTGAATGTGGCATGACTGGTACCTGATCGTGGCTGGTTTCCACAGAGTTGCCAATGCCATGGAATGTCATCTGCACAGGCGACAGTGTCAAGCATGTCATGAAATCATTCCCGCTCTGTCTATCATTGTAACTGACCTGCACCCAAAAAAAATAAATCAATAATAACAGTTACTAAAATGTATAAATGCGTTTTAAGGCAGAACTCAAACTGCGTGGTAATACCTATCAAGGGGAAATAAGACAATGGAATTCCATACAGAGTCACAATAAACATTCCTAATTAACTACTATTAAATGTTGCCATAGACAGTGTAGAATTCATAGGCAATGAAAGCGACTTAAACATGTCTTACAAGAAATGCATGTGGCACACCTAGTTGTGAGGTTTAGTCTTGGATAACTACTGTTTGATTTTTCTCTTTTCAGGAATAAACAGTTTTCACTGTACCAATGCCACACAAACAAATTAGAAACAGGTAGACAGTAAGGACTGGTGATTAATTTGACAATTTGCAGACACCGTAATCACCTATGATGGTGCTTAAAATGTACCATTTTGTCAAAATATAGTAAATAACTTGACTCATATAGACATACAAATTGTAGTTGAATAATATATTGTAGTAGTTACATAAAAAAGACTAACCTATTCAAACCTGAGATCTTCATGTACATAGTCTTCCAAAAACTAATAGCTGTTCAATGTTATAACGAGAGAGATTTCTGCAAGGCACAGCCAATGACATTGCAGGCTTGCAGATCAGCAAACCAAAACACACTATATTTCTGTGTCTGCCTGACTTCAAGGAATTTCCTGTCATCTTTCATCATCATTAAAAGAGAAGTTCTGGAAAAGAAAAATATAAGAAAAGCATACTTACCTATATGGCTGCAGCAGTGGTCCCAGGTGCAACGATCCCCTGCAATCGAAAACTGCTGATCCCTCGGGTCATGGTATTTAGTCTGTAGAGAGCCGTTGACTGTCAGTCACTGGCTTGCTGTTCTGCCCCTCCAGAGCTAGACTATATAGGAGCAGAGAGTTGCTGGCTCAGGCTCTCAGAGCCGCACTCAGAGGCTGATCCAGCTGCCAGTCAAGGCATCTGGGTGGATCCCGACTGTAAAGTTGGGATCTTTCCATAGCCTGGACTGGCTGAGTGACATTAGCAGCAGATGTCTGAGAGAAATGACCAGCAGGTGGCTAAAAACAGGCCACAGGAGTACTGAATGAATGAAGTTCACTCCTGTGATCCATAGAAGTACAGCCAAAACAGCTTTGGCCATACTTCTCCTTTATGAGATTCCCCAGACAGCCACTAATCAGTGGCAGAGCATGATTATGTGCAAATTTCAAATCTTCATGACTTTATTATGGCAGTCTAAGCCTCACAAATAGGCATTCACTAAAACTGAAAGCTCACCCCACCTTTCAGAACATGTTTCATGTTATATAAGTATTAAGAGTCAATCCCAAACTTACAAAACCTGGAGATTTTTCTCGTTGCCATCTCCTGTCGAATTTGAAACAGCTGTGCATGACTTTGCATAACTGTATTATTAATTTACAGAGAGAGTTGTGAATGAAAAAACTACTAGTTTCCGTGGCAGAGGGTCTGTGGTTTTTAGCGGAGCACAAATGTAGAGATGCCATTGCACTTATAGCCCACTGTTATTTCATCCAGCACACCTGAAGGTCTGTGGCTAGGTACAGACCTAAGCTGGAGGAAGAATCTGCAAGAGCCAGACTGAAACTGCAATCCACTGTTGGTGGTTACAATGCTTTGCAAGCTCATATGTTAACAAAAAAAATCATGTCAAATAATAAATGCATATTTTTTTCCATATGCGAACATTTATCATTTTTAGCAAGAGGTGGAATTCTTATTTATGATACACCATCTCCTCCCAATGGCCCCATAACCTTATGAAATCAATTACACATAAATCAGTTATAACCTATACAAAAAAAAAAGGGGGGGGGGGGGGTGGAAAATAAACAAAATAGGCCACTGATCCCATGAAGTGTGCTTTACCATAAAACACATTGTAATACAAATTAAAATCATCTGAAAAAAATCCTATAGAAGAGCCTGCAAAGTTCCAGCCACAGCCCACACAAGCCATGGTTGTAACTGGAGCTATATCCTTTAGGTCTCTTTCACATGGTGTGCATTCTGTTCTGATCAGCAGGAGATCAGCTCACACATCCACTGCTGATTGGAGCAGAGCAAAGGACATATCTGGTGTAAAGAAGGAGTGACTAGGCATGCTCCAAAATATGCCCCGCCCGATCCAACATCACTTCCGGTTGCCTGGATTCCATGCTGGTCCTGACAGCATGGCTCTCCATCTTGGATCAGACACGCTGTGTTTCCCACTGTTGGTTGGCTGTAACTTCTACCTGCAGCTGTCTTTACTCCCAGGAGGCATCCTGCTGGATGTTATGGATTGATATGCCTGTTTTTCACTACCATCTTGTAAGTGTTTTTAACCCTTCCTTGTCATTAAAATGTTTTATTACTGCACTTAGAAGTACCTTCTTCTCTGCTTTGGATGACATATCTGTGTCTGCTCAGTCTCTGCAGAGCGTACATGGACAGAGCCCACCCTGCTCGATGGGCGGCCAGGAGTAAACATACTCTGCTGTCCGTTTTACACCTGACTACCCTCTGATCTGATCCATCTAAATAGAAGAGGACGGATCCCCTTCCTTTTTTTTGTAACAGCCTGGATCGATACAAACCCATTTACACCCACCTATCCATAGGAATGCACAGACCTTCCAACTGAAAAACGGACCTTATGGGCTCGCCTGTGTGAAAGGGCATTAGATGCCTGGATTGTTACACCTAAATCCCAAATATAATAGTAACAGCTGGAATTCATAGCGATTCATTATACAATCTTTGGACACCAAGACTATACACACTCCTGCTTATGAAGGCTGATGGATGCATTTTGGGACTGTTTTGACTTGAAAAAACAAGCAGGCCAGATAAATGGTTTCTGGTGTTAATGGTCTACAGTTTATTGCCTAAAATTTAGATGTTACAGTGTATATGTACAGTATGTTATGGAGTGGCCTTGCTAGAGGAAATATATGTTATGTTAACTTATGTTTGTAATAAAAGTTTGCTGTATGGTTAAACATGTCCCATTTTTTTTTATTTCACCCCATTTTCTTTGATAGGTAATGAATGGTTTATATGTGATTAATTTTATATGGTTAATGGTGATGATCTTACTGTAGACAGATTAATAAAAAAATTATTTTTTAATCAACTGTTACAGATTACAACATTTTGTCACACCAAACAAGTTTGGGATACCAAGCAGAAAAATCATAAAGTAGTAGGGAGGATAATGGGTACCATTGCGTCCAAGGTTTACTGACTATATTCAAGAATGCTTGTCCCTTTGTTAGTTCATAAGCGTGTTATACTGTGTAAAGTATTTAGGTGTTTAGGAGTTTAGGAGTTAATAATAAGTAGATGCTTTTGGCCACTTGTCCACACCCTTAAAACAGGAGCTGGACGCACCAAGATCTCACCTCACTTCCCTGAGGAAGTCACGTGACTGGTGACGATACGCGCCGGAATAGGAGGAACTAGGATACTGGAAGTGACGTTCACAACACGAGCGGAACGCTCGTTCGGTTTTAAAGCTGTGTTTTACTACCCGTTTGTGAGTACCTTTTCAATACATTTTTAAATAAATTTATGTACGTACTTCACCATCGGAGCATACCTCTCTCTTTTCTATGAGACCTTTGTGGATAATATTGAGGCTTAAGATCCATGTGGAAACTATTTGAGGTGCAAAATTCCAGCCGAGGGGGCCAGTACTCACCTGCCAGGAATTAGGTCGCAACCCCTGGACCTTGCCGTTTGGTTGTTTTGCTGTTTACCTTACAGCAGTAAGGTAAGGGGCCACTCTACCTGGTGTGCCGTGAACACTGGAGATATAAGAATTAAAGACACGGTTGCTGGCACCTGTTTTTGAGAAGCACTGAATAAGCCACTGGCCACTTTACCCATTTCAGCTCACATAAAGACTTTACCATTTTATTCTTCTTACTAAGAGGAGCACTGAAAAATAGCCACTGGTCACTTTATTCCATTTAATTTCACATAAAGACTTTACTATTTAGTTCTTTTGTTTAAGCATGCATTGTGTGTTGCACTTTTCAATATAAGAAGAATTTTATGAGTTTATTTTCTTGGAGATATTAACTTGAATATTTAAATCACATGACACTTTATTGTTTTACTATCTGTAATATATTGGACACTTTATTTCATTGATTATTCACGGGTTAATCTGCTGGAGACACTTCACATATTTGGATCAGCTTTATATTTACCGTGTATAATACCTAATTGTATAATATTGGAAGTTTTTTATTACATTTACCTAAAAGGAGGAGATATCACCTAATAGAAGGAGACATCGCTCTCGGGAGTGTGTCACTTAGTAACACTGGTATTATTTATATAAGCATAAGGCACTTTATTTTTAGTTTAGTATAGTTTAGCTTAACCGTCTCAGGTAGCGCAACACCATTTATTTGATTTTTAAAGATCTCACCATCGATCGAATTTGGATCAAATTTGGCTAGGAACTTTTCTCATTTGTGGTACTGTTAAGGTAAGTTATACTGTTGTAGAGGATTACATTTTGTTCTAAGCAAAAGGATTATGTGCAGTGTACGATCTAGTGCAGTATGAGATCTACAGCACTGGTGCTTAGGACTGCTAGCTGGAGATTTGTTTAGACTAGTATTGTGCTGTTCATTGTTCTCTTTGCTGGGGGCGTTGATATTAAAAAGCAAAACCCTGCCCGTACAAAAATGGCCAACTACACACAGAGACACTGTACAGAACAAGGCATCATAAGTAATAATGGGGATCAACTGCAAAGAGACCACAGGCAATACGGGTGACTCATTTCTTGCACCCCCTCAGGTAGCTACTTGAAGAGTTCAATTCCTTAAAGGATACAGTTTTCAAAGGTCCTGGATAAAAATCTACTATACCAAGTCATCAGTGCCTAACAGCTAATATCACTCTTTGCATCAGAGTTCCAGAAATGTATGTCTACCCCCCAAAATAAATACAATGTATGGAGACGTTCTGACCAGGACTTTCAATACACAGTAATGTATTAGTCATAAATGCATGAAGGAAGTAAGATGACATTTATACACGTTGGCTCCTAAGAAGAGGTACTAACTTGTATACAACAGATACAGAGTGCAAAAATAACCTCTAAAAAAGCTCTCTTGGCCATAATTCTCCTGTAAGTTTCAGCTGACAGCAGGCTAAAGCCCACTATTGGCTGACATCACAGAGCTGACCCAGGCCCTGCAGAGCTGCAGCCTCAGCCATCTGCTCCCATACCCTTCACAGCTCAGTGCTCCAATGAGCACTGGAGGGGCAAAGCACAGAGCGGCCACTAAAAGTCACCACGCTCTGCTCTGAGAGAACCCTAGAACTGAGTGATTAGCGTTTTTTGTCCACTCAGTTCTCTGTGTAGAGCCAGTGGGTGGGACAGCTGCAACTCGGATCGATGCTGCAACCATTTAAGCGATTATGATTGTATTTTTTTCTTTCCCACACTTCTCTTTTAATGTGTTGGAATTGTACTGACCCTTTCACACCAGTTGTCATGGCTGGTGCAAAAGCCTATGTCCCCACTTCCACCTTAATATAACCAAAGCAAATTAACAGTTTTGGATGGATTGACCCTTTAAAGCACTTTTTTTTTTTTTTTTAGGCAGAGATACACAATAGAAAAAGTTTTGAAGGTTAGACATTTAGATGAAACAGGCTGGCTGTTTATGACTTAAGACCACACAATGGCTGCCCTTTATTGCAAAGATGAGGAACACGCTTCCAAATTTTTTTTTACAAGATTGTACATTTGTGGTTTAATAAAATGCATATTTCCACCAACATAAATTGTGTACTGGTTAGAAAAATTGATTAGTAAACCAATAGTCTGGTGAAGTTGGTCTCATTGACCAATGATTTGGTTGGAAAGGCAGCAGAAAGATATATGCCAAACCAAGATCACCGTGGATGGTTCACCATAGCTTTCTTGCACACCTGCTACACTAAAATGTAAAGCAAAACATGAACCTCACAAAATAAGAAAAAAACACACAAAGTAGTACAGTGCTCATCATAAATGAGTACACCCAAACAGATTTGTCAGAAAACCTACCCTTTCAGGATCAACATGGTCTATGGGACACTATACTACTAAATACTTCCACAAATGTGGTCCATTGATTGCAACCCAAATTTGTTAATTTGCACACACAAAAAAGTATTTTTCCTAACAAATTCATTCAAGACCAAGTTGTAAAAAATGAATACACCCCAATGAAAGTCTTAGGAGCAAAGCTAAATTTTAGACAACAGAATTCCAATTAACAAGGATTAAACTACAGGTGAGTCTAATTATTAATTAAACAGGTGTCCAGCAGACATAAACAGGTGTCCAGCAGACATTAAAAAAGGGCATTACTTAAAGAAAACCCCTTCCGATTTCATGCCGTCAGCACTGGTACCACATGGAAGAGAAATGTCACAAGGCCTGGGAAAGAAATGAATTTATTTAAACAAGAAAGGTAAGGGCTACAAGAAGATCAGCAAAGTATTTCTCCTCAGTCAGAATTTTGTAGAAAAAGTGATACAAATATGTAATCAGGAAGGAACTGCACCCATCACACAGAGACATCCAGGCTGTCCACGGAAGTATCTTCTGAGGAGAAGGGTGGAAGAAAATTGCCCTGCAAGTTCACAGCAGTTAGCCAAAGAATTAGAAAGGCCCAACTGGGGTGATTGTTTCCCCTGACACAATACGGTGTACACTGCAGAGGAATGGCATGCATGGGTGTTGACCACGAAGGAAGCCTCTCCTAAAGGCCAAGCACAAAAAAGCCCACCTAGAATTTGCAAAGGCCCATGCTGAAACAGAAGATGACTACTAAGACTCTGCACTCTGAACTGATGAGACCAAGATAAATGTTTTTGGAACAGATGGCTTCAAAACTTTATGGCGTCGCAAAGGTGAGGAGTACAAAGAAAAATGCATGGTGCCTACAGTGAAACATGTAAGTAAAGAAGGGGGGGGATATTACTGCACCAGTCAATAGACTCCTAACTAGTGTACCACTGTACGCACTGGGGAAAATGTCTGAACCCACAGGAAAATAAGCAATTAAAAAGATAGTGGTGCGCTGTACAAAATATTTAAATGGAAAAAGGATCAGTAGTATCTAATGGTAGTGTTTAAACAGGTCTTAAATAGAGGGTCAGATGCTATAAGCAAAATAAATATAGCAGACAGAGTATAGTATGTAATAGTGGGACATACGTATAAACAAATAAATCCATTCCTAACATACAAGTGTATACTACAAAAGAGTATATAATGCACATAAAAAATCCAATAGTATAAAATAAATCCAAGAATGCAGGTAATAATGAACCCACATGCTGGAAAATAAATGTTAAAATGCTAATTCCCAAATTGCAATAGCAAATGAAAGTGGTGCATAACTCAGTCCACTAGATAAGCAGCACTGAGGCCGTGAAAAGTCATTTACTTATATAAAAAACAAACCAAATAAAAAATACTGATTGTATAAAAAACTCAATGTCCAACAGAAGCAAAGTATATGACTCTTAAAGTGCACAGTGTAACAGTAATCCGTATCCGATATATAAAGTGCTTGGTGCTAGTAAATATCATTCAATAAAGTGCTGTAGATGGTGGATATCCTGTGCAGTCCTGCATGGTGAGTATATGGGTGTCCCCTTACCTTACTGCTGTAAGGTTACAGCGTGGATGTATATATCTTTTAGGGTCCTTGGTGCTTTCCCTTTAAGATGCCTATTGTGGTCCCCCAGGTCCTGGTTGGCGTTTTTACCCTGCCTATTACAGGCGATGTATTGGTCCCTTTAAGGATGGCCTAAGGATGCTCAGGATGGAAGGTCTCATCACAATACCACATAGAGGGGTTAGAGCAAAGAGGAGGAATGCCTCATGGTGTAGTATTTAAAAATGTGTATTTATTATCTTTTAAAATAAGGCAAACAGATACTCACAAACATAAAAGGATAAGAGAGCGATGTATAAACGAGCGGCAAGCTCGATAAGCGTCACTTCCGGCTGGTGACGCTTATCGAGCTCGCTGCTAGTTTTATTTATTTATCAATATATTTTATACTATTGGATTTTTTTCTGTGCATTATATACTCTTTTGTAGTATACACTTGTATGTTAGGAACTGATTTATTTATTTATACTTAAGCCCCACTATTAAATATTATACTCTGCTATATTTATTTTGCTTATAGCATCTGATCCTCTATTTAGGACCTGTTTGAACACTACCATTAGATTCTACTGATCCTTTTTTCCATTTAAATACTTTGTACAGTGCACCACTATCTTTTTAATTACAGTGAAACATGGTGGTGTCATTCTGTGGGGCTGCATGAGTGCTGCTGGTGTTGGGGAGCGGCATTTCATTGATGGTATCATGAATTCACAGATGTACTGCTCTATATTGAAAGAGAAGATGCTACCATCACTCCGTGCCCTTGGTTGTTGGGCACTTTTCCAATATGACAATGATCCAAAACACACATCTAAGGCCACTGTCGCATTTCAGAAGAACGGGCTGAAAGTGATTCAGTGGCCAAGTATGTCTCCTGATCTAAACCCAATCGAAGACCTATGGGAAATTCTGAAGAGACAAACCATCCAGACTCTAATAGAGGTCGTTCATGAAGAATTGAAAGAGATAGATGCTCATTCAGTGCCTAGAAGACTTAGCACTGTGCTTACAAATCATAGAGGGCATACAAAATACTAGATGTATTCATTTTTGCTGGTGGGTGTATTCATTTTTGCATCAACTAATTTTAGTAAAATTGAAGATTTTGTAATCTAAGTTATATTATTAACCTTAACAAATGTTCTACAATACTCAGTTTTGTCAACATTTTGGAAATTTTTTTTGTGTTCATAGAGATATCTTACTTTTCAAAAGGGGGTACTCATTTATGCTGAGCATTAGAGTTGCACGATTTTGGCCAAAATCAGAAATACTATTTTTTTGCTTAGAATAAAAATATCCCGATTTTCGGGACGTAAAATCTTTCACTTTAGACAAAAAAAATTGGGCTAACTTTACTGGTTATTTTTATTTTTTTAATTCATTAAAGTAATTTTTTTTTTTTTGAAAGACTGCTGCGCAAATACAGTGTGACATAAAATATTGCAACAACCCCCATTTTATTCTCAAGGGTCTCTACTAAACACACACATATATATATATATATATATATATATATATATAACGTTTGGGGGTTCTAAGTCATTTTCTAGCAAAAAAAAAGATTTTAACTTGAAACCAACAAATGTGAGAAAAAGGTTTAGTGTTTAAGTGGTTAAAGCGGTTCTCCACTCTAAAGTGAAAGTTCCGCTCATCTGATCCCTCACCCCCTCCGGTGCCACAATCGGCACCTTTCAGGAGGGAGGGGGGTGCAGTTACCTGGATAATCCAGGTAATTGCACCCACTTCCGGGACAGAGCGCCGCAGATGCCCCCCCCCCCCCCCCCGTTGTGTTCTGGGAAACACACAGTTCCCAGGACACAGCGGGGACCAGCAGAGACAAGCAGCGCGACTTGCGCATGCGCAGTAGGGATTCCCTGACAGAGGATGGCGGTGGGGGCAGCAGAGAGACGAGCGATCGCTCGTCATCTGACGCCGACATCGCTGGACCCTGGAACAGGTAAGTGTCAATTTATTAAAAGTCAGCAGCTGCAATATTTGTAGCTGCTGGCTTTTAATATTTTTTTTAAGGTGCAGAATCGCTTTAAACTTTCTTCATTTACACACAAAGTCTAGTCCATTGACAAATTGTTACAATGTTTATACTTAAGTTAAACTATTAAAGAATGTTGTGAGTCTTTGCAGACTGCCCGTTTTTTTTTTTTCTTCCTTTCTTTTGATGGCTGTGGCTTCAGAAGAGCAGAGAGAATTCTTTGCATAGCAAGAATAATGAAACACTTTTATCAAGATCATACGGGAAAAAATTGCGACAACGATGCTTGACAATTAATTGTGCAGCTCTAGTGAGTACTGTATGTTTGTTTGCAGCTCTGTCTCAGTTGGAGAGATTTTCCAGCACTTCTCATTATTCGGAAAGAAGTGACAGGCAATCTCTGCAATGGAGTCACAGACAACAAAAATGTGATTGTGGTTCTGTCCCTCTATCCAGAACAGACAAAATACATTTGGCTGTAGTTTTTATTTAATAAATACATTCAGACTATACTGTATATGTCAGCAACTTTAACTTTATTTGATTCACCTCATGACCCCTAGAGATCAAGAGGCTTTGTTGCCTGACTTTGTTCTGTGATGTCACTGGATGTAGCGGATTTGTACTACCAGAAGATTGTGGATTTATTGTGCGTAATAGGAAAAGAAAGCCAGGCAAGAACCACAGAGAAGGAATTCGGGCTGCAAGAAACTGCAGGCAAGCTGTTACCTATTTAGAGAAAAAGAAACGACGGAACATTACTACAGGTGGTCTTTCCTACTCTTAAAAATGCTCAACATCCAACATGGACGCAAAACAGATAAAGAATAAAGTAAACTTCATTATGTGTCATTTACTATTAAAATAACCACAAAGTTTAAAGTAACAAAAAAAAATCACATTTATATAGCTCAGTTAATCTGAATCAGGAGAAAAACTTGGCTCTGGTGATACAATGGGAGCTTCGCAGTAAGAGCCACAATGACAGATGACATCACTGTGGTTTCCTCTTTAGTTCTGTGGATGCTGTGCTGTTAGTATGATATATGGTATAGCACATACTTAGACTATGGAAGGGTGTCACAATTCATTGTCACAAGTACTGCTCTCTATTGCAAGGAAGGTAAAAAGGTGGTATTAGTAACCTCAACAGTGATTTGTTTAAAACAGTATAACACGTTTCTTAATAGAACAAAAGTAATATTTAGGCTGGCATTGCACTATGAAATTTTTAAATGAACATTCGTACAAAAATGCTCATGCTTTGAATTGTTTTGCCACTGTGGTCAAAAAACAAACATCAAATCAGAAAGTCAAATACACGCTCTTGAATCAAAAATTTTCTACTAGTGTATGGCCAACTTTAGTTACTTGAAACGTGTACTAGCCCTCACCTAATATCCCATTAGCTTTCCCAACAAGTACAACACACGCCAGACCTTTAAAACAACTAGACTGTTTCCAGCACCATGAAATTAGATGGAGTGACCATATAGAGTATGGCGCCTTTCACAGGCACAGTAATCTCAGTAAGATTTTGACCCAGGATTAGAAAGATCAAAAATGGAATGGAATGTATGTATCCCTGTAGGCAGCCAGATGTAATTGGAAGTGCTTCTATTTACAGGCCATGCAGGTTAGACAAATCAAATACAATAGGTTTTGCAGAACTGAATGAAAAGGAACAGATATGAATAGACGCACATCCATCCTTATCTGACCACCCATTGGGATTACATGGATCTGTTTTTCCCTATCACAAGATGTAGAAAAAAGATTAAATTAAATTGGAAAAGACACAAATGTCACGTGTAGCATCCATTTCTATTCTGATCAAACTCAACAGGAGATCCATCTATGGATCCCCTGCTGACATGGAACAGTGACACCTATGTAAATGGGGCCTGTAACAGACATGCATAGTAAATCATGCAGACCCCATTATACTCTACAGCTGGAACAGCACATGTACAACCACTCAAACGGCCACTGGTATGCTGCACAGCATAAATAAATTGGCACTTACAACATAACCTGCTTCTTCACAAAATATTTCCAGAACTTCGTCAATCTCTTCCACAGCTCCATCCTCTTACTGGGTCCAGATTCATGCATGGACTCATTCTCAAGACGAATACTTGAATCCACTGACCAATTCAGGACTCAACAATACTGTACCAAACCCCCTCTAGTGGATTCAAACTGCTTCTTCTCCATAATTTGAAATATGACCAACCGGGAAAACTGTCCCCTGTGCAGTCGATACAACTTGCTCTAGCCTTCACAGGGGCCATCTAAAATTTCATCTGACACTCTAAAATGGATTCTGCATGGGAACATACGCACCAATCACTGGTCTAATCTGCCTCCAAAAGAGTATAACAATTACCAGATTTATCGGCGTATAAGACGCACAGGTGTATAACACGCACCCCAATTTTAAGAGGGAAGTTTAACGAAAAACTGTTTTCACAGCCCCCCCTCCCTGCACAGCCCACCATCCAGGATACAGTCCCCCAATCCAGTACACAGCCCCCCTCTCCCTGCACAGGACACAGCCCCCCTCTCCCTGCACAGTACACATCCCCCATCCAGTATACAGCCCCCCTCCTTGCACAGTACACAGCCCCTCATCCAGTACACTGCCCCCTCTCCCTGCACAGTACACAGCCCCCATCCAGTATACCAGTGATATGCAATTAGCGGACCTCCAGCTGTTGCAGAACTACAACTCCCATGAGGCATAGCAAGATTCTGACAGCCACAAGCATAAGACCCAGAGGCAGAGGAATGATGGGACTTGTAGTTTTGCAACAGCTGGAGGTCCGCTAATTGCATATACCTGTAGTATACAGTCCCCCCTCTCCCTGCACAGTATACAGCCCCCTCTCCCTGCACAGTATACAGCCCCTCCATCCAGCACTCAGCCCGCCTCTCCCTGCACAGTATACATCTCCCCATCCAGTATACAGACCCCTCCCCCTGTACAGTACACAGCCCCCCACAGCACTGCCAGTTTTCCCCAGAGTTAAGAAAAATTCACTGCCAGCCCCTTCCACACTGCTCCTCCTGTGTCACTCCTATTGTAAAATGAAGCTTCCATATACCTCAATTTTTTTCATTGATCTGGTCACATGACTGCTCTCTTCTGATGTTACATAGATGGTCATTTGACCGCTCTCCTCCAATCTAAAGCTACACTCGGGAGGAGGAGAGCAGCCAGCAAAAAAAGGAGCTATTGAGATATTTACAAGCTTTGTTTTATAATGACACTGACACAGGAGGAGCAGTGTAAGAGAAGGGGCTGGCAAGTGATTTTTTGCTCAACTTTAGACTATGCAAGCAGCGCTGTCCCAGGGCCAGGAGAGGCGGGGCGACCGGCCTGACACTACCCCCAATGGGTGGCTCCTGGGGCGGACCGTCTGATCCCTGCCCCGTGTTGGTAAAACATATTAGGTGTGTATAACACACAGGCACTGTTTATCCTCTGTTTTCAGGGGAAAAAAGTGTGTGTTAAATACGGTATATAAAATATCTATTAGAAGGATTTATTCTTACTTCCTGTCTTAGGCTGGGTTCACACTGCTGCGGGGGGAGATCCGGATGTGATTCGCACCGCAAATCACATCCGATCTCCATAGCGATGCGAGTTCAGCCATACAGATAGTATGGCTGAATTCGCATCGCTCCCGCAGCAAACTCGCACGGGACCCTTTTTTTGGTCCGCAACAGAATCGGATCGCATGGGGGCTCACACCATGCGATCAGATTCCTGTGCGAGTCGGCAGATCGCACTGCGATATGCGGACGGATCTGGGGGTGTCATTAACATATCATTGACACTCCCAGCCGTCCGCATAGGGCAGTGTGAACTGCCGGCGGGAGTAATGCGATGCGGGAAAACGCAGCGGATTCGCGGCGTTCCCGCATCGCAGCGGTGTGAACCCGGCCTCACTGACATTTTGCTAGATAGGAAGTGAGTGTGAACCTCCAACAATGACAAAAATGATTTTGTTTAATTGATCATTGGAAGGCTAGAGCCCCATTTAGACCTTTATTTATCTTTGCTTCTCTTATGCAGATTTTCCCTCACTTCCTGTCTAGTGAATCTACTGGCAGGATTATAATAGTAATAATAATAAACTTTTATAACACGCCTTTTAACCCCTTCACGCCTAAGGGTAAAACAAATCTAAAGTCCAATTTTTAAATTTTGACATGTGTTAGTAAATCCATACATATCTTCACAACTACTTTGTGCATCCAGGTGGATTATACCTTTTTCATTTTTGATTTGGTGGTAAATGGTAATGGATATCGCCTGATTTTTATTTATTTTTTTATTGTCAAAGAAATACTGGCCCAAAATAGTAAAAAAAAAAAAAAAAATCCTTTTATTTGAAATCTAACTGTAGATTTCTTGTTACTACCATAACCTACCACCAAACCCAAAATAAATGCTCCTGCTCCTGACTAACGCAGTGATACCCACATATGTGTATCTTAGTTGTTGTTTGTACCCGTAGTACAGCCAATAGTGCGCATTTTGCTTTTTTTAATACTACCTAAAAAGACACTGACACGAATACTAAAATTAGAAAAAAATAAATAAAAAAAATTCTGATCCTGTCCTCAGGATAGAAGTGATAATTGTGCCCATGTGATCTAAACAGTTGGCCAAGTGGAAACATGTAAATGCTAAAAAGTGAGAAACCTAAGATGTGGGGGCAAATCTCTCAGAGCCTCAGATAGCAGTGAAAATCTGACAAAAGTCCTAATTCATCTCACACGTCGAAACTATAATTTTTTTTTTGCTGTCTTGGCAATAGGCTGGAATTGCAGTGTACTCCACTTTTTAACCGATTCATGACCGCCGCACACCGATGTACGTCGGCAGAATGGCACGGGTGCGCAAATGGGTGTACCTGTATGTCCCTTCATAATCCTGGGCTAGTGGGCGTGCGCATGCCATGGGAACGTGCCCCCGGATTCGGTGGCCCCCGGTAGACATGGCGACAAGGAGAGGCAGAATGGGGAAATGCCTATGTAAACAAGGCATTTCCGTGTTCTGCCTAGTGACATAACAGGGACCTACTGTGCCCTGTCATCAGGAGCAGTGATCGCTGTCATGTCTTAGGTAGCCCATCCCCCTACAGATAGAGCGCGCTGAGGGAACACATTTAATCTCTTGATCCCCCATTAGCGTTTAACCCCTACCCTGCCAGCGACATTTACACAGTAATCAGTGGCTATTTTTACCTCTGATCGCTGTTTAAATGTCAATGGTCCTAAAATAGTGTCAAAAGTGTCCGATCTGTCGGCCGCAATGTTGCAGTCTTGATAAAAATTGCATTATTAATAAAAAAAATAAAAATTATAATGACAATGCCATAAATCTATCATCCCCCATTTTGAAAACACCATAACTTTTGCGCAAACCAATCAATATACACTGATTATGATTTTTTTAACCAAAAATATGTAGAATACATATCAGCCTAAACTGAGAAAGACATTTGTTTTGTTTTTTTATATATTTTTTGGGGATATTTATTACAGAAAAAAGTAAAAAATATTGCTTCTTTTCAAAATTTTACGCTTTTATTTTGGTTATAGCGCAAAAAATAAAAAACGCAGAGGTGATCAAATACCACCAAAAGAAAGCTCTAATTGTGGCAAAAAAATATTGTTTGGGTACAACGTCGCACGACCGCGCAATTGTCAGTTAAAGCAACACAGTGCCGAATCGCAAAAAATGCTCTGGTCTGGAAGGGGGTAAAATCTTCCGGGGCTGAAGTGGTTAAAAGTTTATAGAAATTGACAAAATGATCATTAATATCCAGAACATGAGCACTTGTAAATTACTGATGAGAACCTCTGTTTCCTCCAGCTGTCTCCCATCAGGCTTGACCCTCCATGTATCACCTCTCTTTTATCTGTCCATGCCCAGATAAGAGAGGATCATGAATATAGATGTGCAGCTGTATAGAACAGGGAATGCTTGATCCAGACAGATTAAAGCCAGGATGGAAAGCCAGGTCATATTTTGAAACGTACCCTCAAATTCCTCTGGGGTCTTCTCTAGCTCACTGCCATATTTCCAGCACACTCTTACAAGCTTTGCCTGACTGAACTTCAAGCATACATTCCATGATGGAACATCAAGATCCCAGCAGAATAAAGCTCTGGCTATACTTGTGTGTTCAACTTTATAGCTGCAATAATAAGACTTTCTGCACGTTTTACTTATTTATGCACAGTTAATAATAGATCGTAGCTACAAGAATCCCAAAGAAACTACATGAGAGAACTATGTTTTAAAGCTCATAGGCACTATTGTCACATCACATCATTGGCATGGATGTGTCAGCTTTGACAGCTCTCTTTAATGTCATAGTTGCAGCAATATTGTGGGATTTGAAGTTCCTTAAGAGCTGGAGGTCCATTTTTTTCCAGGTTTCTTCCAAAAGGGTCTGCCATTAAAAACTTTTTACAGTATTGTGAGGTGCAACATTTTACCGCATCCAAAAAGCAATCAACTAGGAATTGTAGTGATCTGCCTAATTTTCCAGTGTGCAGAGGTGTATGAATCACAAGATTGGCTAAAAATATTCAAAATCCTTCAACAGGTAAAACAATAAAAATAAGTATTTCAGCAACTGTATCTACTGGTTTGCTTGGGGTAATACTTTAGCCCCCATTTACACTTTCCCTACGCCTGACTATCCAGAATCCCGTTCTCTCTAATTGTGCCTGTTCACACTTATGCGCTCAGTTGCCCTACACGCAAGTTTTTCTTTTTGCATAGTCACGATTTTTGGTTCCATAGACTTCAATCTGAACATCTGTAAAGGATTGTTACATTTTCACATTCGCTTTTATGCCTGAAGAATTTCTGTCCACCTACAGAACTGCTCTCCTCCATCCCAGGAAATAGACTCCTAAAGCCTGACACACACATGTAAAAAGTCCTGTAAAATAGGTAAAAAATGTTTAGGCGTCAGCGCCCGCCCCCCCCCCCCCCCAAAACCATTTTTACTTACCTAAGCCCTCATTCGATTGAGCACTCACTTTCCGGTCTTGCTCGCTTTGCTGGGGCACCAAAAGCCATTGGCTCCCAGAACTGTTAATCAAAGCCAGTGACGAGGGAGTGGACCTGAGTCCCGCTGTCTGTGACAATGGATGCAGCAGCGGGGCTCGGGTGCGAGCACGCACGCGTGCCCCTATGGGAAGTGGCTTCCCATGGGGGCACTGGGCAAAGGGGAGGGTCCAGGAGCGCAGGCAGGGGACCCGAAAAGAGGTGGTACGGGGCCACTCTGTGCAATTACATTGCACAGAGTAAGTATAGACAGGTTTGTTATTTTTCTTTAAAAAAAAATACCTTTACAATCACTTTAAAGTCCTTACTGTTCATCTGCACAATTATTGGAAATTAAATCAAGTACGATCAGAATGCAAACCTGTCATCAATCATCATATTTAACACATCTTTAAAAAAATCTTAAATAGTATTTGGTTTCTCTCATGACATGCTGCAACTCCATATCTGCAAGAATGCCATTGTTCCTCTAGCTGTCTTGGGCAATGAATCCTTTTGGTATTAATCTATGGTTTCATGTCAGCAGATTAACAGAGATAAATCAGCCTAATTAAAAAGGGGTGGTGGGGAGGGACCCAACAGGCGTGAGTTCTAGGGCTCCCAGTGTGAAAGAAATCCAGCCTGGCAGTAGCTTTGCGCCATCCATTTTCCCCGGTGCACATTTATTAAGAAGAAAGAAAAATGAGATAGAGGGGGAGGTCTGGTGAGGTCAGCCGGCAGCAGAAACTCTCACGTAGTGCCATTCATAGACCCAAATCCACAACGTGCTCAGGAACACACAGAGAGCAGTAGGGGTCCACCATGGCCTGACTAAAATATATGTCATGCAATAAAAGCCTTGAGAGCAGCCTCCTTCACAAATCTCCAGTATTAAATGGGCAAGACCTTGGAGTATGGACAAAAGATATAAGTGGCTTTTTTATGCCTCTCCAAAATTTACACCCATCTGTAAATGCCACTGAAATAATAAGAAGATTTATGACACATCCTTCCCCTATACATAAAAATGTGGGTGCTAATTCACCGGGAAGAGGCAATTAAACTGTATTTCTTCTACTGATAGTGATGGCCACAGCCTGTATTCCTCAATGCGCTCCTTGCTTTTATTTTAACTGCCTTTTTTCACAAATATTCATGGATATCCACTACTATCTCTAACATACAGTAATATAATGCCACTTGTTTCACTATTACTACAGTATATGAAAAAGGTGCCTATAGACATTAGAGAATAATTGCCTGATCTGTTTGTCTGGTAGGATCACTTGTATGACTGTAGGTCTGATTCAGCTGCTCCATACACCTGCTAAATCCTTTTTAAAGGAAGAGAACTGACTGGATGGGTTAAATTCTTCCCAGAAGCTTAGTATTCTTTACCTCCTAGACAGGCCAAAACTAAGCATGTCCACAAAATGCTCTGCTATCTATAGGCACAGGCATGCATGTTCGCAATGCAACTCTGTATAGCATTCATTCAGAAAAAAAAAAAATGTTTTTGGTCTACATTTATCTGTTGGTATCTTGATGCTAAACTCCAGGCACACGTCTAAATACACTCATAAAATAAATATTTAGGAGCATTTTTCCCAAAGAATTTTATTTCTATGGTCACAAGGCAGCATTTAGACCTAGCACCTGGCTGCTAGTCTACAGCGGAAGAGGTCAAATTCTGCTCCACACTCAGAAGTGCTGTCCGGGAGGAGTGAAACCAATACTGCTGTAGTAAGTTAAGGAAGCCTCCAGCCCATGTTTTAACTCCACCCAATGCATTTCATCATGGGTGACATCATCAGGGGCACCTCCTCCCAGACAGCACTGTATTATATATTGGGCTTGCGCCATTGTGAAGAGCTTGCAATTTTCTTTTTACATGTGAGTGTATTTTATTATTTTTTAATAAAGCATTTCATGGTGGTGAACAACGTGGTTTGCCTTTTTTCCTTTGAGCTTGAGAGATGGCTATCATCCTGGTTGGTCTGAGCATTTAATGCAGTCATGGAGATGTCTTTGTGGTTCCTCTGAGTGGTGTTTATACATACAAGCTGAATCAGAATGAAGACAACCATTCCCCAATTCTTGTGCAAGTGCTCTCTGGGTCCTGGTGCCCCACAAAATGCTTGTTTGACCTTTCTAGCGAGGGTCAATATTGGAGGTGACCATTTGCCCTTTGGGGTATATTGGAGGTCATTTCACTAAGAGCACATTCAATTACAGAGAACGTGAAAAAATTTGGAATTTGGAAATGTCCATAATTTTGGAATATATACTTTATATTAAGTGCAAATGTTTTTTTTTTCCGATTGGCCATTTTGATTAACCCTTATTATATATACTTACAATAAATCCAAATCGATAACAATGTGTGTAACATTTCAATATTATATGACAGCGATTCTCAACCAGGGTTCCATGTAACCCTAGGGTTCCTCCAGAGGCTGCTAGGGGTTCCTTCAGCATTGGGCAATATCTGCCTCTCAGATAAGTTCCCACTGCTCTTTCTAGCTATCTGTAAGGAGGTAATTCTTCCCAATGACCACAAGTATATGGACCATTCTTCCCACTGACCATCACACTAATGTATCATGAGTTGTAGAGTTCTAATTTTTAGCAGGGGTTCCTTGAGACTGGAGAACTATTTCAAGGGTTCCTCTGTTGAAAAGGTTGAGAAAGGCTGTTATATGATATGATAAAAATGTTCACACAGATTTTAGTTAAGATTCCTTAAAGAGGAAGTAAACCCTAATGGGTTTACTTCCTCTTTCATTCCCTGCAAAGGCAAAGCATAATGGACTACTATGCATCGCATAGTAGCCCATTATGTGTCACTTACCTGACACAGGAGCCAGCGATGTCACCGCTGTCCCCTGTAGTCTGGCGCATCCATCTTTTCGGTGGGGTTTCGCAGCTCCGCCGCTGTCATTCGCATGCGCACGGGAGCAATTTTTCTATTGAGCATTTTGCCAATTTAAAACAGCAGTAGAATGTGTGTTGTGTAACACGTCACAGGTTAATATGAGCAGCTATTGTGTGAAATAGAAAAAGACAATCTTTCACCTTGAACAGTGTTAAATCTGATTATCTCCAGGTGCTAGTTCTCTAATGCTGTATGTGCAAGACAATGTGTTTTATTTGAAAGGAATCAAACATTTATTGAATCCTGGCAACATGCTATAGAAGACTTTTTGTAGCGTTTATGGGTCCCTGTAACCTCTATAGTTTTGAAAACAAAGTAAACTTGTCATTAGAGAAATATATAGACCACAAAGGCTGACTTCCTTCTGAATGTAAGAATTTTTGGAAGTTGGATAGATCCAGCACACCAGATCCTCTGTTCCAGTTTGATAAAGGACTGTTTGGGATGGAATTGTGCTGCCATGTGTGGCACTTTTGATTTTAAATGCTGCTTTAACCACTTGCTTAGTGGGCACTTAAACCCCCCTCCTGTCCAGACCAATTTTCAGCGCTGATCCATTTTGAATGACAATTGCGTAGTCATGCTACACTGTAGCCAAATGAAATTTTGATCATTTTTTTCCAACAAATAGAGCTTTATTTTGGCGATATTCGATCACCTCTGCGATTTTTATTTTTTGTTAATTTATTTTTTTTTTATATATAATTTTGTTATAAAATATATATTTTTCTCCTTCATTGATGTACACTGAGGCAGCACTTCTAGGTGGCACTGATTGGCAGCACTGGTGGGCATTGATAGGTGGCACCCATGGGCATTGATAGGGGGCACTGGTGGGCACAGATGAGGCATAATTGCCTCTTCCTCTTTGGGACCGATGTCCCTTGCAGATAAGTCGGTGATCGGCTTTTTTTCCTCACGCTGTCAGAGAAGAAAAAAGAAACGATTACTGAGCTTTTGTTTACGTCATGTGATCAGCTGTCATTGGCTGACAGCTGATCAAGTGATAAGGGCCCGGGACCGGTGACTCAGTGATCACAGGGCACGTGCAGGGAGCGTGCAAAGGATGACGGCCTCCCAGAAATTCAGGTCTGCTCTGTGGCCGTCATTCGGCTATAGTGCGGATGTCAAGAGGTTAAATAAAGGACTGTTTCAATATATGACTGAAAGTTTTAGTGAGCTGAGCTTGTATGGATTTGGGTCTCTAACAGGGTGTGGCAGCAATGCATGTTTCCAGTTTAAGCAGGATATACATTGTGGCAGATGAGCGATCTTTCATGGCAGGGGTCTCCAAACTTTCTAAACAGGGGGCCAGCTTACTGTTCTTCAGACTTTAGGGAGGCCAGACTCTCGCCATTGTGAGTAGAAAAGGTTCTAACGTCAGTGGGAAAAAACAATGCCCCATCTTTGGTGTCAGTGGGATGAATTGTTGGTATCATTGAGAGGAATATGCCCCATCATTGGTGTCATAGGTGAGGAATTGTGTCCCTTCACTGGTCTCAGTGGGGCAAAATTTTGCCCCATTTTTGGCATCGGTGGATGAAATAGTGGCCCAGGGGACGCATAAAAGTAAGCAAAGGACTGCATCTGGCCCCCAGACCGCAGTTTGGAGACCACTGTTCCATGGACACATCATAGGAAGCTGTCCAGCTACTGCCCGATTTTTAACTCAGGCCCATATTAAACACATACATGCTTACCCCTCCCTTTACAGCTGAAGGGACACACTCCTGACATAGCTGTTAAAGCCATAGAGAGCAGCGTGGAGATACGGCCATCCCACCCATCCGGATTGTCAGATGCTGAAGATACCAGCGGTGGCTGTTGCTTTGCATAAGAACATGTCCCTACCAGTGAGCATCAGATCTGTAATGAAAATGGCTACCTTTTCCTTGCATTGCTTTCAGTAATATAGCCATGTCTGGGAACCTGCCTGTGACTGTATACTGAAGCAGTAGCATCTCATGATCGCACACTGTGAAAAGTAGTACAGCCCTGGGGATTACATGCAGCTAATACCAAGGCAGATTCAGGAACTTCTGCTAAATGTAATAAAAATATATATTTATTGTGACGTTCTGTCACTGTATATGGTGACATGGTTAGAGCATGTAAAAGTAAAATGGCCTCTAAACAGGTGTGAGACTGGCCAAACACCAGAAGTTTCTCTTTAAAAAAAAATAGTTTTTGAACCATTTGTTACATTTTCTAATAGTTAATAGGGTCGAATTGACAAAGGTTTTTGACCTTCATGACGAGCAAATTCAAAGGGAAGGATAAAAAATTTTCATTGAACAAACAAAATACTGGGGTTTTCATTCAGGAAAACCTTATTGTAATATGCATCCTGAAATCAAAGGTAGCATTCAAAACATTGTCATGCAATTTAATTAAATTTTTTAAGGCTTTTATATGTGATTTGTCATGTCTATAATCGTACTATTTAATACTCTTAACAAATGGCTGCATTAGCAGAATGTGTGTGGACGCACAAGGGAACTGACCAGCTTGGCAGAAAGGTGCTTTGACCAGACCTAATATCTTACGGTAAAATACGTGGATGAATATCATGCACAGTGAGAGATGGTGTTTGTACAGACAGGGAGTCTTTACAGTCCAAGCTGGGCAACTCCACTGCCGTCAGGTTGCACTGTTGCGAGTGTTTTTGTACAGAACAGGCCCACAGTTGGGATAAAGGCTTGGGTCTCTGCAGAAACATACCAAAAATACTCTGCAGACTGAGCATTTTCTGTTGTATTGATGATCATTGACAAAATAAGGTGGAAAGCCCTTAAACACAAGTGATTGAGTGGACTGAGTTCTTACATTTGAAGCTAAAATCAAAATACACACACATACATACACACCTGTTTAAGATTTAAAGGAACAATGACAAAATAAATACGAGAAAAGGCAAACGTTAAAAGGGAGGATGCTGGAAATGGAAATCCTTGAACAGCTGGCGAGATGCAGGTTGACTTGGCAAGCATACCTCCTCTGTGAACGTCTACGTCTTATATAAAGAAATGCAGGAAATCACGAACTTGAATATTACAAACTTGTGAATTAATTCCAGTTAGGATGCGTGCACAGTGTGAAGGGCTCTAGTCATGGATTTGGAACATCTGTTCTAGAAAGGGCTCACGAATTTGACTATTCCCACAGAGGGAAAACAAAAGCCATTACACACTTCCAGCCGTGGATTACAAAGTGATGGTTCTGTGTGAGGAGTCAGATGCCAGCACCGGGGATTTGGAAGTGTGTGGTATTATGCAAGCAGTGGATATGTAAATGGGCAGATTTTTGTCTGTGTATCTGGTCCAAAAACAGAAAATTTAAATTTTCCCTAACTTCATACAAAACATGAAGGCTTAACTACAGGACCACAATAGCTTGTAGGCACATAACGCAAGGGGCCAGAGTATACCTGCTGCTTCCCTTTATTCAGCAGCTGTGTGCTTATAACCTCCACAACCGTGCCCCTTCTGTTGCGTGTTGCCTGAGCCTGTAGTAGGTTTGTTGTGTTCTCTATTATATATCTAGAAGCCCATGTAAGTTTTCCTCTAGGGCCCTGCAGCATAAGTTTCTTCTCTGACAGGACATAGCTATGAAAACATCCTAAAGCCGCGTACACACGACCGGACTTTTTGACAGCAAAGGTCCGATGGAACGAGTCCATCGGACCTATGCTTGCCAAAAATCCAGCAGACTTTAGAAATAGAACATGTTTTAAATTTTTCCACTGGAACTCTGCCGGACCGAGAAATCTGTTCGTGTGTATGCTAGTCTGACGGACAAAAACCGACACTAGGGCAGCTATTGGCTACGAACTTCCTTATTGTAGTCCAGTCGTACGTCATCATGTTCGAATCCGTCTGACTTTGGTGTGATTGTGTGTGGCCAAGTCCGTTCCTTCGGAAAGTCCATCAGAACTCCGCCGAAAAGACCGTCGGACCTAGTCCCTCGAAAAGTCTGGTCGTATGTACGCGGCATAAGAGCATAGACAGAGTATGACAGGTCCGTGCGTGTAATGATCTAGAGCAGGGGTAGGCAAACTTTTGAGCAGTATGCCGAAAAGTGTTTTCAAAGAAAGTGAGCGTGCCGATTTTATAACAAAAAAATGTCAACTTCACACTCTCAATCACCAAAAGGATTTTTTATAAAGTAAATGCAGTAAAGTACTTTTCGAAATGAGAAATTAAAATCCTGCACGCCTCGGATCAGCCCCATTTCCTGCAACTCCACAACTCAGATCAGTCCTAATTCATGCACCTTCACACCTTAGATCACTGTCCCCCCTGAAAATCTGTTTCCCCACTGAAACCCCCACAGATCTGCCCCACCACTGTACGACCCTACACACCTGCCCAACCACTGTATCACCCTGCACATCTGCCCCACCACTGTACCACCCTGCACATCTGCCCCACCACTGTACCACCCTGCACATCTGCCCCACCACAGTAACCCCCTGCTCATCTGCCCCACCACTGTAACCCCCTGCTCATCTGCCCCACCACTGTATCCCCCTGCTCATCTGCCCCACCACTGTAACCCCCTGCCCCATCACTGTAACCCCCTGCTCATCTGCCCCACCAATGTACCCCCCCTGCACATCTGCCCCACCAATGTACCCCCTGCACATCTGCCCCACCACTGTAACCCCTTTCAAATCTGACCCAACACTGTACCACCCTGCTCTTCTGTCCCACCACTGTAGCACTCTGCTCTTCTGTCCCACCACTGTAACCCCTTGCTCATCTGCCCCATCAATATTGCCCCTTTCTCATCTGCCCCACCACTGTAACCCCTTTCAAATCTGCCCCATCACTGTCCCCCCATTCTCATCTGCCCTACCACTGTACCTCCCTGCACATCTGCTCCACTGCCGTACCCCCATGCTCTTCTGTCTCGCCACTGAACCATCTTCTCATCTGTCCTAACACTGAACTTATCTGCTCATCTGCCCCACTACTGTAACTCGCTGCTTATCTGTCCCACTAATGTATCTCCTTTCTCCTCTGGACTAACACTGAACCCCCTGCACTTCTTTCCCACCCCTTCTCATCTGGCCCAAAACTGAACCCCCCCTTTTCATCTGTCCCAGCAATGTACCCCCTGCTCTTCTGTCTCACTGCTGAACCCCCTTCTCATCTCTTTCACCACTGTACTTCCCTGCACATTTGGCCCACCGCTGTACCCTCCTGCTCTTCTGTCCCACTTTTGAATCCCTCCTTCTCATTTTCCCCCATCGCTGTACCCTCCTGCTCATCTGCTCCACCGCTGTACCCTCTTCTCATCTATGATATGCAGAGTGTTGAAAGCTAGAAGAGATGAGACACATCTACCTGTCCTGGCACACCCATCCTGCTGATCCACCTCTCACATCCAGCACACATGCTTGTATGTGATGTCACATACAAGCATCTGGAATGTATGTGCAATGATGAGCTTAGGTCAGGGGCACGAGGATGAGTTCTCCGCATCACAATTCGTAATAGCAGAGATTTTGACCGGCTCTCTGTAGAACCAGTTCACATATCGCCGCTAATTTTCACAGGAGTCCTGTGCGTCTTTTGGTCCGTTTCAAGTCCGAATTCAGCCAATAATTCGGACCTGAAATGGTGAACGAGGATGCACCGGACCCCTGTTGTGAGCCACATGCGAAGATAGTGTGAACTCAGCCGAAAGCAGTGGGCCTGCGAGTAGAATCATAAGTTGGGCTCCCACAGCCGAGGAAAAGTGCGGTGCTCTGCTCCACAGGAAAAGTCAGCTGTGATTTTCATTGCGCTGAATACTGGATGTGGCTTAAAGGGACACAGAGTGCAGGGGTTCAGTAGTAAGTGACACAAAGGTTCAGGAATCATTTCAACAAAGTTCCCAGAAGCTCAACAGTAATTCCACAAACTCACCTGATTGTGGTTTCTCAATTACAGTGAAATCCCTTCTTTCTGAGGTTGGTAGTGGCAACCAAGTGAGTCATCTTCCTCCAGATGGTGGGCAGGGCTAGCAGGACTATGATTGGCTTTAGCAGTGGCCAATGACAGTCTTCCTCCTGGAAACAGGGACTGCTCCCAATCTCTTCCCCATCACAAAAGGGGATGATCGCAGTTACAGCAAAGTTAGAGAAACAAACAATGTTTCCCATCTTTTACAATGTGTGGGGGCACAGTGCCTCCCCCTTAGTGCAGGTGCAGCATGGGGAATTATAAAATTGGAATGCATTAATGTCTTACTGATACTTCCCTGCACTGCTCTACTGATGGGGAGGGAGTCGAGTGCTGGCAAAAGAGGCTCTGTGTGCCGCTTGCGATACCAGTGCTGGGGGTTGCCTACCCCTGATCTAGAGTATTCAACATCAAGGTGGGAGATGATCAAGACCCAATAGACAACAGCCTGTATACACCACACATTGCAGATATTATGGCAAGTTCCTTAACAGAAGTAAAAGTCCACATACATACACAACTGAGTCTGTAGGGCTTCACATTTAAGGACTGGGGATTGCATTCAATTTTTGTTTAGATAACAAAATAACAGCGATGTGTAGATGTTTACCAGCGAGGGCTGTGAAATATGAGTATCAAATCCTCTGGGGATGGGATTTCCAGCTTACAGGTTTATCTGGTATGCAACAATGGCTACACAGAATGATAAAGCACCCAATGGAGAACTCATATGAAATAATTTTCCTGAGAATCAACCCAATAGTAATATAGAATCTAGTAGTAGAAGCTGACTTGGGAGATAATGTCTTTTGGCAACTGTGGCTGGATCACTATGGAGATATGGGTTTGGGAGCTGAAGTTCTAAGCTTATATTCTGGACAAGATACTGAGATGATTCTACCTATTACTGAACTATCTTAGTCATCCTCTTTTTATAGATCATTTAATTTGTGATAAACATAACAAACAAAGCCAACTGTTTTTGTTGAAACATACTTTGTTAGTGCATGCATTTTCTATGTACAATGACTTTTCGCTTCACATGTGGGGACTATAGCAAATAGTTTCTCTTCTCCACAAAATTAACTTCTCCATCTACTAATTCTAGATGGATGGACAATAGGGTGATTTACCGTTCTACCTAAAAAAGAACCAATCAGACTTCCACTGAAAAATTACTTATGAGGGGACATGCTGAAATCTGAACGGTTGCTAATGGCACAAAGAGTTCCTTCTTCCACACAAAGATAACCGAGCCTAATCATGGCAGAATGCAACAATTCAGATAAAGCTAAAGGGGTTGTAAAGGTTCATGTTTTTTCACCTTAATGCATCATATGCATTAAGGTGAAAAAACACCTGTCTGTGACCGGCCCCCCAGCCCCCCCCCCCCCGTTTTACTTACCACAGGGGCACGCTCTCTCTCTGCAGGGGGGCTACCGCTGCTGTCAACCAAATCTAATAACGCAGGCGCCGGAGGCGGGGGGGGGGGGGGGGGGGTCCCGAGTCCTGCATTCGGCCTCTATGGACGCCGAATGCTGGATTCAGGAGGATGGCCGCAAGGTAACCCCCTGGGAGAGCACTTTTCCCAGGGGGCATCTAATGCAGGGAGGAGCCGCGAGAGCCGAGGGACCTCGGAAGACCAGGTTCGGGGCCACTGTGTGAAAAACGAGTTGCACAGTGGAGGTAAGTATGACATGTTTGTTATTGTTAAGAAAAAAATCCTGTACCTTTAGTGTTCCTTTAATTTAAAATATCTGTCATGCCATGGAAAAGTTTTGCAGGCAAAGCTAAACATCTAATGAGAAGCTAAAACTGTTTTGTTCCTAATATAGGAAATATAACAATGACTTACCTTTGTTACTAACTTTCACATCAACAGATGATGTTATTACAGTTGTGTCTTACAGGTGAAACCAGATGAAAATAAACACCTTTAAGTTATCACAATCAACGTTACAGAGTCTTATTTTATTTAAAAGGTAGTAATCTTGAAATGCTACTCTGCAACACAGACTACAGTTTTGAATGAAATAAAAATAACATTCTTACACTAGTCCAAAAAAAAAAAAAAACATCGGTATCTGGTTATTGGTACTCCATTTTCTAGGTGGTTATGTATCATTTCTTATAAATACAGCAGTATCAGAAGGTTTTCCAGGGAGACTAAGACCCTTGTCAAGCAACAAGTATAGACCAGTTTTTCTTTCTAGTCTCAGTGGGAATCTGGCTTCTTGATTGCCTGTCTGATGTTTTAGAGGGTCACCCCCTGCGGAGCACAACCAATGAGAGCATGAAAAACACACACAGGAAAAAGACAGCACACTTCATCATTGAATGAAAATAAAAGAAGACATATTCAGTAATGATATACAACACAATCATTGTGTCAGGGAAACATATGTTTGATTAGTAGCCTAAACAGTCGTTAATCGCGTGTCTAGTGCTCAGCAGTGGCCACATCGCAAAGCGTAAGAGCAACAAAGTGGTGATGTGGTAGAGACAGAGACCTGGTTACTTTGAGTGCATTAAATCTCAAAGTACAGATCAATGCAAGTTTATCTAACACAGCTATGGGAGCGCTCTTCATACAATTATGTTACACAAAAATGAGATTACAAGATGGAACAATTAAAAACGATCAAGAATGTATCAGGTGCCAACAGGAACTAACCTTTTGAATTAGGGTTAATGTACATGGGACGCTGAGGCAACCTCCTCTAAATGAATTTTTTGACAGCTTCAAACCGGCGTTTAAAAACGCCTGTTTTGCGGCTTTTGCATGCCGCGTTTGTGTCTAGGAGCATTTAAAATAATATCATAGGACCCTCCCAAAGCCCAAAAAAACTGTATTATTTAACTATTTCAGCCATTCTGTGAGACCAGAGTGAGTAGAAGCAGCTGAGAGAGCAGCAGTATACTTGTATCTACCACAATTGCGGTGCTTTTACTATGGATCCCATAATGAGCATATGTGAGGAAAACCTAACCCTAACTTGTTCTTCAAGGTGAAAACCCTAACCATAACCCCCTAACTGGAAACCCTAACCCTAACTTGTTCTTCAATGGGAAATCCCTAACCCTAACCAGAAACCCTTACCCTAACTTGTTCTTCAAGGGGAAAACCCTAACCCTAACTTGTTCTTCAAGGGGAAAACCCTAGCCCCCTGACGGGAAACCCTAACCAACTTGTTCTTCAAGGGGAAAATCCTAACCATAACTCCCTAACCCTAAGGCCGCGTACACACGCGCGGACTGTTTGCCCAACCTTGTTCGTCAAACAGTTTAGGCAAACAGTCCGCTCAAAATTTGCATGAGCGGACTTGCCCACACACGAGCGGACTGTTTGACGAACAAGGTTGGGCAAACAGTTCGCTCAACTTTTGAAATGAACGGACTCGCCCACGTAAGGAGGAGGCAAATCCGCCCATTTCGAGCGCGTGTACAGGTAGGCGGGGCCCGCGAAGGAGACGTCGCGGGCTCCGCCGCCTGGAATGGGCTTAAAGGGGAACCCCAACGCCGAAAAAAATCGGCGTGGGGGTTCCCCCCAAGTCCAGACCAGACCCTTGTCCGAGCACGCTACCCGGCCGGCCAGGAAAGGGGGGCGAGCGAGCGCGCCCCCCCTCCTGAGCCGTACCAGGCCGCGTGCCCTCAACATGGGGGGTGCCTTGGGGAAGGGGGGGCCGCGCGGCCCCCCCACCCCAAAGCACCTTGTCCCCATGTTGATGAGGACAAGGGCCTCTTCCCGACAACCCTGGCCGTTGGTTGTCGGGGTCTGCGGGCGGGGGGCTTATCGGAATCCGGGAGCCCCCTTTAAGAAGGGGGCCCCCGGATACCGGCCCCCCACCCTATGTGAATGAGTATGGGGTACAATGTACCCCTACCCATTCACCTGTGAAATAAAGTACAAAAAAAAACACAACACATGGAAAAAGTATTTTATTGCACAGCTCCGGGGGTCTTCCGTCTTCGGGGGTCTTCTCGCCGGACTCCTCCGCTATGTGTGTGTAGCTCTTTTACTAGCGGAGGAGTCCGGCTTTCTTCCTCCCCGCCGCCGGCCTCTTCTCCCGACTTCGGGGGTCTTGTCCCCCTCTTCGGTTCTTCTGCCGGGCCACCGTGCCTGGTCCGGTGGCCCGGTCTTCTGTCGCCGTCTTCCGTTCTTCTGTCGCCGCCTTCGGTTCTTCTGCCGGGCCACCGCGCCTTCTTGTAGCTCTTTTACAGGCGGTGGCCCGGTCTTCTGTCGCCGCCGCTGTCGTCGTCGTCGCCGCCGCCGCCGCCTTCCGTTCTTGTTCTTCTTCTTGTTCTTCTTCTTCTTCTCCTGGAGATGTTGACTCGACGAGCTCTCCGGCCGGAATGCCAGGGACACGCTCCGCTGCCACTTATATAGTGACAATGGGGCGGTGTCACATGGTATATGTCACATGGGTTGGTCACATGGGTTGATGTCACATGGGGACTATGACATCGTAAGGGGGCGGGGTCACCATGTGACCAACCCATGTGACATATACCATGTGACACCGCCCCATTGTCACTATATAAGTGACCGCACAGCGCGGCTCTGGCATTCCGGCCGGAGAGATCGTCGAGTCAACATCTCCAGGAGAAGAACAAGAAGAAGAACAAGAAGAAGAACAAGAACGGAAGGCGGCGGCGGCGGCGACGACGACGACAGCGGCGGCGACAGAAGACCGGGCCACCGCCTGTAAAAGAGCTACAAGAAGGCGCGGTGGCCCGGCAGAAGAACCGAAGGCGGCGACAGAAGAACGGAAGACGGCGACAGAAGACCGGGCCACCGGACCAGGCGCGGTGGCCCGGCAGAAGAACCGAAGAGGGGGACAAGACCCCCGAAGTCGGGAGAAGAGGCCGGCGGCGGGGAGGAAGAAAGCCGGACTCCTCCGCTAGTAAAAGAGCTACACACACATAGCGGAGGAGTCCGGCGAGAAGACCCCCGAAGACGGAAGACCCCCAGAGCTGTGCAATAAAATACTTTTTCCATGTGTTGTGTTTTTTTTTGTACTTTATTTCACAGGTGAATGGGTAGGGGTACATTGTACCCCATACTCATTCACATAGGGTGGGGGGCCGGTATCCGGGGGCCCCCTTCTTAAAGGGGGCTCCCGGATTCCGATAAGCCCCCCGCCCGCAGACCCCGACAACCAACGGCCAGGGTTGTCGGGAAGAGGCCCTTGTCCTCATCAACATGGGGACAAGGTGCTTTGGGGTGGGGGGGCCGCGCGGCCCCCCCTTCCCCAAGGCACCCCCCATGTTGAGGGCACGCGGCCTGGTACGGCTCAGGAGGGGGGGCGCGCTCGCTCGCCCCCCTTTCCTGGCCGGCCGGGTAGCGTGCTCGGACAAGGGTCTGGTCTGGACTTGGGGGGAACCCCCACGCCGATTTTTTTCGGCGTTGGGGTTCCCCTTTAAGCCCATTCCAGGCGGCGGAGCCCGCGACGTCTCCTTCGCGGGCCCCGCCTACCTGTACACGCGCTCGAAATGGGCGGACTTTCCGAGCGGGAACAGTCCGCTCATTTCGAAAGTACAGCGGACAAGCCCACACACGGGCGGACTGTTCGCTCAAACACAGTTTCAGCGGACAGTTTTTCGGAATTTCCGAAAGACTTTGTCCGTCCAACTGTCCGCTGAAACTGTCCGCTGAAAGCCCACACACGAGCGGACTGTCCGCCCAAACACTGTTCAGCGGACAAGGTTGGGCGAACAGTCCGCCCGTGTGTACGCGGCCTAATAGGAAACCCTAACCCGAAACCGTAACCCTAACGGAAAACCATAACCATAAACTTGTTCTTCAAGGGGAAAACCCTAACGGGAAACCATAACACTTACCATAACCCTAAACTTGTTCTTCAAGGGGAAAACCCTAACCCCATTGAGAAACCATAACACTTATCATTACCATAAACTTGTTCTTCAAGGCGAAAACCCTAACCATAACTCCTAACCCTGATGGGAAACCCTAACCCTATATGAACATAGCAAGCAATTACAAGTTTTTTAAAAAAACATTTTTTTTTTATCATTAGGGCACCTGCAAAAACACTTATAAACGAAATTGCGGCAAAACGCTACCGCGTTTTCTGTCTAAAACTTGGCATCCAAACTAATTTTTTTTGCCTTCAAAGAAAAGCCTATAAACGCAACTGCCTACAAATGACATTAAATGAACCTGTGTACATGTACATATAAGATAACATTGGATGAGTTCAGGGGCAGCTGAAAAAAGCAGCCAACTGCCTCTGAATGTCCTTCTCATTTACCAGCAGCAGTGCACATGAGGCCTTAGGATGGGATCTGATTGCATACAATGGAAACCACTACAGATTTTCTCCAGATATTGAAATTCAGTTCAGGCAATTCATTCTGAATTGTAATCATCAGAATCAATACTAAGAAAAAGGAAGTCTCATATGTTTATAGCAAGAATTGTATTGTGCGTCCATAACTCACAACTTTCTAAGATGTAAAAGAGAGACATCTTTTAGAGCAAAGTATGTAGATAAAGGACACACCTCTGTCATGCCCCAAGTTTCATTGATCCCAAGGTCTAAAAAAATTATTGGCTATACCAACCAAGTGCTTATAATTTTCAATTTGCTATTTTGAAAATCCATTACAGTAACAAACAATAATTTGGAGGCTGGATGAGTCATTTTATGTAATATAACTAATTTTTGCATGTGTCTCGGAGTGCCGCCACAAATGTAAATTGGGACTTAGACAGTTGCTCCCAGTCCATACTGTCCTCTCCTCCTGTCCTGGTGACAACTGAAATTTGTATTGCCTATGACACAAAAAGATTAAGGGGTTTATTTACTAAAACTGGAGAGTGCAAAACTTGGTGAAGTACTGCATACAGTAGAAACCAATCGGCTTCCAGGTTTTTTTTGTCAAAGTTTAAAGGGTAACGCCACTTTCATGGGGAAAAAAATAGCAAATAAAGAAAAAATAATATAGTGCATATAATTGTGACACTAATCATATTGTAATTGAATTTTATTAAAAATTATCGTTCCTTTTCAATCTGCAGCCAATGTAAGAATGCATTGCAATATGGCTACATTGAGTGTGTACTGACCACTCCCCATAAACATCATTTCCTGCTTGTGTAATTGGCTCACCAATTTTCCCAAAAGCCTGCCTAAGATACAAGTCAGATTTCAGGCATCTCCTGCAACAAAAAATTTAATTTTTGGAGAGATACTTTCAATAGGGATGCAGGCCAAGCAGATTTCCGCATTAGTGCTTTCCAGCTGCACACCTGACCGTTAATTATGAAACCACTCCCATTAGACCCACTCAGAACAGAGGCACAGACAAACACACATGAATTTCTTCAGAATAACAAAAGGTAAGAATCTGCAACAAAGTTTTTTTATAATTCTTGCGATATACATAGATCACCCAGGGGAGAATTTTTTTTCTCAACAAAAGTGGAGTTACGCTTTAATTGAACAAGCTAAAGTTAGAAGTTGATAGGCTGCCATGCACAGCTGCACCAGATTTTGCACTCTCAAATGTTAGTAAATCAACCCCTAAAGCCTAGTACACACTGAGTTTTCCTTCATTCAACCCAGCAAGCTCAACGAAAACAAAACTCTGGAGGAGATCCTGTACCAATGATCCCATGTTAATACAGCGATCTCCCCGGTCAAAGCACACCGGTCAGCGCTTTCAGATCGAATGCCGATCGTCAGAACTTTTTGGTCATGCCCCTTCAACAGAAGCCAGACATTTGGCCGGCTTCTGTTGGACCGCCTGCCAAACACACGGGCAAAATGTCAGCCAGTTTTTTATTGAATCACCTGATATTCAGCCCATGTTTATGGCCCTTAAGTGTCCTTCTCTGTGGCATGCTAATAGGGGACAGACCTGTCTTCCCTTCTTTCTAAAGTACAGTCAACTATCTGAAATACTTAACGTGGTTCCAAAGCCTTAAACTTTTTCTCCTTACTGCATTCTATGCATTAAGTTGAAAAACCTACTGTGCTGTAAAATGCCCCCCCCCCCCCCGAGCCCTCCTATACTTACTTGAGCCAGATCAAATCCAGCGATGTGCAGGAGAGCAGGGGAAGAGCCGCCCGCTCTGTGTCAATAGATTTAGACAGGAAGGCTCAGGAGCAAGCCCACACAGGTGCAACCATGGAAAGCGGCTTTCCATTGGGGCACTTGCCAAAGAGGAGGAGCTTGGAGCACCAGCGGGAGACACCAGAAGAGGATTGGGGCTGCTTTGTGCAAAAACATTGCACAGAACAGGAAAGTATAACATATTTACTATTTTTTTTTAAATTGCAATGTACATTGCAACTTAACCAGGTATGCCACAGCGCCATTGGAGTCTCCTTACTTTATTTGCATCCAATGATTTTTTTTTTTATTCCGAAGTTGCTGAAGCCGGAGCCAACTTTAGGGAAACCTCCTGAAGCCGATTCCCACCCTACTTACACCCTTCAACTACATCGCCACAGTAATTTTGCACATGCACCATAATATGGAATGAACCCTCTTAATTATTTACATGGTCTGTGTTGTTGTTTAAAGCGGGAGTCCGCCGTTTTTTTTTTTTAAAGCCATCAGCTACAAATACTGCAGCTGCTGACTTTTAAAATAATGACACTTACCCGCCCAGCGTGCCCGCGATGTCGGCACCCGAAGCCGATCTCTCGATCGTCTCTCGGGTGCTGCTGCCGCCATCTTGGGTATGGGAATCAGGAAGTGGAGCCTTTCGGCTTCATTTCCCGGTTCCCTACTGTGCACGCGCGAGTCGCGCTGCGCAATAAGGATGGTCCCCGCTGTCTCTGGGATCCGTGTGTTTCCCAGCAGGCAGCGGGGGACCTTCGGAAAGGGGCGTAGATTCTGCGGAAAGGGGTGTACCTTCTGCAGAATCTACGCCGGAAGTGGGTGCAGATACCTGTACTGTACAGGTACCTGCACCTCCCTCCCTCCCCCCTGAAAGGTGCCAATTGTGGCGCCGGAGGGGGGGGGGTTCCAATGAGCGGAAAGGTCCACTTTAGGGTGGACCTCCGCTTTAACTGGTCATTTTACAGCGCACGGATAAGCAGTTATCTTTGCTTCATTACAGTGTAAACAACCCCTGTAAGATAGCTAGTCACGTGGGGTTTCAGGAGGAGCTGATACTCTGAGCTATCGTGGGACAGCTACAATGAGTGAAGATTATGTCACAATGGCACAACGCTATACACTTCCACGGGACACACTGACTGACAGTCAGTGTGCTGTCACAGTGGATTGAAATGCACGAATGACGTAATCAGACAGAGAACAGGGCCAAATCTCCTAAAAGACATACATCTCAAAAACGATTCAAAGGAACCTACATGTAAATCTTATTTTAAGGTTTGACATGGTGCTGAGTAAAGAGGTAGAGTTTACTACTACTTTAATGTTGCTTTAAAACACATTTGATTAAAGTATCTAAAAATGTAATTAGTGGATTTAAACTGAAAGGTAAATGGGCATTAAGCTAAATATATGCCGGAAAACAGATTTGATTTTGCATTTAGCCAGCTGAGTACAAATGTTAATTAAACTCACCACTATACATGGTACCAAAGCGAATGTAACCCCTAAGGATAAATTCACATTTGGGTAGTCACAAGTGTAAACTGGGCCTTAGACAGTTGCTCCAAATGGAAGATTTTAGATTTCTCATGACATTGATCAGCAGGACAAAAATAAAAACATGCCCGGCAAAAACAGGCAGCAATAAAAACTGGCAGAGCGTCAACAATTCGCTACACCATCAAAAACTAAGTACTGATTAGAGAAACATGTTAACTGTCAGAGAGACCAGACTACTTATTTACAGAGGGAAGGCTTCACCGGATGAATTCACACCTACCTCCATTGGGGCGGGCTTAAAAAAATAACTGTTTCTAGCAAAACGCACCCTTCCTAGGGATAAATAGTATATCACATGTAAAACATGTCTAGAACATACTGGATGAATAATGAACGCAGAGGCGTGAATGTAGCCATTTGCTCTATTGGTCCCAGGAGTCTGGAGATTTGTTAATAAGAAGAACTCTCATTAGGTATCCCCTATTAGTACTTTCCATCCAGCTCTGTGTCTGCCTTATTTACCCACTATGTTTTTTTAAGGATCAAGAGGCATTTGTCAGCTGAGAACTCCTCTTTCTTGCAGACATAACAATTTCGACCCACAGTCACAGAGGAGACTTTGGTGAGGAATCAAATAAGTCATGTTTTTGCTACCCAACATTTAGAAAGGAACAATTTTTCATGTACCTAAAAGGCACTTAAAAGTTAAGTATTTGCGCTATTTGCTCTCAAAACTGAAAAAAAACCCACTCAACTGGCTTTAAGATTTAACAAGCTCGGTCCATTACAAAAGTGTAGGCACAGCATTTACCTTTGTTAACTTAGTAAAAAAGTATATTTGTCAGGACTGATTCATCATGTAAAATGCTACCTGAACAGAAATGTAAAAAAAATAACTCTTCTACACTGTCTGCCCACTTTCTCCATCCGCTCATCACCCCCCCCCCCCCCCCCCCAGTTATCGCCTTTTGTATCCTGGACCCTTACTCTTAGATTGTAAGCTCTAACGAGCAGTGCCCTCTGATTCATTTTGTATTGAATTGTATTGCAACGGTAATGTCTGCCTTAATTTTGTAAAACTCTGCTCAAACTGTTGGAGCTATATACAGTAAATACTGTATCACAATAATAATAGACATGATAGCACACACATTTTTTTGGTAATGGGGCTTTTAAAGTGGTTGTAAACCCTCCCCCACAACTTTGTCCCATGTAAATCAGCATAAAAAACCCTAATGAATGAATGAATGAATGAAATACTTGTATAGCGCACAATGCGAACTGAATCGCCTCTAATCAACACTGCTTGTAGATATCTCCTTACTTACTGCTTAGTATTCTTGTAATCCTTGTTATTCTGTAGAATGAAGTCACTGAGCATGCCCAGATCTCCCCTGATTTACGACACACTCTCTATGTGCTTATCTATCTGTTATCAGGACTTCCTACGGCACAACACTGAACTCTGCTAATCACTCAGAGCTTCCTCCTACACACCATGTGACCTCACATACAGTCTAAACTTGGCCATTACTGCAGTCTTATCAGTTGAAGCTGATAAGTCTGACAAAGGCAAACATTAGACATCGGCACAAGTAAATACTATGAAATAAACTATAAAGTAAGCTATAAACAGGGAAGCAGGGTTGCCATAGAAACGTTGGATTGAGAAGTAGGCTTGGTTAACAGTACAGGAAGTGCTCAATGTAAGGGCAGAAATACACTCCACTGTGCACTTAGAAAACAATACCTAAGATGGTGCTGCCTAACCCCTGGAAACAAGTTTTTTAAAGTTTCTTTAACCACTTACAGACCGGACCATTTTGCTGGTCAAAGACCAGACCACTTTTTGCGATTCGGCACTGCGTCGCTTTAACTGACAATTGCGCGGTCGTGCGACATGGCTCCCAAACAAAATTGACGTTCTTTTTTTCCCACAAATAGAGCTTTCTTTTGGTGGTATTTGATCACCCCTGCGGTTTTTATTTTTTGCGCTATAAACAAAAATAGAGCGACAATTTTGAAAAAAACGCATTATTTTTTACTTTTTGTTATAATGAATATCCCCCAAAAATATATAAAAAAACATTTTTTTCCCTCAGTTTAGGCTGATACATATTCATTCTTCTACATATTTTTGGTAAAAAAAAATCGCAATAAGCGATTATTGATTGGTTTGCGCAAAAGTTATAGCGTTTACAAAATAGGGATAGTTTTATAGCATTTTTATCAATAATTTTTTATTATTATTTTTTTTTACTAGTAATGGCGGCGATCAGCGATTTTTATTGTGACTGCGACATTGTGGGGGACGCATCGGACATTTTTGACACATTTTTGGGACCATTGTCATTTATACAGTAATCACTGCTATATAAATGCAGTGATTCCTGTGTAAATGACACTGGCAGTGAAGGGGTTAACCAGTGGGTGGCAGTGTAGGGGTTAAGTGTTCCTAGGGGTGTGTTACTAACTGTGTGGGGGTTGGGCTTTCATTTAGTGAACACTGATCTCTGCTCCAATCACATGGAGCAGAGATCAGCGTCACTAGTTGCTAGGCAGAATGGAGAAATGCTGTTTACATGGCATTTCCTCCATTCAGCCGGCCCGCGGCGATCGAGTCCGCGGGTCCCGCGACCGGACTCACGGGGGTCCCGACCAGCGCGGGAGCGCGCCGCCAGCGGCGCGCTCCCGATGGCAGGGCGGCATTGAATATTGGATGTACCTGTCCGCCAATATGCCTGCCCGTGCCATTCTGTCGACGTACATCGTTGTGCGCTGGTCGGGAACCGGTTAAACAGTAAGTAATATGCGATTTGGGCTGGAATACAGTGGCTATAGTCTGATAATTACTTATTATAATGGACTAAATGAAAGAAGCATCAGAGTGAGAGAGTTTACTTCCTCTTTAAGGATATATTCACCTTTTGTGAAAAAATACTAAATGCACAATTTTGCAGGGAAAAAAGTGTGGGGCTGTGTGGACTGGGCCCCGCACAACCGTGTCATTTTCAAATAGTAACAGCATGGAGAAGACCCCATGCCAGTTCAGACTAGTGCGATGCGAGAACCCTGCGAATCCAGTGTGGTTCCCGCATCAAACCTGAATCGCCCAGTGTTTCACACTGAGATCTGCGATCCGTTGCGGCCTCTATGTAAAGTTAACAACACCCCCAGACCAGTTCGCCGTGCGAACTGTGAAATGGTGCAGCAATTGGATCGCATAGGTGTGAACACACATGCGATCCGATTCCAGTGCGGACCAAAAAAAGGGTCTTGCACCATTTTGGTGCGAATACGATTGCAGCCATACAGTTTATATGGCTGAAATCGCATTGCACAGACATCGCATTTGATCTGCACAGTAATGTGGTGTTTGGCATTGCACTAGTGTGAATGGGCCTGACAGAGAGGTACCGTACCAGGGACCCCACAACCCCTTTTCCGCAAAAGGGAATTTAAAGTGGTTGTAAACCCTTACAACACACTTAAACGGTTTAGGAGATATTTACCGAAAGACAGGCACCACTGTCTATGGCGCAGGCGCACTGAGCACGCCACCGTCAACGGCGAATATGCAGCGCATGGCGGCTCCCGTGCGCATGCGTGGGAGCGACGTCATCGCGACTTCGCCGAATGACAGCGGCGGAGCAGCGAAGACCCACCGAGAACATGGATGCGCCGGACTACAGTGGACAGCGGTGACATTGCTGGCTCCTGTGTCAGGTAAGTGACACATAATGGACTACTATGCGATGCATAGTAGTCCATTATGCTTTACCTTTGCAGGGAATGAAAGAGGAAGTAAACTCATCAGGGTTTACTTCCTCTTTAATAAGAGATGGGGCCATTCACTAAAATTAGAAGAAAAGCGGTTTATCCTTAACCACTTTCAGACCGGACCAATTTGCTGGTCAAAGACCAGACCACTTTTTGCGATTCGGCACTGCGTCGCTTTAACTGACAATTGCGCGGTTGTGCGACGTGGCTCCCAAACAAAATTAACGTCCTTTTTTTCCCACAAATAGAGCTTTCTTTTGGTGGTATTTGATCACCCCTGCGGTTTTTATTTTTTGCACTATAAACAAAAATAGAGAGATAATTTTGAAAAAAACGCATTATTTTTTACTTTTTGTAATAATAAATATCCCCCAAAAAATTTTTTTCCCTACGTATTCTTCTACATATTTTTGGTAAAAAAAATCGCAATAAGCGATTATTGATTGGTTTGCGCAAAAGTTATAGCGTTTACAAAATAGGGATAGTTTTATAACATTTTTATTAATAATTTTTTATTATTTTTTTTTTTACTAGTAATGGCGGCGATCTGCGATTTTTATTGTGACTGCGAGATTGTGGGGGACCCATCGGACATTTTTGACACATTTTTGGGACCATTGTCATTTATACAGTAATCACTGCTATATAAATGCAGTGATTCCTGTGTAAATGACACTGGCAGTGAAAGGGTTAACCAGTGGGTGGCATTGTAGGGGTGTTCCTAGGGGTGTGTTACTAACTGTGGGGGGGTTGGGCTTTCATTTAGTGTACACTGATCTCTGCTCCAATCACATGGAGCAGAGATCAGCGTCACTAGTTGCTAGGCAGAATGGAAAAATTTTGTTTATACAGCATTTCCTCCATTCGGCCGCTCCGTGAGACGATCGCGGGGATGCCCGCGGCGATCGAGTCCGCGGGTCCCGCGACCGGACTCACGGGGGTCCCGACCAGCGCGGGAGCGCGCCGCCGGCGGCGCGCTCCCGATGGCACGGCGGCAACGAATATTGGACGTACATGTACGCCAATATGCCTGCCCGTGCCATTCTGTCGACGTACATCGTCGTGCGCTGGTCGGGAAGTGGTTAAACGGCGTAGAGGGTTCTTTACTGTAAGAACGGTTAAGATGGGGAATTCTCTTCCACAAGCAGTGGTTTCAGTGGGGAGCATCAATAATTTAAAAAAACTATTAGATAGGAACCTGAACGACCACAACATACAGGGATATACAATGTAATACTGACATAAAATCACACACATAGGTTGGACTTGATGGACTTTTTTCAACCTCGCCTACTATGTAACCCTAAATTCACCAAAACTGAAACAAAATCTGCTCGTTTCCTTAGGTTCCAATTCACACTTGTGAATGGGGCCACATGCAGGAGTCAGCCCCAGTGAAAGCAATGACAGGCTGGAGAAGGACAGGTGGCTGACAGCTCCTGCAGGTCATCCAAACCGATCGCATCTAACTGCTCATGTAATTCCTATGCATCCAGGGATGATCACTCACAAGCATTCACTCCATGAGTGATTACATGAGTGTGGCCGTGATAAGCTGTGGGAGCTGTCTGCCTTAGTTACAATCTGTGTAAATAGCACTGTCCTGGGCAAAGAGGCCAGCCAGAAAACTCAAAGTGTACACAATTCACTGTAGCTACATTGCTAGTGTTGGAGCACCTGATGTCAAAATATATAAACCCAATCGTTACGTCTCAAAAGCTTATATATCAATGCTTTGGCATGTTTATGTAATTGTAAAAGTCATTTTCAATATTTCTAAAACTGCTGCTTTCTTAAAATGATACTTTAGTTATCCCGCCATGAAGGTCCTTGTGTAGGCCTATTCTGAGCCGCATTTTACCACCCCCCAACATCGAAAATCTTACCATACAGCCAGAGGGGGCTGTACACATACTGATTTCGCAAGGCTCTGGTCTCAGAGAAAACTTAACATGGCTTGCTGAGTTGACAGGCGATACCATCTGTCAAACTTGCCCATTAAAGTCAAAGGGGACATGTTGCAATCGCAAGCCGAGTGTTTGTTCAATTAACAAAATGGCATTCGGCAAAGAAGAAAAAGAAACCATAAACCAAACCACCTGGTTCATGGTTGCGGAACGTTAATCCCTTAAAAATCATTGTTCAGCAAAGGAAAAAAAAAACAAGCATTTTGGAATCGCTTTTCAGAGACTACCCAAGTGTGAACTTAGCCTTAGGGTTTACATCTACTTTTACTTAGTGCTGTACACAGTACAAAATTCTCCAGTCAACTGGCTGAATGCAATGTTTTTACACTAAATACAGAGTAGCATTTCAACTCTACCAGGAACTCACACTCAACGCAGGTTTGGCAATCGTGTGCAATATATGTTGCACATTTTTCAATATATCCAAACTCGTATTTGGTATTCATTCTTCAGTATTTAGCAGATTCTGGCTATTTGTAAAAGATTATGCAGCAAATATTAGCTATGAGAAAAAGCTACTTAATAGGCTTTATAAATATGCAGGAATATACAATATATCACTTTTTCTATAGAGAAGGCAAACTCTGAAACAAGACAGTCTCCAATGCAGACAACAAACAAAGCAAACGTGTGTGTTTTTATACTCTAACACAGAGCGCTTTCTACTGCAGAGTCGTGTAATTAGATCTGCCTCCCGACTGAATTATTTCCCACAGAGATACAGTTCACTAATACAGACAGCATCATACAGACCATAACAATCTACACTCGCAAGCTATACGTGCCTCTTGCTAGAGGATACAACTATAGTTACAGCGTTAGGAAACGGGAAAAAAAAAATGAAATTAAAATAATAAAGTACAAAAAATAAATAAAAAATGATAATAAAAAAAAAAAAACACTCTACAAGCTTCATGTAAGCAATGTACAACCCTGTTGCCCAGTTGTTTATTGAATAAGGAGGGCCCCATCAGAAAGATTTGCCCACATCTCCTGCCCTAGTAGGTTGACTGTGATGAAAAGCCTGTGGTGAATGTGTCCCTGATGTGGCAGTTCAGGGGTGCCGTATAATCACTGAGTGAGGGTCACTTTGCTTTATGGTACCATGGTCACTTCACCATACACACGTTTTTCACACCTGCCTCTAGGGCCAAGCCTTTTGGATAGGACCAGGGGATTTTGTTTATTTCTGGCTAAAGGATCGGCCATTGTATTGCACAATGGTCACTTTCACTTCTCCCACTTCCTTCTCCCCACTTTATTTTTCCCCAGTGTTTGTCACTTTTTTGTATTCTTTTGTTTGGTGTATACACGTTTTGTCACAGTGTGATGAGTAGGGTGTGGGTCCTCGGGCCTACCCTGAAAGTCTTGAGAGGGGGTGGACATGGCCTAATGGCTTGGTTTGACCTCTCTCATGGGGTCTCCCTTCGGGGGAGTCCCACTGAGTACTTGGGTGGGCCTGTTTCCGCAGACCTTCCAGAGAAAGGGGGTCCATTTGGTTTCGGCCAGATGGACCCAGTGAAGTACCTCAGTCCCCGTCTGGAACACCCCCGGGAGAAGGGTAAGGTCCTTCCTATGGAGGATCAGTGTAACACTCATTGCACATTTTGTGGCATTTCTTTATGTGTGCGCACTTTTTTTGGCACTGGGTAGAGTTGTTGGGTGTGTTTCACACGCCGCGGGCTATAAAAAAAAAAGAAAAAAAAAAGAAAAAAAGTAGGTTGTGTCATCAAGAGAAAAAATGAGAGAATATGCCTTCCTTCCATCCACCAGAGATACAATCAGCAACAACAACTTAATAGAAGTTCTACATGTTCAGCATTCAATCCAAAACAGAAATGAAAAGAAGATAAAGATCCAAATTTAATACCAGGATATTCATTCAAAGTTAGAAGTATAACAGGGCTGGGCAAATTATTGCAGAATTTGGGGACCAAATATTTTAATCAGACTTTTAAAATGTAATTTCATCAACAGCAACAAAAAGATCAACAAATCCCGAGTCCTGATCTCAACATCATCATTTTATCTGGGATTACATTAAGAGACAGAAGGATTTGTGGCAGCCTACATCCACAGAAGATCAGTGGTTAATTCTCCAAGATGTTTGGAACAACCTACCTGCTGAGTTCCTTTAACAACTGTGTGCAAGTATACCTAGAAAAACTGATGCTGTTTTGAAGGCACCTGCCTAGAAATTTTGCACAATACTGTACACTAACGTAATTCTCCATAGTCAGGCCAATGTTTCAAGGTTGTCCAGCACATCACTCACAGTCCACCACGACATAGCAGCCTCATGGGCAGGTTGTGAAAGTTTTGACCTGGATGACGATCACATTTTTAGGGAGCTACACGGTTATATTGATTTTAATGTACTCACATCAGCAATCTAGGGCATAGGAATTGTATGGAATAAATTATGTACAGTGTAATTAGGTGGACTATTAATGAAGTGTTGGGCAGCTTTGCATTCAGCCTGATGATGGGGAAAGGCTTTGGGCGGAGCTTTGCGTACTGGCATCATGCAACGTTAGCTTGGTCTGAGCGACAGCCTTTTTATATTTTTTTTACCGTGGTATAGATTTTAAATAATAGGATTTTTCTAACAGCTTACCTGTAAAATCCTTTTCTTGGAGTATATCACGGGACACAGAGCCACAGTAATTACTGTATGGGTTATATGTCACCTTCAGGTTATGGACACTGGTACACCCTAGACAGGAAGATCAATTCCCCATATAACCCCTCCCCTTACTGGGAGCACCACAGTTTTGTAGCAAAGCAATACATGTGTAACCAGAAAGAGGGGAGGGACCTCTGTGCCCTGTGATGTACTCCAAGAAAAGGATTTTACAGGTAAACTGTTATAAAAATCCTATTTTCTTTATCGCACATCACGGGACACAGAGCCACAGTAATTACTTATGGGATGTCCCAGAGCAATGCTGAGGGGAGGGGACACTAACAAAAGTCGGGTGCATTTAGACCTGAGGACCTATACTGCTGCCTGCAGTACACTGCACCCAAAGGCGATATCCTCATGCCTTCTTATATCCACCTGATAGAATCTGGTGAATGTATGGACTTAAGACCAAGTTGCGGTCTTGCAGATTTGAGCCATGGAGGCTTGGTGATGCACTGCCCACGAAGCACTAACAGCCCTGGTGGAGTGCGCTTTGATTTGAAAAGGTGGAATTTTCCTCTTCAAACCATAAGCTTGAATAATTACTTGCCAAATCCATTTGGCAATAGTGGATTTTGACGGTGCCTGTCCTTTCCTAGGACCTTCAGGCAACACAAACAAAACATCTGTTTTCCGATTCTGAGCAGTCACCTTCAAATATCTTTTGACTGTGCTCTATACATCCAAAGAATGTAGTGACCTTTCTTCCGTAGAACAGGGTTCTGGAAAAAATGAAGGTAGAACAATAGCCTGGCTTAGATGAAAACTTGAAACCACCTTTGGCAGAAAGCTAGGATGAGGACGCAATACTACTCTATCCTTGTGAATGATTAAATATGGTTCTTTACAAGAAAGAGCTGCCAACTCTAATACCCTTCTTGCAGAAGATATGGCTACTAGAAAAACTAGTTTCCTTGTCAAAGGGACCAAGGGAATATGTCATTTTGGATCAAAAGGCTGTTTCTGTAATGCAGACAGAACTAAGTTCAATTCCCAAGGATTCAAGGGTGCTCTAACCGGTGGATTAAGCTGCGTTACCCCCTGTATAAAGCTTCAGAACAAAGAACGCGAAGCAAGTGGACATTGAAATAATAACGATAAGACCGAGATCTGGCACTTGATAGTACTCAAGGCCAGTTTCACCTCTAACCCCATTTGCAGAAAAGCAAGAATTCTACCTATGACATACTTTCTAGGATGCCAACCCCTCGATTCACACCAGGAGACATATGGCTTCCAGACTCTATAAAAAGTGACTCTGGAAGCTGGCTTCCTTGCATTAATCACTGAGCCTGAAAGCCCCCAATTCTTCAGAATGTGGGATTCAATAGCCAAACCGTTAAATTTAGCATTTGTAAAGTAGGATGGAACACTGGTCCCTGCGATAGCAGGTTTGGACGTAGTGGTAGGGGCTTTGGGGCCACTACCACCATCTTTACTATTTCTACATACCAAGATCTTTGGGGCCACAAGAACTACCGACTTCCTTTCCTGCTTGACCCTGCGAAGAAGTCGAGGTAGCAGCAGCATAGGAGGGAATGCATAAATCAGTGAGAACTGATTCCACCAGGTCACCAATGCATCTGTTTCGCACAAGAGTGATCCCTTGTCCTTGATAAAAAGTTGTTGACTTTGTTGTTGAACCTAGACGCATATAGATCTACGTCCAGGATCCCCCATCTTTGGCATATAGCCAGGAAGAGGTTGGGGTGAAGGGACCATTCCTCCCGGAACAACTGCTGGCGACTTGAGTAGTCTGCCTGCCAGTTCTCTACTCCTGGAACGAAGATTGCTGATATGCATGGCACATGCTTTTCTGCCCAGATTAGGATATGGTTTACCTCTGCCTGGGCTGCCTGACTTCTGGTGCCCCCTTGGTGATTGATAAAAGCCACTGCTGTGGCACTGTTGGATTGAATCCTTACAAGAGAATCCCGCAGCCTGAATGTCGAGGCCTTTAGGGCTAGGTACCCTGCCCGAATCTCTAGAAAGTTTATGGGCCAGATCCTTTCAGTTCTGGACCATTTTCCTTGGACAGATGCCTCTTCCAGGACTGCTCCCCAACCCAAAAGGCTGGCATCTGTTGTTACCACCTTCCAGGTAACTGATAAGAAGGATTTCCCCTTCTTCGGATTTTCGGATATCCTCCACCAACTAAGGCTCTGGCACACTTTTGGCAACAAATGCATCGGAAAATCTAGTGCTGGGACCTTCCTGTTCCAGGCAGACAGGATACTTTTTTTTGTAGCAGTCTCAACTGAAACTGAGGATAGGGAACTGCTTTGAATGAAGCCACCATCTTCCCCAACAATCTCATACAAAGGCGAATAGAAGGACCTTTCTTTGCCTTGACCACCTGAACCATCTCCCTTATGGCGCAGATTTTTGCCTGGAGTAAAAACACCCTCTTTTGGGCTGTATCAATAACCAGACCCAAGTACTCTAATCTTCTTACTGGCTTTAAAGATTTCTCTAGGTTGAGGACCCAACCTAGGTATTCCAGGTAGTTGACTATGGTGACCATGCTTTGGTCCAAGTGGGTTACCGACCGGTCTATCAAGAGCAGGTCGTCTAGGTAAGCTATTGTTGTTATATCTTGAGTCCTTAATCTGGCCAGAGGAAGGGCCAGAAGTTTTGTAAACACCCGAGGTGCAGTAGCCAGACCTAAAGGCAAGGCTACAAACTGAAAATTACGTTTCTCTACTTCAAAGCACAGATATTTCTGGTGGTAGGGGAAAATAGGTACATGCAGCTATGCATCCTTGATGTCGATTGATGCCAAAAGTTCTCCTTCGGAATGATTCCATCTGAAAAGAACAAATTTTCAGGAACTGGTTTAGATCTTTGAGATCTAGAATGGGTCTGACACCTCCATTTGGTTTTGGCACCGTGAAAAGGTTTGAATAAAACCCCAACCCCTGCTCTTCTATGGGGACTAGCATGATCACTTTTTGCGACAAAAAGCAGTCTAACGCTAGAAAGAGAGACTTCTTTTTCTCTGGATCTTTGGGGACATTTGACCTGAGGAAAACGAGGAGACGGGAATTCTCAGAACTATAGTTTGTATCCTAGAGCTACTGTGGAGACCACCCATCTGTCTCTAAATTCTTCCTGCTAGACCCTTGAGAACTGCAGAAGTCTTTCCCCCACTCAAATGAGCGCGGGTCCCCTTCAGAAAGAGGCTTTAGCATTCTGTCTTGTGGGTTTCCTCCCCCAGGACTTCTTTTGTCCCTGGGGTTGACCCCTGAGGTTTACCTCTTGAACCTGATGGTGGAGGCCATCGGGACTGTCTGGAGGCTGATGCCGCTGGCACTGGAGAAAGAGCCTGTTTAAATGAGGTACATTTACTCTTCCTTAACCGGCAAAAGGGTACTAAATTTTTTGGATACATTTGTCAAAATCATCCCCAGCTTTTCACCGCGGAAAGGAAATCCAGCAAGGAGCTTTTTGCATGGCGCTTCGGCTGACCAACTTTTCAACCATAGGATTCTACGCATATACACCAACCCAAGTGCAAGGCGAGAGGTTTGAAGAATAGAATCTCTAATTGCATCAATTGCAAAACACAAAGCTGCTGGCAGCTCAGCTAACTCCTGGGCCTGCCGTTCAGGGAAACCTTGAGCACCTGTTTCAAATGGTCTCTCAGGGATTGACATAGCCCTCTTGCCGCCACTACAGGTTGAGCTATTGAACCTGCCAGGGAAAAAATGTTTTTCAACAGGAATTCCAATATTTTATCAGTTGGATCCCTAAGCATTTGCGCATTGTCAACCGGACAAGTCAAACTTTTATTCACAGAGGATATAGCAGCTTCAATTGCTGGTATTCTCCACATCTTAGTAAATTTTTCCTCCATAGGATAAAGTGTTGAGAACTTTTTAGGAGCGAAAAAATGCTTATCTGGGTGATCCCACTCAGAAAACATAAGCTTTTCCAGCAATGAAAGGACAGGAAAGGCACGCAAAGCTTGAGGAGGCTTTAGTGAACCCAAACAATAAGTGGGTTCTTCAACCGACTCAGTTAAGGGTAGCTTAAATGTGGAGCAGACCATTTCAGTAAGAGAATGCACCATCAACTTCTCAGCTTGTGAAGCTGAAGGTGGTCCTTTCCCATTTGATCCCTCAGAAGAGGAGTCATCAGTCGCTTTACGGTCCCGAGGGGGATTCATCTTCCCTCTCCCACTATTCCTCTGTTTGAGGATCCTGGGTGGTAGAAAGGAACCTAATGCACTTTCTTCCACTCTGTGAAGATGCGATTAAAGCCGCTAACCTTTCCTCCAATCCACTCATAGCTGAGGAGAAACTTTCTCAGTGATACAGACAGGGGCTGAAGTGTAAGAAGCAATTGCAGCCCCTGACGACCCCGATTGCTCACTCTGACCAGCCTCCCTAGATCTTTCAGAGGAGGTGGTGTTGCAGAGGGAGGGTCCTTAGGGCCTGAGAATGACCCCTTTGTGATCTTAATTTTTGTGGTATTTTTACCACCCCGTCTGGTCATAGTGCTGAGCACAAACGCAGAGGTCCTACCAAAAAAAATGCACCCACTCATGAGCAATAGTCCAGCAACTGCTGCCGCTATTTAAAAGTAAATTGACATTTAACGCTAGTTTAAAAAAATAAAAAATTTTTTTAAGTCTCTAAGTATGTATTCTTAACTCAAAAAGAACATTATATTTGATCTCAGCCTCCTTCAAATCTCCATAGTACATTTTACTGCTTCTGTGATTACTAATTCTCTGGCTGTTTTGCTGAGCCTCTGCTCTGGCTTCTGTAATGAGACGCTTACCTGATTCACGAAGTATTAAAAGCTGGCAACACCAAACAGCAAGCTGTTTAAGGAGAAGGTCAACAATGGCAGCCCATGCATTTCTCCCAATAATTTTCATCATTTATTGATCCCTGGGCTGATCCAGTACAAAGAACAATTCATGCCAGCCTGTCTCCCTTAGGTGCTCACATAGTCGAATCCCTTGCCACACGTATACAAACAAAAGGCAGTTGTGGAATATGTATAGACATCATAGGGAATGTATTAAAACTAGAGCAGTCAGAATCTGGAGCAGTTGTGAGTGGCAATGAATCGGCATCCATCCATCTATCATTTTGAAAGCTTAACTGAACAAGCTGAAGACACGAGATGCACAGCTGCTCCAGTTTTGATAAATTCCCCCAATTATGCCCTGCCACAAGAAGGTTTGTCAGATTCCAAACACATTTGGGCTGTATATGGGACCTTCACTCTTCCGATGAAATAAAGGTATACACACTTGGTTGGATTATTTCTTCAACAAGAGCTGTTTCACAGGTGACAACCAGTCACACACACACTTGCTTTTCTAGGAAATAAGCACATACTTGTGTGTCAAGGGATCCCTTGGACGTCAGATCATTATCTACCTCTCCTCTTATGTTTATTCACAAGACTGTACAGATTGGCCACATGGGATAGCAGGCTGTGGAAGCAGTACAAGTCAGTGGAGCCTGCTACACCAATGTAATGTTGTAGGCAATGTTATTTTTACTGCTTCGGTTAGTACTTTGTGTATTGGGCTACCGACGTCATTACAAGCTTACATCAGCTGGCAATACTGAGCACCCACCAGGCTCTTGTAATACAAGCTGCTCTTGGTGTCCTTGAGTTCACCAACATTTACACAGCACCTTTTCCTAGACGTAAGAAAACAACTGGCATGAATGCTAAGGAAGAAAGGCTTATGTAATAGATCACTGAGCTTTGTACTTTTTTTTTTTAAATAAAAGAAGCTCAAATATAGTTATATATGTTTACAATTTCACAAAAAGCTCTATGTTTTCAGCTACATGACCAATATATTATATATATATATATATATATATATATATATATACATATATAAAATAAAGGTATTAACCACTTGGGATCCGCGCTATTGCCAAATGACGGCATTAGCGCGGACCTACTTTTCCGGGACTACGTCAATAGACGTAGTCCCGTGTACGAGCGGCCTGAGCGCCCCCTGAGGGGCGCGCGCGGCGCGCTCTGTGATCGGCGAGTCCATGAGACTCGCCTGATCACCGATCCGTGCAAGGGGTCGATCCCGACCCCTTATCACGTGATCAGCTGTCAGCCAATGACAGCTGATCATGTGATAGAACGGAGCCGGTAATCGGCTATTATTCCTCCTCGCGCTGACAGCGCGAGGAGAAGAAAAAAAGGCCGATCACCGGCGGCCGTGATCGGGACATCAGTCCCGATCACGGCCAGCAATACAAGCGACCACCTGCCCCCTGCCAGTGCCCACCTGCTGCCTGCAGTGCCATCCTGAATAAAAGTAAGTGCCCCCCGTCAGTGCCACCCAGCAGTGCCCATAGTGCCCACAGTGCCACCCACAGTGCCACCCAGCAGTGCCACCCACAGTGCCCACAATCTGCCTCAAAGGTGCTGCACCCCAGTGCCGCCCATCAGTGCCCAGCAGTGCCGCCCATCAGTGCCCAGCAGTGCCACCTATCAGAGCCACCTATCAGTGCCCATCAGTCCCATCTATCAGTGGTACCTATCAGTGCTCATCCGTGCCACCCATCCGTGCCACGTATCCGTGCCCATCTTTGCCCATCAGTGCCGCCTTATCTGTGCCCATCGGTGCCGCCTTATCTGTGCCTATTAGTGCCGCCTTAACTATGCCTATTAGTGCCCACCAGTGCAGCCTATCAGTGCCCACCAATGCAGCCTATCAGTGCCCACCAATGCAGCCCATCAGTGCCCACCAATGCAGCCTGTCAGTGCCGCCTAATCAGCGCACTTCAATGAAGGAGAAAAATGACCCGTTTGCAAAATTTTATAACAAACTATTAAAACATGATTTTTAATTTTTTTTTTTGCATTTTTTTTGTTTGTTTAGCAAAAAATAAAACTCAGAGCTGTAACAAATACCACCAAAAGAAAGCTCTATTTGTGGGAAAAAAATGATAAAAATTTCATTTGGGTACAGTGTTGTATGGCCGCGCAATTGTCATTCAAAGTGCATCAGCGCTGAAAGCTGATAATTGGTCTGGGACTGAGGGGGGTTTAAGTGCCCAGTAAGCAAGTGGTTAACAGGGTTACCTGCTAAACCATTTGTAATGGTATTCACCCAGTTTTATGATGCAGACACCCCTCCTAAACATCACATCTAGATCAGAGACTACACTTAAAGTGGTTGTAAAGGCACAAGACAATTTACCTTGATGTATTCTTTGCACCTGTGTGCAGCAGCCCCCCCCCCCCCCAAATACTTATCTGAGCCCCCTCTCAATCCAGCAATGTCCACAAGAGCCTTGCCTCTTCCTGGGACTTGAACTTAAAGCAGTAGTAAACCGCTACAGTAAAAAAAACACATACTAGTACATTATGAAATACTTACCTTAAAACAAAGCCCTCCAGAGGTGCCCTGTCACTGCTGAGAGGGCTTCCATCTTCCCCCAGTCTTTCTTCTGGGTTTGTGAGTGGCCGGAGCTGTGATGATGTCACTCATGCGCATGGTTAAGGTACAGTGCACGGACTGTCAGGCATGGCATGCCAGACCTTCAGAACGTATGTGCCGGTGACATTACCGGCTGCATCCAGGGTGAATATCTCCTAAATGGTGCACATCTATGAGATATTCATTTTCCCTACAAGTAAGCCTTATTATAGGCTTACTTGTAGGTAAAAATCACAAAGCAGACTTGCCTTCTGCTGTCCTGTGAGCATGCTGATAGTTTCATATTGATAACCCTGACACTACAAGTTCCAGCTTGAGATCTTTTATGCACAAGATTACAGGAGGATTATTTTAAGGCAAATGTAGGTACTTATGCTACATCTATATAAAAACATATTACATTATTTGTAATGACTAAATAACTAGAATAAAAGGTGTCAGATCTGATTGTCTCAAGTTCAGCCTTAAAGTGAACCTGTGTTAAACTGAACCTGTTCATCTATGGACAGGCTGGTTTTACAGAAGTCAATCTTAATCAGTGCATGATCGATCAGTGATGAGTATATTCTGACGACAGCGAAGTCTCCCCACTGTCAAAATACAATAGCTCCATGGGAGGAATTCCCCCATCCACATGGAATATGTGAATGGAGGAAATAATTCATTTTCTTTCATTCAACATGCTGGTTTAACGAAAGAAAATTAATCTTGTATGGTCTTGCCTAACTTAGATGCCCATATCTCCTATCCTTTTGATTGTGATTTGTATGTCCTTGAGTTCAGGTATACAGGAGAACACTAAACTGACATGGAAGAAAGAACGTACCTTATTTTTCCAGCCAAGCCTATTATTTAACTGAACAAGTTATGTGTATTACAGAGCATTCAAGAACTTACTGTATTACAAGCCATGATGTGGAGGTTTGTTTCCAAAACAAGCCTTCCTAGGGAGACTTCCTGGGACGAACCACTTCTAAGAAAACACATTCATCTAACAAATCCTGCAAATCCTTCAGAAGCATTTTCGAATTAAACTCAATATAAACAAACTAGTAATTTACATGTCATTAACAGCCTTCTCATTATCACCACTGCAACTGTCATGCATTGCCACAAAGGTCTTACAACTTCTTTAGGATTCACAATGTGAATGCTAGATAACTAATTTAAACGAAAAGTTAAAGCCGAGTTCCGCCTGCCCCTTTAAAAATTAAAAGTCAGCAGCTACACATACTGTAAAATTAGGACACTTACCTGTCCTGGAGTGCACTGCGCTCTCTCACTGGCCCAGCAGAAGGGGGGAGAGGGGGACCTTTTGGAGCAATGTTAAGCCTTTTTTTTAACGTTTGTTTGTATGACTTTTTTATTTATTATTTAAATAAATGTTATCTTTGGTAATGCACAAGGTCGGTGCGCCCTCCCTGTTCTTCTATATAGTAGTGTATCCATCCCAACTGTGCCCTGTAGATTCCTCCTGACAGCCCCTACCGAATTACAGGACAATTCACCATCTCTTAAATGCTACTGTCAAGGGGGAACTTTTTGGATTTTTATTTTTAGGTAACAATCCTTTTAATATGGAGTTGCCACAAACCAGCTCAAACTTGCAACAGATTTTCCTGCTATGTATGTGGGTAGTGCAATGAAATTTATTAGCGGTCTGTCCAATTAGCAGGTTATAAATATGGAAGTAACTAAATCAGTATCCATCCCTAAAATGTGCAGCACAAATTTCTAAAACCATGGATATACTTATCCCCAACCCTGTGTCATGCTTGAACAACTAAATGTAGAAAATAAACAGTCCAAAGCATGGTGCTTGCCCCAACTAACACCCTTTACAACTATAAAAATGTGACATTTAATTACATGATACATTCCAATGTTCTGACAACACTCATTAACATAACCTCTGGGCTTCACATTCAGATTACGTGCCACACAAAGGGAATTGCACTGCTGTGTTGCATGAAAGCAAACAAGGAAAGCACAAAACTCATAACACTACTACAAACCAACTGTTCAATTTACACAAACTGCATGACAAAATTACAAGTCATAGCACCTACCAGTATGAAAAGTTGTACATAACATGCAGCAAAAAAGCAATTTCTAGAGAATCAATATCTCTGGCATAGAACTTCTACCACCTTTTTTGTAGCACGAGGCCAAGACTACTCAGCTATTTCTATCTTTGTAGCTGTAAAATAACTATTTGTGAGCAGAAAAAGAAGGGTTTAACAAAAGCCACAAGTTGACTTTCAAAGTGTTTACTGGGGATTATCACAACACTGTGAATGCGTGAAGCCGCAACAATATCCGGCAACTGCAATAAAAAGCACTCCAAAAAAAAAAAAATTCAACTGCAATAGAAGGAGAATAAGGTTCTTCTGGATAGCACGCTCTATCTGTTAAGCCTCATTCACACCAACAGTGGCATGCATTTGTTTATATGCATTTAAAGAACATATGTAAATGCATATAAATATGTGTAATGATTTTAAATGGTATATTCACACTATATGTTCACCTGTAGCTGCATTTAGGCGCAGTTGGAACACTTTCATTTACCAAAAATTTTAATCTGTGTGTCCAGGGGGTAGATTAGATGCTCTGAACACATGTAAACACAGGTACATTTTAACACAGGTGAAAGTGGTCTGGGAAGTAAAAAGTTTATTTATACTTCCAAGATCAATTTCTCTGCGATTAAATAAAACAAAAGCAGGAAAGTCTGAAAGTAACCTAACTAGTTAATTTATGCACATGACCTTTGATTTTCAACTCAACCTTTTTTTGCGGTTACTTAAACCTGGCATCAGGAATCTGACTGTGCCTCACCAGCTACCCTATCACATGGTGGCCGCCACTGTACTCCCTCACCCAAACCCAGTGGAAGAAAGGGAGTTGGAGTTGGAGTCCTCCTATACCCCAAATACCTTTTCAAGTGCCTCTTTGAAGGTCACTGTAGTCAATATTTGTTGTCCAGTTTCTTTGTCATACCTCAACGACTTTTCTGCTTGGATAACCTACTTCCTCTCCTCTGAAATACCCTTTTTTTTTTAAATTGGAGACTTTAAAGCGGGATTCCACCCTAAAGTGGAACCTCCGCTGATCGGAACCCCCCTCCCCTCCGGTGTCACAATTGACACCTTTCAGGGGGGAGGGGGGTGGAGATACCTGTCAAAGACAGGTATTTTCACCCACTTCCGGGCATAGACTCCCACGGGAGTCTACGCCATTTCCTGCCCTGCCGCGCTGTCTGCTGGGACACACACGGGTCCCAGTGACAGCGCGGAGATCTCCTATTGCGCGGCGCGGCTCGCGCATGCGCAGTAGGGAACCGGGAAGTGAAGCCGATTCGCTTCACTTCCTGATTCCCTCACCTAGAATGGCGGCGGCAGCAGCTGAGGCCCGAGCGGTCGATCGGCCTCGGCTGCCGGCATCGCTGGAACCCGGGACAGGTGAGTGTCCATTTATTAAAAGTCAGCAGCTGTAGTATTTATAGCTGCTGGCTTTTAATATTTTTTTTTGGGCGGAATCTCTCTTTAACATCCCTGTTAATGTCAACAGCCTGGCTACCCTCTCAATTTGTCAATCTAACCTCATCTTTTGGCCTAACACAATAAAAACACACTCCTACTCACTCCAACGAACACCTTTGACTTTGTATTCTCCTGCTTCTACACTCCTTTCAACCACTCCAACATGCTTTTTCCTCTCACTAATTATTACAACTGTCAGTTTGATACTGATTACCTCTACAACAAAATCTCACCACTGTCCTGCTTGCACATGGCCACTTCTGCTACAACAGCTCACTCATCTTCTGTGGACACAGTTTCTAACCCTACCACATAAGAATTAGGCCCTGACTGCTACATTCTTAGCAAACAGTGTGTGGTCTACCAACTCCGTCACTGCCCAGGACATTGCCAATCATTTAAAAAACAAGACAGGTGAAATCTGTGATGAGATCTCTACTGTCCAGATATCTCTTTAAATGTGAGAACACAAACACCAAAGTCTTCTAAAGGGTCAAAGAAGGCTGGAGTAAGGGCAGAGCTCACACAATTAAAGTCCCAGAGAGAAATCCCCTATCCAGGTACTGCTTACATTTTTTATGGTAAACCTTAGAAACCTTTTAATTAGCAAATATGTGTTCTAAAGCAATTGAGCCATCAAGCACTGCAAATATTACACATTTTTACCAGAAACTAAGCAATCTACCACAAGTTCAATCAACCAACAAAATTCGGTCAATTGTGAAGGTGAAAATGGCTTCAATACAGCTTATTGAAAGATCGATTTAAAATGGAATAGGAAAGGGAAAAACGACAGCTATTTTGACATAAGCAATCTGTTTTTTTCTACATGTTTTGACTGGGGCAATTTCAATTCCATTTTCATGCAGTCGCTTGAAACCAACATTATATAAATTCATATGCTTTGCAATTTTGACAAAGAATGGAATTAAAAGTTTGATTGTTCTATCAAACTGCCATTTTAGGGGTAGTCCACTTCAAGTCATTGTCTAACCCAGAGGTGCCCAACCAGTGGCCCACGGTGCCCTCTGATGTGGCCCGCGACCTCCTGCTCTGGGATAGAATAGAAAGAATACGGTTCTTAAAGGTCAGTTTATTACTAAAATCACAGTGTATATATGGGCATATCTGTTCTGCAGTGGTTACTGGGCTGTATTCAAACCTGCAATGAGCCATAGACTTCTATTATTACCTGCGAGTTTGGTGAGCTTTCTGAAAGTGCACCAAACCTGCATAATATAATAGAAGTCTATTGCAAACTGCAGGAAAGCCAAAGGTACACTGTGTTGCACATGTGGTGCGGGTAAACCGCAGCACATCAGTGTGAAAGCAGCCTTGGATCCCTTTCACATTGTCAGTCTGACAGTTCAACCAATTGGACCCTCCATTCACCTCTAATTAGTGGCAGACATAAACCGACTTGTGTTCTACCTCCAATACGATCCAACAAAAAGTATCGTGGGCTGCGTCTGTGTCTGCTCTGCAAATGCAGAGTGGACACGGAAATGCCATCCACCCGCTCCACTCATTGTGGCCAGCGACCGTTTACCAAGTCACTTAAGTGGCCCTCGCTCTTCAAAAGGTTGGGCACCCCTGGTCTAACCCTTTGAAGGAAATACAAAATATTAGAAATTACCATTTGTTCTAGTCTATGCCTATTTTCAATTTTCACAATGTAAGGCAGAAATCTTTTTACTTGGTAAAAGTCTGAATAAACCTATCAGATAAACCTTTATTTTTTTACTTTTCCTTCTTAAGCTCCAAGCAATCCGTTTTGGTCCCAGAACATGTGGATGAAAAATGGTTCCTGGAAAGAAGATCCTCCATTTGTGGAACATGTCACAGCAGAGATACAGCCATTTGAAGGAGAAAACAAAATCCTTGGCCAGGAGGGGGCAATGAAAACAAATTCTGCCCAATCTCTATCAACTTCTATCATTGGCATTTTTACTGACAGCTTTACTGCAATGGGACTATTTTTTTTTTAATTCAAAGGGAGAAACCCTTTGGTTACTGTTTGTGGTAAATACATCTATGACTAGACGGTCCCACCTGGAAATGATCTGATAAACAATTTGTTGGTATTCTACCTGGTCCTTATCTTGGTGGCTCAACATCATCGGCAATATTTAGAGATTCTTTCAGATAAACTAATATGGAGAAGCTATTCTGTTCAGCTCAGGTTCTCCAAAAGATTAAAGACACTAGAAACATATTGTATGTCCCTCTGTGTATGCTGGTAATAGACCAGTTTATGTCATTTAAAAAGACCACCATTGCCTCTCAATTGGTCTAAAATCTGTTCCAATAATTTTCTGTGGTTGTGAAAATATGTTTTCTTCAACACTCATTGTTGACCCTTAAGATCGATAGAATTTAAGACTTAAGCCTCTCAATCGAAAAGGCTGGTGTCTGTACTTCTTTGCAAAAATTTTGTACCGATGTCCACTAGTCCAAGGACTGAAGAACCCATTTAGGTGGCAAAAGGGACTCATTACGAGATTCAGTTTGTCTATCTCAGGTCAGCAGTAACAGTAGCTATAGAGTCCTGAAATGGAAATGGGCCACCAAACTGCAGTAATCCAAGTGGAGAAATAGCAAATCTAGTGGACCAATATTTGTCTGTTGAAAGTCTGGTATCCTCTGCATCAGAAAAAAAATGTTTTTCTCAAATACAAGGTTTATAACCACTTAAGGACCGCCTCACACCGTTATACGTCGGCAGAATGGCACGGCTGGGCACAAACACGTACATGTACGTTGCCCTTTAAGTGCACTGCCAGCGGCGCACTCGCGACTCGGTCCTGAGCTCCGTGACCGTGGCCACGTTCGCCACACAGAGCTGAAGAATGAGGAGAGGTAAGTGTATAACAAATCTCTCTTCGTGCTTCCTAGTGAGCCTGTCACTGATTGTCTGTTCCCTAGGAAAGACGATAGGGAAAGACGATCAGTGATGTCACACGCCAAGCCACGCTCCCTACAGTGAAAAAAAAAACACACACACACTTAACCCCTACACTGCCCCCTAGTGGTTAAGCCCTTCACTGCCAGAGACATTTTTACAGTAATCAGTGCATTTTTAATAGCAATTATCGCTGTATTAATGCCAATGGTCCCAAAAATGTGTCAAAATTTTCCGACGTGTCCGCCATGTCGCAGTCACAATAAAAATCGCTGATCGCCGCCATTACTAGTAAAAAAAAAATTATTAATAAAAATGCCATAAAACTATCCCCTATTTTGTAGACGCTATAACTTTTGCGCAAATCAATCAATAAATCTTATTGCAATTTTTTTACCAAAAATATGTAGAAGAATATGTATCGGCCTAAACTGAGGAAAAAAAATGTTTTTTTATATATTTTTGGGGGATATTTATTATAGCAAAAAGTAAAAAATATTGCATTTTTTTCAAAATTGTCGCTCTATTTTTGTTTATAGCGCAAAAAATAAAAACCACAGAGGTGATCAAATACCACCAAAAGAAAACTCTATTTGTGGAAAAAAAAGGGATGCCAATTCTGTTTGGGAGCCACATCACACGACCGTGCAATTGTCAGTTAAAACAACGCAGTGCCGAATCGCAAAAAGGGGCTTGGTCCTTTAGCTGCAAAATGGTCCGGGGCTTAAGTGGTTAATCTAACCCGTTTTCGACAGGGTTTCAATATGATTAGAGGTCATTCTCTCCATCCACCACCAACAGAATATTGTCAGGATAGGGAATTAATATAATTTGCTGAAGTCTCAAAAATGCTTCACTTCTACCATTACTTTGTTGAAAATATGTCAGCAGTCACAAACCACATGCAGAAACACAAAACTTAAAAAAAAAAAAAATTTTCACCCTAAGACAGGCTGCTGTGATTTTTTTGTGGATGAAAACCAAAAAGATAATATGCATCTATCAGATTTATAAATATTAAGAAGGGTCTTGCTACATCTTGTTCATGGAGGAGGATAAAATCTCTATCTTGAACTTTAATATTTTTGGAAATATGTTTAGGCCCCATAGATTGCAAAATAGACGTCCCTATTTGGTGTGGCGACATTATAGAGGATATAGAAAAACACGTTCCACCTATTTTCATGATCAAAATTATAGAGGATCAGCGTTGTTTTTACCTGCCGGGAAAGGGCAGGGAGAGAAATGCCTGAGAAATCTCTTCTAGGGAGCTGTGTAATATAAATATAAGAAAATCAGATGTTGCTCCTGTTCCTAGGAAGGACATATAGGAGTGGAGAGTTCATTCTTTTTTTTTTTTTTTTTTTTTTTAACGGTTCTATGTTTTCTGTACTTAGAGCAATATTTTAGAGTAGGTATGTTTGGAGGAGGAAGCAAAAATTCAGACGTAATGCTGTGCTGACCTGGCAGTATTTTCAGCACTGATAACAAGACCTTTAAATCAACTACAAATATTATTATTATACATTATACAGGATTTATATAGCGCCAACAGTTTGCGCAGCGCTTTACATGAGGGCAGACAGTACACTTACAATACAAATCAATACAGGAGGGACTAAAAGGGGCCTGCTCGTTAGAGCTTACATCAATATTATATTAGCTACATTTACAATTTAGCCAATTTGTGTAATAAAGCCTTTAGTAAATTGAACATTTAATTTTCTATAAACAGTGCAAAGTAATAAAACAAAATAAGAATACAACTGTTAAGCATTAATGAATGACTCCTAAAATTGATAGTTCAACGCTGATGATAGATGGCTGGATTAAACACCAGGTACACCTATGCACTTGTCCACCAACAGCAACTGCTATGAGGAGGCCCTTAGGGCCCTTTCACACTGACGATCTGTTCAGATTCGCCTGTCAGTTTTTCAGGCGGACCTGAACGGATGCTCCATAGAGGTCTATGGAGCGTCGGATGTCAGCGGTGACATGTCCGCTGACATCCGACCCGCACCGATCCGAAAAAGTTGTGACTGAGGAAAAAGCTATTTTTCCATCCGTCATCGGTTTGGATGACGACGGACACTGCGGCCCGTCGTCACCCGATCTCCCATAGGGGAGAGCGGCGCTGTGACAGGTCCGTCCCTGCGCAGTGTGCAGAGATGGACCTGTCATCATCCTGCTCAGCGGTGATCGCTCCGGCGATCCCCGCTGAGCAAGCGGATATCCACGGGGCAGATCAGCATTGATCCGCCCTGTGTGAAAGGACCCTTAATTTTCCAAATGGATTTGTTATATATGTTTTGCATTATAGGACATAAACAGAGATGTGACATGTTATGGTTAAGGGAGAAGAGAAGGGATGTGCATCAGGAGATCCAACTGCTGGAGTCCAGTGAGTGAATTAGAACAATCATGAAAAGGTTCCTTTATGGGTAATCATGGGTAATTCAGAAAACAGTCTAGTAAAGAAAGCAGTGTGGCTGTAACCTGAATTCCAAAAACTTTGTTTGTTGCATGACATAGAAACAAAACACAAGGTATACATGGATTGGCTTCTATTCATTCAAATATAAAAATTGATTTCCTCACCTGCATGCCCTGAATGCCCGCCAGATACTCCAGCTGTTTAGAAGGCTGCACAGAAGACGTGGTGCAAGTCTTGTTGTTCCCTGCAAATCCAATAGCCTCTGCAGTAGGGGAGCTGCCATTGGTTAGGAGCTCCCTGGCAATTGCAGCAGTGCAACTTTGGCCTACTGGAGTGCTAAAATATGAGCTGGATGGTTGGCTCAACTCTTTGGATGACAGATAGTTGACAGCAGGAGCAGGCACTGTTTTACTGCGACTGGCTTCCATTTCTTGATAGACATCAGGAGAGAGATGCAGTATTCCCTTGGGAGCTAAAGGAAAAAGACAGCTTTAAGTTTTATGACAACAGAGACCATTTCATAACAATAATACAATTGCAAAAAATGCACAGGTAAACCCATAGAAACCGTATAGTGAAATGAAACCTATTAGTCGTGGCTATAAAAATGTTTAACCAATGCATTTTAGGTGAAACAATCCTGTACTGTACTAGAATATGTAGGCTGCCACTGCTGACCTCCTATCAAATTAACCTCCTGATTTCAATACATTGAGTCACTGACCCAGAACAAGTTAGTAATAGAGACTTTTGACTTTATCCAAATCTTTTGATCTGCACACTTGTATCTGATTGGCAAAACTAGGTGAGAACAGCAGCCAGGCAACTAGTATTTTCAAGAGGTGGTCAGCAATAACAGCCTACACATTTCGTTTAGCACATTTTTACTGTAATCTGAGACCATGTATCAAGAACTCAAAGGGATGTAGAAAACTATTTTCATGGGGAAAGCCCTTATGATAAATACACCATGGTCCAGTGCTGTCCCTGCTGATGAAAAATGAACCTTTGCATATCTTTAACAATGACTGAGATCACAGATTTGGGAAAAAGTTGCAGTGTTTTTGAAAGAGCTGATGCAGATTACAAAGGTACATAGAAAAGTTAGAGGAGGTTTGGAAGATTTTATCCAAAAGGATGTTGCTATTAAGGGTTAAAGCACTAGAGGTGACGAAGTACCAGCATGAAATGGAATCCTCTGTAAAGTTTAATGAAGGTTGGTACAGACTTGGATTATGAACAAAACAAGCATGGTAAACTATTGCTGCAAAGGGAAACAGTATGTGATGGTTCTCAATGAAAGGTCTCCATGTGAACAACTGTGATTGATTGTACTAACTGCAAAGTGTTTAATAAAGCCAATACCAGGGAGCAGATGTGTGTCTGTTTGATGTATTAATGACGAAAAACAAACATTAGGCATTGGCCTTCTAGCACTTTCCGTGGTTTTGTGTGATCCGCCCAACCATCAAAATGATGTCTAGGACATGGGCTTGGATAAGATTCAGACACATTATAAAAAATAAAAAAATCAAACACAAAAAAGTATATCCTGTGGACTGCATTGTTGGGCAATATCATTTGACTATGACATGGGTAATTAAAAGCATGCTTTGTTTACAAAAGTGAAATTCCATTTTCAAGAGTTGTTCTAAGTAATTTTAACATTGCTGCCCGCTATAAAGTCATGTTCCAAATAAAGGCATGCCATTTACTTGACATGCTTAGTTACATTTTGAATAGAAGCATATGGGACCACCAGAGCAGGCTACCCAAGGTTACTGGGACTTGTCCTGCTGCCAGCCACTGCCAGCTTCAGTCAGTTTAGACAGCCAAGTGTACCACTCACATTTAGAAATCCAATAGGAAAATAAAGTAATTACATAAGCAGGATCCTATAAAAAGGTTGGTTCACCCAAAACATAAACACGTCTTTGGCATTGGCTGATGAGTTTAATATCTTCCTATTTATATGCCTCAGACTTCTGCTGTGATACCTCGGTTTCCACATTGTCACACATGCCTACAAGTTTGTATAAATAACTTTAGAATTAGACTTGGGAAACGTAACATTAATAAATCACCATGGAGCACCCTTGGCTTACACCCGAGGGTACTTAGGGAACTCAGTCAAGCAATTAACAGACCATTGTTCCTAACTTTTACTGACAATCTACTGATTGGAATGGTACCAGCGGATTGGAGAAAAGCCAATGTAGCACCAATATTTAAAAAGGGCCCAAAATACATCCCTGGGAATTACAGACCAGTTAGCTTAACATCAATAGAATGCAAGCTCTTGGAGGAGATGATAAGGGACCATAAACAAAATTTTAGTAATGAAAACTGTATCATTAGCAGTAATCAGCATGGATTCATGAAGAATCGTTCTTGTCAAACCAATCTATTAACCTTCTATGAGGAGGTGAGTTGCCATCTAGATAAAGGAAGAACCGTAGATGTGGTGTATCTGGATTTGGCAAAAGCATTTGACACAGTTCCCCATAAACGTTCATAGGGTGAGTACATTGATTGAAAACTGGCTACAAGGGTGAGTTCAGAGGGTGGTGATAAATGAGGACTACTCCCAATGGTCAGGGGTGGGTAGTGGGGTCCCACAGCGTTTTGTGCTGGGACCAGAACCCAGGGACCATCCTATTTAATTCTTTCATAAACGATGGGGTAAATAGTTCTCTGTATTTGCGGCCAATACTAAGCTAAGCAGGGCAATAACTTCTCCGCTGGATGTGGAAACCTTGCAAGAAGATCTGAACAAATTAATAGGGTGGGCAACTACATGGCAAATGAGGTTTAAAAATGTAAAATAATGCATTTGGGTGGAAAAAATATGAATGTAACTGGTGGGAGAACCTCTGGGAGAATCTAGGATGGGAAAGGACCTGGGGGTCCTAGTAGATTAGGGATCTGCAGTTAGCGGACCTCCAGCTGTTGCAAAACTACAAGTCCCACCATGCTTCTGCCTCTGGGTGTCCTGGTTGTGGCTTTCAGAGTATTGCTATGCCTCATGGGACTTGTAGTTCTGCAACAGCTGGAGGTCCGCTAATTGCATATCCCTGTAGTAGATGATAGGCTCAGTAATGGCATGCAATGCCAAGCTGCTGCTAACAAAGCAAACAGAATATCAGCATGCATTAAAAAAGGGATTAACCCCAGGGATAAAGCGATAATTCTCCCACTCTACAAGATTTTGGTCCGGTCACACCTGAAGTATGCTGTCCATTTCTGGGCACCAGTCCTCAGGAATGATGTACTGGAAATGGAGCGAGTACAAAGAAGGGCAATAAAGCTAATAAAGGGTCTAGAAGACATTAGTTATGAAAAAAGGTTGCGAGCACTGAACTTATTCTCTCTGGAAAAGAGACGCTTGAGAGGGGATATGATTTCAGTTTACAAATACCATACTAGTAACCCCACAATAGAGATAAAACATTTTTGCGGAAGGGAGTTTAACAAGACACGCGGCCACTCATTAAAATTAGAAGAAAACAGGTTTAACCTAAACTATGTAGAGGGTTCTTTACTGTAAGAGCGCCAAGGGTGTGGAATTCCCTTCCACATGTGGTGGTCTCAGCAGGGGGGCATCGGTAGTTTCAAAAAACTATTAGGTAAGCACCTTAAAGGCTGCAACATACAGGGATATACAGTGTAATACTGACATATAAATCACACACATGCCAGTGTACACGCACAGCCAGTGTGCATAACAGCTGATAGGCAGAGGGAAGTATATATGACAGAAGAAACTGATGGGGACTCTTCTGTCATAAAAACCCTACCTATCAGCAGGGCTTTTTTTCTCATAGAATAGGTGCAGGTACGCCCCCCTTCTGAGTCACCCCTTGTTTGTACCCACTACCCACCTCCGAGCAACATCCCTTGGTTCGACCCCTTACCCACTTCCTAGCATTGCCCCTTTTAGAGAATACAGAACTAAGTATAATTCTGTGGTGCTAAAAAACAGCAACATAGATCCCCTGCAGCCTGCACAAAAGACCCCCCCCAGCAGCCAGCAACAATAGATCTCTCTCTCAACAGTAGATCCCTCTGAGCAACAACTGCCCCCCCCCCCCCCCCAGGAATATAAGACCCCTACCGGCAACAATAGACCTTCACAGCAATAATAGACCCCACAAAAAAACCCCACCAAGGAAAATAGATCCCCCAGCGGCAATCATCAATAAACCCCCCATCTCCCCATGCCATTACCTACATTCAGTGCTGGAGGTGTCAGAACTGTGTGCCCCCAGAGAAAAAAACCCTGTCTATCAGTAATTTTTTTAAATTGTAATTTACCACCACTCTAAATGTGGTAACTTTGGCTGATCCATGCAGTAATTAATGTCTTTAACAATAGTAAAATCTGCAGAAAGTATGAGAAAAAAACATTGCATGATTCTGTGAACTGTGCCTTAGATATATTTTATAAACCAAGAACGTAGATTTTTTTTTACACACACATCATTTATCTGTAAGCCCTTGTACACACGGTTGGACATTCCAACAACAAAATCCGTCGGATTTTGTTGTCGGAATGTCCGACAGTCCGATGGAGCCCGGTCGGATTATCCGACAACAGGGTCTGATCGGACATTTTCCTTTGGAATATCCGACCGTGTGTACAAGGGCTAAGAGACATCTTTGACAAAACAGTCAGCCAAAGCTTATTTCACAGAAGTCAGATGCGAGGAAACACCTTCACAAACATACAGTGATTAGTGTGCAGATATTCAGCTGATAAAACATTGGAAAGCCTATCAAAGAGAACAAAAAAAAAAGCAATCTCTCCCTGCAGGTACAATACACATCTTCACCCTGGGAGGAGGAACGGATTCAAAGGGTGTCAACACAATTTGGTGTTCATTATGCAATCCAAGATGCACCCCGCCATGCACATGAATACGTGCAACAGCTCTGCAAAGGATTATCTGGAAATCTACATGGCATATCAAAGACAGAACACTACCATGCAGGGAAGGCTGATCTCTAATCACAGAGCTCACTTACAACATTTTCCTGATGAACTACTGTGAAAGGAGAGTGGGAAAACAATGTTTAGAATAAAGGCAAGCTTTTGTTCTTTAATACAGAAAATTATTAAAGCTGAACTCTAGCACTACCAGCAGTCAGTTGTATATGCTCCTCTCCATCACTGAAAAAGCATACTGACTTCACTGCATATGGTAAATACATGAATATTATTATGCACTGTGCTTTGCTTGCCCATTTAACTCAGTGGATTTCAGTTCTTTTAATCATGGAAGCTCAGCATTATGGACATCATCTAGGGTAGTCTGCATAAGAACGCCCACCTCCCCACACTGGTATTCACCCATCAAGGCATAAATCCTCCCAAGAGCCAATCTGCTGCTTGCATCAGGGCTGAGGGCTCTTGGCAGGAGTACTGAGGCAGGGTGCTGTGACGTCTTCGGGAAGCAATGCACAGCTCCCACAGCCATGGTCTGTCTGCACTGCATAGAGAAGCACAGAGACATAGTGATGTCATCACTGGGTCTAAAGTAAGGTATGTAATACAAACAGAAATGTTTCATTTAAAAATGTAATTAGCATTCTAATGATGGGAGAAAGGAGGTCAAAATATAAACAGAATAAGCCAGTGTATCTAAAGTCAAGATTTTTTTCATTTAAAAGGAGTTGTAAACCCTCAGGGTTTTTCTCTTTAATGCACTCTATGTGCCCTGTCCCAACGAGCTCGCATGCAGAAGCGAATGCATACGTGCATAGCGCCCGCATATGAAAACGGTGTTCAAACCACACATGTGAGGTATCACTGCGATCGGTAGAGTGAGAGCAATAATTCTAGCCATAGAACACCTCTGCAAACTCAAAACATGCAACCTGTAGAATTTTTAAAATATCTCCTATTCAAATTTTTAAGGGTAAAAGTTTGTCACCATTATACGAGTGGGCGCAATTTTGAAGCGTGACATGTTGGTTATCAATTTACTCGATATAACATTATATTTCACAATATAAAAAAAAATTACAGGAAGTTCACTCCCCTATACAACCCCTTCTCTTTCCAGGAGCACATCAGTTTTTGTAGCAAAACAATATACTTAAATCCCAAAAGAGTGGAGGGACCTCTGTGTCCCATGATGTACTCCAAGAATTTTTTTTTTACAGATAAGCCGTTATAAAAATCCTATTTTGTTTATCGTACATCATGGGACACAGAGCCTTAAGTAAATACTTAATGGGACGTCCTATAGCAATGCTACTTTAGGGGTGGGAAACACAACTCGCAGGGTAACCCCAGACTCGAGGACTTATACTGCTACCTGCAGCACAGCCGAAGGCGATATCCTCATACCTTAAAACGAAAAAACACTGCGCTATCCTTAACAGAACAGCCGCTAACACACTAAATGTGGAAATTTTTAGTTCAATCAATATATAAGAAAAAGTGTTGCGCTACAAAATAAGAATACATTTATACAGAAAAAAGATATCTGCCCAAAAAGTAGAATTATTTAGCCTATTACACAGATAATAATTATACTAGTTAAATTGTGCATATATATATTATACAGTATATAAACAATACACATAAGTGGATAAATGTAAAGTGTACAAAAATAAAGTCCTCAGGTGAATAATGATACAATATTTGCCTGAGGCCGCGTACACACGCGGGGACTGTTCGCCCAACTTTGTCCGTCAAACAGTTTCGGCAAACAGTCCGCTCAAAATTAGCATGGACGGACATGGCCACACACGACGAACGAACAGTTTGCTGAAACCGTGCGCGATGACGTGAACGGCACGTACGACGGGACGAAAAATACGACGTCCTATACACTGCATTATAACTTTCGGCGTGTTAAGCCTTTCTGAGCATGCGCGGAACTTAGTTTGTCGAACAAGCCTACACACGGGCGGACTGTTCGCTCAAACAAGGTTTCAGCGGACAGTTTTACGGAATTTCCGAAAAACCTTGTTCGTCAAACTGTCCGCTGAAACTGTCCGCTGAAAGCCCACACACGAGCGGACTGTCCGCCCAAACACTGTTCAGCGGACAAAGTTGGGCGAACAGTCCGCCCGTGTGTACGCGGCCTCAGGGACCATCAATAGTCCCCCTTGATATGAAGAATAGTGAAAATATCTTCCAAAGTGTCCGATATATACAGTATACACCCTTATGTGAACACCGCCACCTAGAACAGATGTAGGCTTACCGAACGCCTATGACCCAAACGAACATACGCCCGAAGGGTCTAGAAAGCTTTGGTTCAAAACGACTGAAGCCCTCAAGCCGACACACCATGAAGCATGGAACTGGTTGATGTAAAACTCCTCCAAAGCCAAGTCGGCCGAAGCCAATATCCTCCAATCCGAGAACAGGTCACACTCCCCAGGAAGAACATACGGGATAAAGGAATGAGACCAAATAGCGTAATTCCGTAAATAAATTTGAATTTGTTAAAAAAGTATCAAACTTACATTTGAGCAGTTGATAAAGCGCTTTCACATAAAAATGGCAGCAGTGAGGTTCTCCCGACACGTTTCATCTCCTTGGACGTCGTCTGGGGTGTCCCCCCCATTGTTGCAGTACTCATATATGCATTTGTGTCCAATGGGCCAGAACTCCGCCTCTGCGTATCACCACGAGTCACTTCCGGTTTCGGAATATCCACATACCTCCTTACATCCAATACCTGATAACATTTTGTGAATGTATGCACTGAAGACCAAGTTGCGGCCTTGCAGATCTGAGCCATGGAGGCCTGGCAACGCACTGTCCAAGAAGCACTACCGACCTGGTAGGGTGCGCCTTAACTTGAAACGGGGGAATCTTACCCCTTAAATTATAAGTATGAATTATAACTTGCCGAATCCACTTAACAACAGTGGATTTCAATGCTGCCTGTTCTTTCTTTGGACCCTCTGTCAGAATAAATAAGAGGAATCTGAGCCTTTAAATAGATTTTCACTGCTCTAACCACATCAAGACAATGTATTGACTTTTCTTCCCTGGAAGATGGTTTTGGAAAAAACTATGGCAGGACAATATCTTGGTTCAGGTGGAAACCTGAGACTACTTTTGGTAAAAAAAAAAACCTGGACGATGGCGTAACATCTCCCAGCCCTCATGAAAAATCAAATATGACTCTTTACAAGAAAGAGCAGCCAATTCTCGAAACTCTCCTTGCTGAGGATATAGCAACTAAAAATACCAACTTTTGTCAGAAGGACTAAAGGAATATGTTGTTTCGGTTCAAATGGCTTTTTTTGTAGTGATTTGTTTGGTGATTAATATAGGCCACAGTCATGGCATTGTCGGATTGGATCCTGACAGGACAATCCCCCCCTCCTTTTTTTTTATAACAAAGAGACAGGACAATCCCTTAACCTGGAAGTCCAGGCTTTCAGAGCCAGACACACTGCCCGGATGTCTAGGATGTTGATGGGCAAGGCTCTTTCGGTTTTTGACCACTGTTCCTGGACAGTCATCTTCTCCAATACTGCTTCCAAGCCTTAAAGGCTAGCATCTGTCGTTACTACTTTCCAGATAATTGGCAAGTCCAAAGCTTGGATTGTTTTGCTCCAAGCAGACAGGATACTGTTTTGTAACAGTCTCAAATGGAACTGGGAATAGGGGACTGCTTCAAACGAAGCCACCATCTTTCCTAACAACCTCATGCAAAGGCGAATTGAAGGATTTCCTTTCGACCTGACCATCTGCACCAGCTCTCGTACGAAGTTGATTTTTGCCTGAGGCAAGAACACATTTTTCTGGGCTGTATCTATGATCAGACCCAAATACTCTAGCTTATTATTAATGGTATTAAGGAAGACTTCTCTAGGTTGAGAATCCAACCCAGATTATTTAGGTAATTGGTTGTAATGTGTACACTTTGCTCCAAACGAGCCATCGATTGATCTATTAGCAATAGATCATCTAGGTACGCCAAGACTGTTATGCCCTGTGCCTTTAACCTGGCTAAAGGTGGGGCCAGCACTTTTATGAACACTCGGGGTGCTGTAGCTAGCCCCGAAGGGCAAGGCTACAAACTGAAATGCTGCCGTTCTACTTCGAACCACAAAGACCTTTGGTGAGCGGAAAATATAGGGACATGCAGATATGCATCCCTGATGTTGATAGACGCCAGAAGTTCTCCTCCTTGTAGGATAGAAACTACTGACCTGATCAACTCCACTGAAAGGAGAAGATCTTCAGGAACTGATTTAGATTATTTCGATCTAGAATGGGTCTGTTGAATGAAAGCCCAAAGCTTGCTCTTCTGTGCATGTACAGGAAACGCCTAAAAAGGCTGTGAAGGTTTTAAGGAACCTAAAGAAGAAACAGAACTATCAGCTGACTCTGCTAGAGGTAGCTTTAAAGAGGTATGAACCATCACTGTAAGAGATTGTACCAGCAATCTCTCAGATTGCAAGGCTGAAAAAGGATCATCTACCGTTGTTTCCTCCACAGAGGAGTATATCGTTATACCTTTCTTCCTAATCACCTGAGGGTAACCCCATCCTCTACCTGCTGTTCCCTTGATAAGGGGTCTAAGGGGGATCTAACATGCTTCCTATCCTTTTGGATAGCGGATGCGATTAAAGTCTCTAATTTTCCTTCTAGGCCCTGTAGGATGGAGGAAAACGCATTTTCAGTCATGTATACAGGGGCTGAATTTTCTGTACCTGGGCCTGACCCTGAGGCTTTCCTCTAGAATCTGGTGGTGGAAGCCGTCGCCAACGCCTAGAGGCAGATGCCCTTGGCGCAGGAGAAGAAGTCAGTTTAAATGAAGGATGTTTATACTTTTTTTTTGGGCAAAAGACTACCTTTCCCACAAGAAAACATTTGGATGAGTTAGGCCAAATCCTCCCCAAATAGTCATTCTCTATGAAAAGGGAAACTAGTCAGAAGCCTTTTGCAAGGTTCTTTTTTCTTTTACCACAGGGTCCTACGCATGTGTACCAGCACAAGCGCAAGGCTGGACTCCTGATGAATAGATTCTTTCATGGCATCTATGACAAAACATTGCGCCCTTGGTAGTTTAGCCAAATCGTGGGCCTGTGTGCAGGGACCTCTTTAAGGGGACTTAGGGACTGACAGATGCCTATTGCTGCAACGGCAGGCTGAATAACCACACCTGCCAAGGAAAAAGGATTTTAACAGAAATTCCAACTTTTTATCTGTTGGATCTTTAAAGAGGAAGTAAACCCTGATGAGTTTACTTCCTCTTTCATTCCCTGCAAAGGTAAAGAATAATGGACTACTATGCATCGCATATTATTCCATTATGTGTCTCTTACCTGACACAGGAGCCAGCGAAGTCACCGCTGTCCCCTGTAGTCTGGCGCATCCATCTTCTCGGTGGGTCTCGCTGCTCCGGCGCTGTCATTCAGCGAAGCCGCGATGACGTCACTCCCGCGCATGCGCATGGGAGCTGCGACTCGCGGCATATCGCCGTTGACCGCGGCACGCTCAATGCGCCTGTGCGCTGCTGTCTACGGTGCATGCGCCGTAGACAGCAGTGCCTGTCTTTTGGCAAATATCTGGCAATATTTGGCAAATATCTCCTAAACCGCGTAGGTTTAGGAGATATTTCTTGGACCTACAGGTAAGCCTTAATCTAAGCTTACCTGTAGGTCAAAGTTGGTTGTAATCACTTTAAGTATTTGTGCATTGTCTACTGGACAAGTTAAACTTTTGTTCACACTGAAAATCGCAGCGTCAACTGCTGGTACTTGGCATTCTTTAGTGAATTTCTCCTCCATGGGATAGAGAACTGAGAATGCTTAACCGGGTGATCCCATTCAGCATAAATGAGCTTTTCTAGTAATGCATGGACTGGAAACACATGAAAAGGCTGTAAGGGTTTTAGAGAACCCAAGGAAGAAATCGAACTTTCAGCTGACTCTGTTAGGGGTAGCTTGAAAGTGGAACGAACCATCTCCGTAAGAGTTTGTACCATCAATCTCTCAGATTGCGAGGTTGCAAAAGGTTCATCAACCGTTGTTTCCTCCACAGAGGAATAATCAACTTGTTTTTCCACGCGATTGTCTGAGTTTAATACCTCATCCTGTGCCCACTGTTCCCTTGGTAAAGGTTTGGAGGTGGGGGAGGGGGATCTAGCACGCTTCCTATTCATTTGGATGGAGGATGCAATTAAAGCCCCTAATCTTCCTTCTAAGCCCTGCAGGGCAGAGCAAAACGCATCTTTATTATACAGGGGCTGAAGTGTGAGAAGCAGCTGCACCACCAACAGATTCCAATGACTCACCCTGGCTTGCCATCAGTGTGGAGGCATGACTGGAGTTCCCAGCGCCTGAGTGTGAAATTTTTTGGCACCTTTGTGGTAGCTCTCAAAGCCATAGTGCTAAGCACATAAGCAGAGGCACTCTAGTAAAAAATGTACTATGTGTCCCAGCGCTCCTGTGTCCAGTGTGACAGACTTTTCTGTTTAGTTGCTCTTAAGAGATCTTCTGACACTGAGGGTGTTTGTTTTATAACACACTTCAGGTGTAAACATGATTAGCGTCGTCAGCTGTGCGCTGTGTGCAATGTAAAAGCTAATTGCTGCACACGGCGCCGCTTGCCTCAAGCCACACCTCCTCCAGCCGTCCTCCTCCTCGTCCTTTTAAAATTGAACCTTAGTCCACGTGCGCACGGATGGCACGGCATTCAGCCGATGAGAGGAGGATCTGGGAAAAAGGGATTACCTGATCACAGCTGCTTTGAGAATGCAAGCAGTCTTTGAATACACAGGCTGGAGCGCAACAAGATTTAATAAATGGCAGTTAATTTGTAGAAGGCAAGACAAGAAAACGTAAGATGTTAAAGTAATACCACAGGAAGCCCCTACCACACCTCTCTGAGGGGGGTGTCCTCACAGTCATAAAACATGGAAACTCCCAACATGATGAGTACTCTCAACATGACACGGCATGAACGGTACTTTTTTTTAAAAACAGGAGCCATTATAGACAATATGCTGTACCTCCAAGCCCCTTAGTTCCCCCGGGGGGGGGGGGGGGAACCTCTGTTCGATTAAGAACCCCCTCCTGCTGCTGGGACACACATATGCTGTTTAAAGCTTGTACACAGAGCTGCTGAGGAACAATGTACCAAGGTATGTTATCTTTACTCCCTCTAGAGGAGATTTTTGGGCGTTACAATGTTTTTTTTATATGGAAAAAAAGGCATTGGTGGACTTTTTACAGTTGCTAAGCTTTTTTCCCTTACCTCTTACTTGCTGCAGGATACTGCTGAAAACAGACAGATCCAAATTTCACCGCTCACAACAAAAATCAGGTCCCTATTATAGGGGTTTCACTCCTTTGGACCTGTATAGCGCCCCTCAGGAGCAACTTTAGGTAATGTAGCAGGACCAAAAAAAGAGTCCTGGTTCCTGGGGTCCAGCCCTCAAAAGAGAGGCTTACAGGCAAAACCTTGTTCTTCTATGCGAGGCCCGGGTGCCACCTTTTGGCCTCAGTGGCTTGGACGAATCTGGTTGTGGAGGTTTTTTAAATCCAGCATGGATCCCTCCTGGAGCTCCTCAGAGCACATGTTCACTCGTGACCAACACCTTAGTTAGACACTAGCGAAAAAACTGATGTGCTCCTGGAAGGAGGTGGGGTTATATAGGGGAGTGAACTTCCTGTATTGAGTATACCAGTGTCAGCACCTGAAGGTGGCCCATAACCCATTAAGTAATTACTTAAGGCTCTGTGTCCCATGATGTACGATAAAGAAAGCGTATTTTTTCTAAAAAAGTGTGCTTGTAACACTGCTGCGCAAATACAGTTTGACAGAAAGTATTGCAACAACCGCCATTTTATTCTCTAGGGTGTATAAAAATGTATAATGTTTGGGGGTTCTAAGTGATTTTCTAGCAAAAAAAAAACTGTTTTAACTTGTAAGCCACACGTCTAAAAAAGAGGCTCGGGCCTTAAGTATTCTGAATTTGAATGTCAGTGTTTTAGCATTAATGAAAATAGGATTTTTACCTTATGTATCTCACAAAAGTGAGTACACCCCTCACATTTTTGGAAATAGTTTATTATTTTTTGTTTGACAACACTGAAGAAATTACACTTAGCTACAATGTAAAGTAGTGAGTGTACAGATTGTATAACAGTGTAATTTTTCTGTCCCCTCAAAATAACTCAACACACAGCCATTAATGTCTAAACCACTGGCAAACAAAAGTGAGTACACCCATAAGTGAAAATGTCCAAACTGGGCCCAAATTTGGTGTGGCCACCATTATTTTTCCCCACTGCCTTGACCCTCTTGGGCATGGAGTTCACCAGAGCTTCACAGGCTGCCACTGGAGTACTCATCCACTCTTCCAATAAGACATCACGGAGCTGGTGGATGTTAGAGACCTTGCGCTCCTCCACCTTCCTTTTGAGGATGTCCCACAGATGCTCAATAGTTTAGGTCTGGAGACATGCTTGGTCAGTCCATCACTGTTTGGGTATTCAGGCAGCTGTGGGTGTTGTGACTGGCTGAACACAATATCACTCAGTGGGACTGAGTTCACACGGTCTTCGCATGCGGCTCACAGCAGAGGTCTGGTGCTTCCCTGTTCTCAGTGTCAGGGAGGAACCTGGCCCGAATTTGGAATTAAAATGGAGCCAAAGATGCATAAGACCCTTGTGCAATCCGCTAAGTGGCCGCCACGGAGATGTGTGAACCGACTCCATTGAGAGCAGGTCAGTCTCCTGTCACGTGAATTCGATGTGGGAAATCCCGCACCACATTCGCATCAGTGTGAAGCCAGCCTAAAGGTTTCTTCACATGCATTCACCTTGTTATAACGTAGTATTTCTTCCTGAATAAGCTCATGGTGAAACGCATTGAAGCTAGATTTTGTGACTGCAAATTTCAATAAGTTTATCCAATGTATAGGATATGTCACAGACCTTCTGTATGTACAAGGGATTTGTTACAAGCATTTATATAACCTAAAATAGTTGAATTATAGAATATTTTTGAAGAGTGATATACTTTGTAATAAACTATCTTTTATTTACTGTCTTTATTGGCACCTATAAAATGCCATTATTAGTGTGTTGTTTCTAACTTTGCTCCAATACTTGAAATAAGCACTCACTGAAAAATTAAATACATTTCTTATTATCTGCAGTTTTTTTCCATAGTCTTGTATTACCCCGTTTAAAACACACATTTGGACTACATTTGCCATCATGAATGTAAATAAAATGTTGCTGAAATCAGCACTTTCACTATCATTTCACATGCTGCACACAAGTGTGGTGTAAATAGGATTAAATAGCAAACACTTTGGCACAATGCTTTAATCACAGCTTTGCATAAGTAAACAGCACACCTTAGCCTCCTTTATACTAACACAAACATTCTCTGCTGTTGTCAGTGTGCTATTACAGGAACAGGATCAATTCATTCATATGGAACAAATACGTTTCCAATAGTGCAAACCCCAAATTTCCTGTTTTATCTTCTGGCTTAACCAATTTGGGCTCTTTGGCCAAAACCCGTGGCTGGATATTAACCACTTGCTTACTGGGCACTTAAACACCCTTCCTGACCAGACCAATTTTCAGCTTTTGGTGCTCTCACACTTTGAATGACAATTACTCAGTCATGCAACACTGTACCCAAATTAATTTTGTGTCCTTTTTTCCCACAAATAGAGCTTTCTTTTGGTGGTATTTGATCACCTCTGGGGTTTTTATTTTTTGAGCTATAAATGAAAAAAGACCGAAAATTTTGAAAAAAAAACGCATATTTCTTTGTTTCTGTGATAAAATTTTGCAAATTATCATTTTTTTTTCATAAATTTTGGCCACAATTTATACTGCTACATATCTTTGGTAAAAATAACCCAAATTAGTGGATATTATTTGGTCTTTGTGAAAGTTAGAGAGTCTACAAGCTGTGGTGCGAATCGCACAAAATTGATCACACCTGATGTACTGGTGGCCTATCTTGCTTCTTGCGACCCGAACAAGCCAGGAAAGTACAAATACCCCCCAAATGACCCCTTTTTTGAAAGTAGACATTCCAAGGTATTTAGTAAGATGCATGGTGAGGTTTTTGATGTTGTCATCTTTTTCCCACAATTCTTTGCAAAATGAAGATTTTTTTTTTCTCACAAAATTTTCAATGTAATAGGTTATTTCTCTCACATGGCATGTGTATACCACAAATGACACCCCAAAATACGTTCTACTACTCCTTCTGAGTATTACGATACCAAATGTGTGAGACTTTTACACAGCCTGGCCACATACAGAGGCCCAATATTGAAATAGCACCATCAGGTGTTCTAGGAGCATAAATTACACATTTAATTTCTCAACCACCTATTACATTTTTGAAGGGCCTGGAGCACCAGAACAATGGAAATGCCCACAAAGTGACCCCATTTTGGAAAGCTAACACCCCAACGTATAATCTATGAGGCATAATGAGTCGTTTGAATGGTTCATTTTTTTTCCAGAAGTTTTGGGAAAATGTGGAAAAAAAATGAAAACGCATTTTTTTTACGCAAAGTTGTCCATTTATAAGATATTTCCAACACATAGCATGTACATAGCAAAAATGACACCCCAAAATACGTTCTACTACTCCTCCTGAGTATAACGATACCAAATGTGTGAGACTTTTACACAGCCTGGCCACATACAGAGGCCCAATATTGAAATAGCACCATCAGGCATTCTAGGAGCATAAATTACACTTCTTATTTCTCAACCACCTATTACAGTTTTGAAGGCCCTGGAGCACCAGGACAATGGAAATGCCCACAAAGTGACCCCACGTGGCACTGACAACACGTGGCACTGACAGATGGCACTGGAGGCAGATGGCACTGGAGGCAGATGGGGCTGACAGATGGGGCTGACAGATGGCACTGGGGCTGGCACTGGCAGATGGCACTGGCAGATGGTGCTGGCTATTTGCTCTGGCTAATTGCTCTGGCAAATGGGGCTGGCAGATGGCACTGCGGCTGGCAGATGGCACTGGCGCTGGAAGGTGGCGCTGGCAGGTGGCACTGGGGCTGACGGCACTGGGGCTGACGGATGGCACTAGCACTGGCAGGTGGCACTGGCGCTGGCAGGTGGCACTGGGGCTGGCGGCACTGGGGCTGACGGCACTGGGGCTGACGGATGGCACTGGCAGGTGGCACTGGTGCTGGCAGGTGGCACTGGCAGGTGGCACTGGCACTGGTGGTGGCAGGTGGCACTGGCAGGTGGCACTGGCGGCACTGGGGCTGACGGATGGCACTGGCGCTGGCAGGTGGCACTGGCGGCACTGGGGCGGACGGCACTAGGGCTGACGGATGGCACTGGCGCTGGCAGGTGGCATTGGTGCTGGCAGGTGGCACTGGTGCTGGCAGGTGGCACTGGCGCTGACGGCACTGGGGCTGACGGCACTGAGGCTGACGGATGGCACTGGGGCTGACGGATGGCACTGGCACTGGCAGGTGGCACTGGCGGCACTGGGGCTGACGGCACTGGGGCTGACGGCAGGCACTGGCGCTGGCAGGTGGCACTGGCAGATGGCACTGGGCTGACAGATGGCACTGGGGCTGACAGATGGCACTGGGGCTGACAGATGGCACTGGGCTGACAGATGGCACTGGCACTGGGGCTGACTTACAGATCGCTCTCCCTCCTCACACGCTGTCTCTGTGTGAGGAGGGAGAGACACGGCAATGGGAGATGATCTCATATGTTTACATATGAGATCATCTCCCATTGGCAGCTGCGATCGCGCTGTGAACGGCCGCTTTGATTGGCCGTTCACGGCGATCTGTATTTGCCTGTCTCCGGGAGACACAGCGAATACAAAACTTCCGCGATGCGCGCCCCCTGCGGCGCGCATTGCGGAAGTAAACACAAGGCCGTCCAGGGACGGCCAGGCGAAGGAACCCGCCTGCTCTAAGGCCGTCATTCGGCTATAGGGCGGGCGGGAGGTGGTTAATCTCCATTCACACCTGAACATTGTGCAACTGGAAGCTCCAAATCCCTTATCAAGCCAAATTCCCAGCTTTTCCATTGTTCATATTTGAGCATTTGGGTTCCTGTAACTCAATGTCTAAAACTCAAAAAGGTACACAAGCTACTTTTGAAGCAGAGCATTTTGAACCTCATTCACTTTAATGAGAGAATGTGGGAAAAAACACACAACAAAGTGTTAAGGCACGTTTTTAAGAGTTTCCAAAATAAAAGTATATGAGCGAAAAAACACATGACCCTGTCCCAAAAAAGCTCTTGTGTAATACTTTACATGCAAAAACGCACAAAAAAACCCTCTAACTTGCCTACATATGTACGCTCAAGTGTGAATGTGCTAAGGAACAGCCTCTATGAGAAAATAATTCCTTCTGATACTCAAATATCCTATCCAGCTATATACACTATATTGTCAAATGTATTGGGACACCTGCCTTTACATGCGCATGAACTTTAATGGCATCCCAGTCAAAGTCTGTAGGGTTCAATATTGAGTTGGCCCACCTTTTGCAGCTATAATAGCTTCAATTATTCTGGGAAGGCTGTCCACAAGGTTTAGGAGTGTGTCTATGGGAATGTTTGATTATTCTTCCAGATGCGCAATTGTGAGGTCATGCACTGATGTTGGACAAGAAGGCCTGGCACGAAGTCTCCACTCATTCACCCCAAAGGTGTTCTATCGGGTTAAGGTCAGGACTCTGTGAAGGCCAGTCAAGTTCATCCACCCAAACTCGCTCATTCATGTCTTTATGGACCTTGCTTTGTGTACTGGTGCGCAGTCATGTTGGAACAGGAAGGGGCCATCCCCAAACTGTTCCCACAAAGTTGGAAGCAAGATATTGTCCAAAATGTATTGGTATACTGACGCCATAAGAGTTCAATTCACTGGAACTAAGGGGCCAAGCCCAACCCCTGAAAAACAAACCCACACCATAATCCCCCCTCCACAAAGCAAGGTCCATAAAGACATGGATGAGTGAATTTGAGGTGGAGGAACTTGACTGGCTTGCACAGAGTCTTGACCTCAACCCGATAGAACACCTTTGGGATGAATTAGAGCGGAAACTGTAAGCCAGACCTTCTCGTCCAACATTGGTGCCTGACCTCACAAATGCGCTTCTGGAAGAATGGTCAAACATTCCCATAGAGACACTCCTAAATCTTGTGGACGGCCTTCCCAGAAGATTTGAAGCTGTTAGACCAACTCAATATTGAATACTATGAACTAAGACTGGGATGCCATTATATTTCTTGGGCATGTAAAGGCAGACCTCCCAATACTTTGACATTATAGTGTACATGTGCATGTCAATTAGCACCAACAGTCTAAGTTCATCCTTAAAAAACAACCTGCTGGCCAATAATTTCTAACCTGGCTACTATGAAGATAGTACCCTGGCCTTACATGTGCTAAACCCATGTTCAGAGAGAAGTGTAGTGGTGTAAATTACACATAAGCGTGCATATATGTGCGTAATTTCAGTCTAATGGCTAGAACGAATACTCCAGCCAATAGAATGAAATTACATACATATATGAAAGTACATAAATACGCACCAGACCGAGCATTTTTCCACTAGATTTTTCTGGCAGCCTGGCAAAATGATAACGTGTAAATGGACATATTGTAATAAGCCCCTGTGCATGAGGCATAATTGTTATAAAACCTTAACAACAAACTTCTCTTATTTTCTAAAATTTGTTCTGTTAAATATACCGCTGAAAGTGTCTTGATCTATCTATTGAATAAGTGCAAAAATACCTGATTCTGCCAGAAATCCAGTGCTGTCCCATGTCCTCTGCACTGTTATCTCAAGCAGTCTTTTCAGCTCTGGTTAAAGCGGTTTTGTACAGAAAATTGCAAGTTCATCTTATTCAAATGGCTTTGGAACATAGATGCAGTTATGACCATTGAAATAAAATAATATGCAGTATTTACCTTTTATTTTTAATGTTTATGCCGACTTCCGGGCTCTCCTCCCGTGGGAGTAGGCGTGTTTATCGGCTTCGCAATGGTCCCTGGGAACTTTTTTAGCTATTTCCCAGGAATCAGTGGGGGACACAGTCATGCCGAAATCTCGTGAGATTTCGGAAGGAGGACGCCGGTCACGTGACGAGGGCATGTCCGAAATTGCCATTTTGAAAGTGGGCAGGCAGCTCTATCTGCCATTCCCACTATAGCACACGAGGCAAGAGGAAGGAAAACAAAGAGGACACTCAAAGAGCATGTGCGAGATGGAGCGGTGGATGCTGGGAGCTCAGCATCATCGCATCCAGGAAGTAAATGCCTGTGGGCTTCAAACGCCCACAGTGAAAATGGAAACCGCCGGACTGCTTTTTTAAAAGATTTCCTTAGCAATGAAATCGTCGCGCCAGGGGTTAAAAAGACGCCGATCGTGACTGCAAAGACACCGTAGGAATCACCCACCAGTGACACAGGTAAAAAAAAAAAAAAAAAAAAAACGGCAGCGGAATCCCGCTTTAAAAAGGTTACCTCTGAACCACAGAACAGACCCATGTTAGGAAGAGTAGGGGGTTTTGTAGTCCTTACACTTCCTGTTTTAGGCTGACAAAGCTGCTCCTTGATAAGAGTAAATACACTGACTGAGTGTTGTCACCATACAACAGTAAGTGTTACTGGCAGGATCATCAGATGAAAATAAAGAGAAATAAAAGCTGAGTAAATGTAAAGCAGCTACCGCATCTAAGGACTGATAAGCTGCAGTATGAAGGCATTTTTGTTATTTAATTTCATTAAACTTTATTGGAAATTTGTGCTGCTATCTGGATGCTGCTGCTGGTGCGCTGGGGAAAATGTTCACTCTTCCATTTGCATAGACTCCATTGTTATATGCATATAAGGGAAAACACATCCATGGTGTAGTACGTTTTAAACAATCTTTTTATTATAGAGCTCCAGAAGACGTCACTCTGCCGAAATGCGTAGGGCGTGGCTACGCTACGTGCACCCTTCCTACAGCTAGACGCGGCCGGCGGAGATTGTTTACATATAACGCGAACAGTTTAAATTTGCAAATGTGAGTAGTTTTTATTTAAATAAATAAAAAGATTGTTTAAAACGTACTACACCATGGATGTGTTTTCCCTTATATGCATATAACAATGGAGTCTATGCAAATGGAAGAGTGAACATTTCCCCCAGCGCACCAGCAGCAGCATCCAGATAGCAGCACAGTGGCTCATACTGTAAAAGCCCATCCGACCCCACAGGGGTACAAATTCCGGTGAGAGCATTCACATTACCACAACACTGAGTGGCGCACCGGGGACGAATGTTTTCTCTCCATTGAAGATTGGCACTGTTTGCACGAGTCACTTTATTTTGTTGTCACTACCACCTAGGATATTATTATGGGACATTTGTAGTGATTTTATGTGATTTTTTTCCTGTACTGAAGATTGGTACTTTTTGCACCAGCCACTTTATTTTATTTTATGTCACGGCCACCCAGGACATTATAAAGGGACATTTGTAGTGATCCTATGTGGCTTTCAAAGTTTTTCCTATGCACAAGGATTCGGCATCAATTATCTTTGTATGAATTTTTTTGATAGTATTTTGATGTTATTATTATATGGAATCTATATTAATTTGACACAGTAGTGTCAGCACATATTTGCACATACCAATTATTTTTCACTTCAACTTTATATTGTCTAATTAGTACTCTTAGCATCACATTGTTTGCAGACAGATCACTAATAGTATATACATATACATATTCCAAGTATATAATTTTGGGTTTAGCGCCATAACCTATTTATATCTTTCAAATTCAACCCCCCCCCCATACTAGGGGGTGGAGGTTTCAGGTAAAGGCAGCTCTAACCCCTGAAAATTCATTTTCACTATTTTACGGCTACACTTTGATTTTAATTTTTTCATTTGGTTTCAAATTTTAGCACTCACAGGGTGGGTAGTCCATAGCGCGACTTTATTTACTCATTTACTTATTCATATAACCTTTAATTACAGGTTTCTATTGAACAACAGATTTTTGAATGATGTATTCTTCATCAAATTCATAAAAGCCCAAAATCATTGTTCAGGATGTGTAGTTTTCAGAGTACAAAAACAGAAGCTGGCTATGTACCATGCAAAAAATAAATGTCATTGAAAAATAATGAAAACAGTGTAGTAAATTTGCATAAATCCGAGTATAGTTTAAATGAATTATTATACATGGTTGATGCCTGATCTGAAGCAAGCATTCGTTACATGTTCTTTCCATAATACTTTGAATATATATTACCTTTCATAAGGACACCTATGCAATACAGTTCATAAAAATATCAAGGTCAGAAGACATCTAAAAGGTAAGGTTCCACAGTAGGGTGGGGTACTAAACTATCAGTTCTATGGCTTTATGTAACAGGGAGCCTTTTCCAGCATGCCCAGCTGACAGAACGGCTGCCATACACACGCATTTGGTCTGTGTGTACTAGGCTTATCTTATCACAAATGCCTTTTTTTGTGGTCTTTATATAAGCAGAAACTTTGCTTATTTCTTATTGTGTGTTACTTGTAGAATTCCATGTAAAACATAGTTGGTAAGGTTGACTAAAGTCACAGGTCCATTTAATTCAGCCTTTAAATGTGTATGTTGCTTTGTATACTGTGTTAGCTGCAGTGGCGGCGGGTGCTCAATATTTGGGGGGGGAGGGGTGCATTGGCAAACAAACCGCCCCCCCTCACTCGCAACACCAAGACCCCAAAGACCCCAGCCCCCCCCCTTCCAGGAGATGGACAGGAAGGCGGCCTTACCCAAGACTCCCTGGCCAATCGTGCCTCAGGACCCACTTTCTGATTGGCCAGGAGGAGAATCAGGAAGACAATAGTGAATATTAATTCGCTATGGTCACACAACTGGGTGGGCTCAGGGCGCAGTGCTCTGCGCCCCGGCCAAGCATTTTTTTAAGCCAATTAGAGCCTCAGGCTCCAATCATGTGCTTCCAAAAAAAAAAAAAAGACCCCACTGAAATCCATGCGCCTGGAGCCCTGCATGGAGATTAGGGGGCCTCCTCCATTATGGACCACCACTGGTTAGCTGAGAAACATCTAATAATTGTTTAAGGTATCTACAACCATTAACTAACATCAAAGCACCCCTTACGCAGTTTTAACTTCACTATGTGGCCGTGTGTGTCTTCTCCATAGACCTTAAATTCATTTTTTCTTGATACCATGATCACCATTGAAAGATTTCAATTTTGTGAGCATATCCCCTGCGAGGTCCTATCACTATGAAAATGGAAATGACACAGGTGTCACACATATGCAGAGTGCAGGGCTCCGGAGTATAGAGCATGAGCAGAGAAATATGCTTTCACAGCTTTCTCTGAATTTTGGTATTCCAGAATTGGGTTTTGGAGTTTGGAGAATTCTAAGGGCCAGTTCAGTTCATACCATAGAAACGCAGTCTTGATGCATTCCAGATGCTTTTCTGCATGAGTGACTTAAATGCGTTTGTGATGTGTTCCAGTGCGTTTTTGCTACAGTCCAGTGCATTTTTTCCTCCTCATTCTTAACCTAAAAAAAAGACGTTTGTTCTAGTGTATTTTTAGTGTGACACATACAGTCCCAGTACAGTGCAGTGCAGGAAAAATGCAGTATGTTCTACTTTTTTGGGGAGAACTGGAACACACTGGAACTGTAAGCACTGGTTACTATGCTATTGAAAACCATATAACCTACTTATGCGTTTTTAATGCAGAAAAAATGCACTGGACTGCATGTGGTGTGAACTGGCCCTAAGCGTTTTTGGTGGGATGAAGTCTCCAACTCAGTGTCCAGGTCTTGCAGGAGACCAGCAGGCTGAAAGCACAAGTGCACACAACCCTTATAATAAAGGACCTGACCACAGCTCAGAGCTCTCATTAGAAGACAGGTGTTCTCCACTCATGAAACAGTACTCCATGCTGGAGAAGAAACATTTTGTGTCCATAGGGCCGAGGGTGTTGAGACGTCTAGGCGAGTCTGGAGGACAGAGAGCCAAGACTAGGTGAGTCCAGGGGGGGACTGAGAGGATTTGGAAGTCTCAGAGGAGTGAGGGAGCCCAGGGTGTCTGTCAAGACATCCTCTATCAAGAGGCCAGGGAGTGAGCCCATGCAGAAGGGTGTTGCAACTGAAAAGGCTGAGCGAGCCAGGAGAGCTGAAAAAAAAAACAAAGATACGGTGTAAGATGGGCTGAGGGACCAGAAACCACAGGCTAGGCTTGGGGCCTATGCTGAAGAGAGCCAGATGACTTGATATAATTTACTGCTTTTTTTATGATATACTTGTTTTTGATGGTGAAAATCCCCTGTGTGGGCAATTGTTTCTGTTAAACTATGATTTGGTTTAATAAAATTGGGCCGGCAAGCCCTAAAAAACACTGTTGGGACTGGCACGGACTCACTAAAAAGGTTTTTACCACTGAGTTAATTACCCCAATATCACATCCATCTTAAGCAACAATTCTCCAAGAAGAATGATTTTAATTTTTGTTGCCCATTTATTCTTTTTTTTTTCCTTCTCTGGATTCTTTCCAGTTCAAGGACATATTTCCAAGGATTAGCAACCAAAACTGAACTAACTGCCTGGGGAAGGTAAGAGGAAGCAGCACAGAGCTGATCTGATCTGAACGAGACATCCATAAACATAGCAAAGAATATAAAATGCCTAGGTACAAGAATTTATGCCAGAAAATCATACCAAAAAAAAGAAGAAGAAAGATACTTGAAGATCAGCTCTTTGAGAGGTAATAGCAGAAATTATTTTCACACATTACGTAAAAATTTATTTAATATAAAATTAGCAAGAGTGTGCCAATTCGATGAACAGGCCAAATGGTAGCGAGTGGAGTGAGGGCAGGAAGGGGGGAAGATGGGGGTCAGGCACAGCGGTGAGAGTGGAGGTAGGGAGGTGGTGTGAGCCGATGCGGCCAGAAATGATAAAACTATGTCCCACTAGAACAGAAACTCACCTGCTGCATGGACTGCTCTGGATGTGGCTGTTTTGGATGGCCCTGGTCTGCACGCATGTAGCAACACAATGTTAACACTACACTACCCTAAGAGCAGACCCCAACATATTAAGTGTTGCTTTACCCTTTTCAACATGCAGCGATCTCCACAATTACAGTAAAACCTTGGATTGAGAGCATAATTCGTTCCAGAAACAGGCAATGTGATAGGTTGTGGAACCATAAAATGTCCATCCACAAATGGAAGCCTCCACCAAGGGGATTAGAAGCAAAATCCAGCAGGTGCTACGGGGTATAAAAGAGAAGAGAGGCGCATATGGCAATATTTTGCCATATGTTGTACATTCATTAAATGTAACCATATTGCTACAATTAGAGGTGCCTCTCTTCTCTTTTATACTCAGTTGTGATATGACACTTCTTGTATATCAAGACATCGCTTGTATATCAAGCCAAAATGTATTTAACAATGTTGCTTGCCTTGCAAAACGCTCTCAACTAAGGATGAGCTCAGGCGTGTTTGCATGGTCCACGTGCAGAGCCCGCCAGGAAGTCGGCGCAGCGCTAATCACAGGCAGTGAGAAACTGCCCTGATGCGCGGCTGCAGAGATTGGGCAATGTCTCACTGCCTGTGATTAGCGCAGCACTGTGCCGACTTCCTGGCGGGCTCTGCACGTGGACCATATGAACACGCTTGAGCTCATTCCTACTCTTAACCCAAATTACTCTCGAAACAAGGTTTTACTTTATTAGCAATTCTCCAGCAGCAGAGCAGAGTAGCCGCTCCTGCTGTTACCACAATTTGCTGTTCTGCACCATTTTCCTAAGCATGGAGCCCAGGTCATTTTGTCTTAATACCTTGAATGTCTACCTTTTATTCTAAAAGTCTGTGATTATTATTTCAGGGTGAGTTAAAAAATGGGAGCATTTTGTGGGTGTGGTTAATTCCGGTATGATGTTGTTGCTACAAATGGGGAGGTTTAATGGGTTTGGCTACAAATGGGTGCATGGTTACTAAAGTGTCCCTGGATTTCTTGTTGACAATCTGGTAACCATATTTCAGGGTAAACTTTATTTGAAATACAACACCGCCATTTATCACTCTTCCCTCATAAACTAGTGAACCTTATGTTTAACTTGCAATCTCTATATCAGGTTGGAACTAAACATTTCTCTTCCTGTATTCTTCTTTTACAATAGGTAAAGGATTATTTCTGAGGCCAGGTGCTACAAATGCAAGGGAGGGAATTAACCGATTATTGGCGGTCATTGGCAGTAAACGTGCTATGTGGTTAGCTCTGCTGCATTACGTTTGAGCCGCAGCAAACCCATACTGGTATGGAACATTTATGTGCTTGCCCTGTTACAGGCTTTCACTAGATAAACTAATCTCCAAAAACACTAAGGATTAGTTACATGGATTCTGCCCTTCTAGAGAGTGTGGATATGTATGTTACAATAGATTTTAGGGACTATAGATCTGATATTTTTTTGGAGGGCGGGAAATAGTATGAATGAATCAACTTCATGTTAAACACTGATGAATAAAGCTGCCATAGGCATAAGACTAGATTCACAAAATCCATCCATACATACACTCTATGTCTGCAGACAGTTTGTACTGCTGGCATATTAAGCAGACTCAGACACAGCAGGTCCTCACATTATGTAAGACTTACTTACATTCCAACATAATGAGGCAAAATAAGAAAACTGAAGCCATCTGGCATGTCCTAGGCCAATGTCAAGTTGGGTAACAGTAACCTGAAAACCTAGCCAATGTCCACTACAGTGTAGAAACATTATACAGTAATGATAAAACAGCAATACTATGGATCACTAAATATACAAAATACCTAAAAATCAACACGGAAACAATGTAAGCACAATTTGTCCATATACAGATCTACTGTGCTAAACTAAAAACAGAAAAAAAGAAATGTTGCAGCATATCAATTCCTTATTTTGGTGTCTGCATTCATTTTCTTTTTTATCTTATTTTCACTAAATGATCCGCCATGGAGGAGCAACAGGGACACCTTTGGACAGCAGCATTGTGAATCTGTTGTAAGGAAGTACTAGTAGATTTAGTTGAACTTGTGTTTTTTTAGCATTATTAGCAAGAAAACACAAGCTTTGGAATGGAATGGAATCAAAAATGCTGGTTAGCCGCGTTTTACCACGTTTACAGGAGTTAGAGCGTTTTTTTACAGCTCAAAAACTCATCTCAAAACCCACAAAATTCTGGGGGGTTTTCCAGCCGAAAAAACACCTCAGCCAAAAAACTGATAACAGCTTAGGTGTGCATGGAGAACATGCTGGGGAGTTTACTGGCTGTAGAAAGAAACGCCAGAAACCAAAAACAGCAGCTGTAAAAATTTTCAGTGTGCATGAGGCTTTAAAGTGGTTCTAAAGTCAGGAAGGCTTTTTTTTTATTTTAATGCATTAAGATAAAACACCTGTGCAGCAGCCCCCCTAATACTTGCTTGAGCCCATCTCAGTCCATCGCCATTGGCTCCCGTTGCTGTCAAAGTCAGTTAGTTATGGAGAAGAGAGAGAGGGCTAGGCTGAGCCGCGGCTCCATGTATGGATGGACACGCAGAGCACTGGCGTGGGGGCACTCGGCAGGAGGGAAAATCCAGGAGTGCCGGAGGGGACCTGAGAAGAGGAGGATATGGGCAACCCTGTGCAAAACCACTGCAACAATGCAGGTAGATATAACACATTTGTTTTTGTCTTTTAATGAAAAAAAAATGAAACTTTATGCAGTTACAACTGTTTTTTTGCACTGCACTGTGTTTTAGGTACCATTAAAAAAATCCCAAATCACTAGATTTGATCGGGCCCTTAAAGACGGCTGAAAAATAACACATTTTAACTGTTCATATAAACAGTCCAAAATAAAGGAGGGAAAAGCCTAAAAAATAAAAATGTAATGCTGCCGCCAAGACAACTAAGAAATGGTAAGCAACAATATATAACATTTTTGTTTTTGTGTTTTAATACAGCTTTAAATTTTCTTTGCTTGACAAGGAATTAAGGGGTGTGGGTGACTTGTGGGAACTATAGGGAACCATGTACCTCCCTGAGAAAGTCAGGCAGAGATCTGCTTGTCTTACATCAAGGAAGAAGTACAGGCTTATTACAATTAAACATACATACTATTTTGCGGCATCTATACCACTCTGGTTCCAAGAAAGAGAAGTGAGCAACCACATGACCGCTGATCATTCAGCTCTTAGTCTGCTTTGAGCACAAAACAGTGACCAGGCTGGGAAAAGGGCAGGCATAGCTGGCTTCAGAGTCTCAGCTACACTCTGAAAGTCTGGGCCACCTGTCAATCAGGCAGTCAGGTGGATTCTGACAATATTGTCAGTATTTTTCCCGAGCCTGGCAGGGCTCTGCTCTGTCAGCTGATGGGAAAAAATAGCCCCGTCAGCTGAAGCTGGGTCACAGAAGAACCAAAGTGAATGCAGTTTTATGTCCTTCAAGAGAAGTGTGATCTATATACATTGCAAGGATTTGAGTCGTACTCTTTCTATTCTTGAAAAAAAAAGCTGTATTTTCAACTATGTCATAGGAAGACTGAGCCCTGAATCGCAGTGTGTACATCTATTTAGAAGTAATTAACCGACAGGCCTCATTTAGACAGGTGTACGTAATCATACCCCCATGCGAGGGCCGTGTTTGCACAGCTGCTCCATGCATCCCAATGCAGCAGCTGCACAGACAAAGCAGGATCTGTGTTCGGGGGGTGCGCACCCATGCGGCTGTCAATTTGGGACCATCGGCTGTGTCCGTGCATCCAAATTGATACGAATGGGTCTGCCTGCACAAGGGTGTGTCCCAGTGGGGACAAACGCGGCCCTCGAATGGTCGTACGCTTAAAGAGTAACTCCACTTTTGTTGAGAAAGAATATTCCCCTCTGTGTGCTCTATGTACAATGCAAGGATTTTTAAAAAACTCTGTTGCAGATTCCTACCTTTTGTTTTTCTGGATAAATAGCTCCAGTTCATGTCCATGTTCAGAGTGAATCTGTATGGGAATGGTTTCATATTTATCAATCAGCTGCTGCACCTGCAGGGGTCTGCATCCCTGTAGACGCAATTTCCCTTTGGGAGTAGCTCACCAAAAATGCTATTTTTGTTACAGGGGATGCTCAAAATCCATTTTTTTTCTTAGTGTAGACTTCTGGGAAAATCAGTAAGCCAATCACACAAACAGGAAATTACATTTTCAGGGAGAAGTTCTGTACACCATTCTGTGTACAGAACGCCTCCAGGTACCCATATTGCATTGCATCTTACAGAAAATTACAGAGCTGCAGATTGAAAACGAAAGGTAATTTTTAATAACGTTCAATTACAATATAACGCGTGTCGCAGTTGTATACGCTATATATTGTGTTTTTGTTTGCCAATTTATTTTCCCATGAAAGTGGAGTTACCCTTCAAGTATGTCTGTGTGAATGAGGATCAAGGGAGTATCTCACTAAAATATCATTTCTTTTACAGACGATGCCTAAAAGTTTTAGTGCAGACTTCTGGGAAAATCAGTGCGCCAATCGTACAAATAGGAAATGCCAACAGAAGAGAAGGCTTCCAGTTTCCATTTTTTCATTCAATTTTACAAGAACTTACAACAGCTGCAGACAGAAAAGGAAGTAATTTTTAGATTATTGAATTATAATGTGGCTTGGGTAGAAAGTGTATAAGCTACATTATTTCTTTATTTGCTATATTTTTATTCACAAAAGTTGAGTTTCCCATGAAGTGTTTTTAGTCACCAAGAGATGCTGCTTTGAATTAAAAACATTTTTTGCAAATGTTAGATTCTTTATGGCCATCCTCACCCAACTGGCACTTACTAAAATATTAAATATTGGGAAATTAAAAATCTGGTTGCATCATGACTATGTGTCATTGTGTATATGGTTACTAGGCACCTCTATGTATTGTTTAGTGAAATCTGGAAACGCAGTATGTTTATGGCCAACTTTAGGACTGAACGATTTTCTATAAAGATCAGACCAATGTCAAGAAATTACTTTCATTTGCTCCCAAAGACAACCTTCTTAAAGAGGAAGTAAACCCTGATGGGTTTACTTCCTCTTTGATTCCCTGCAAAGGTAAAGCATAATGGACTACTATGCATCCCATAGCAGTCCATTATGTGTCACTTACCTGACACAGGAGCCAGTGATTTCACCGCTGTCCCCTGTAGTCTGGAGCATCCATCTTCTTGGTGGGTCTCGCTGCTCCGCTGCTGTCATTCGATGAAGCCGCGATGACGTTACTCCCGCGCATGCGCATGGGAGCCGCCACTGGCGGCATATCGCCGTTGTCACTCCCGCGCATGCGCCTGCCCGGATTTGATTGACAGCAGCGCTACTATCAATCTATCCAATCTAGAGCCAAAAACCCCGGGCAGATACACAGTGTGTCCCTGGGTGGTCAAGTTCAAGAGTTCAGGCAAGTAAAACGGGGGGCTGGTCACTGACAGGTGTTTTTTTTACCTTAACCCCCCTGACGGTCTTCCCGAGTCTGGCTCAGGGTGGAATTTTTGTACCATTAGCGGTAACCCCGAGCCAGACTCAGGACCGCATCGCTGGATCCAGGAGGAGGTTTACTTACCTTCTCCCTCGGATCCAGCGTTGTCTCCCCGCTGTACGAGCGAGCCGTGCCTCGCTCGATCTATCACGGAGCCGATCTCTGTGCCCTGCGAGCGTTGCGACGCACGGGGACGGAGATCGGCGCCAAATTCAAAAAGTGAAACACACAGTATACATACAGTATAATGTAATCTTACAGATTACATTGCTGTATGTAAATATTTCACATCCCCGTTGTCCCTAGTGGTCTGCCCAGTGCTCTGCATGCAGTTTTATATAATAAAAACTGTTCTTTATGCCTGGAAACTGGAGATTGTCCATAGCAACCAAACTGTCACTTTACATCAAAAATGGTTTTAGACCAGCTAGAAAACAGCGATAATAAATTGGAATCACTCGCAGAATTGAGTGATAGCGATTTGTGGGGAGATCCGTCATCAAATACTGAAAAGTAATGACAGTGACAATTCTGCAACTGAGCAAATTTCAGTGTTTTTGATTTGATTACATTATTGAATAATTTTTATTATTGTTATATTATTATTTGGTACAATTATTTATAGTTATTTATTATATTATAATTTATGATTTCATTTTTCAAACTTTATCATACCCGGGATGTCTGCTAGACTCTGGTTTGGACAGATTTAAGAGAGTTATTCCTAAGAATTGCAGGCCTACAATATAAAATGCCAAATGCAAAATAATGGTACCGCTTTTAGCACCTAAAATCCGAAATAATCGTACCGCCAAGGAGGTTAATGCATAGGACGCATTAAGGTAAAAAAAACACAAAGGTTTACAACCTCTTTAAGCTATAATAGCTAGTCACAATCACACCACTCTGCAGCTTAAACCTTTCCTATCAGTAACTGTGGGATTTGCAACATATGAAAATGAATTTGAAAACTGCTACATGGGTTACAGAAACCCATAAATAAATAATTACACCAATACCTGACAACTAAATTTAATTTAATTATGTCCATAATATATCTAAGGAAAGAAGAAGGCATGTTCAAAAAAATCTTCATGTAACAAGCACACAACTTAAAGATACATTTCATTCATGGAATACAATGCTGTGAAAAAGCATTTGCCCCCTTTCTGATTTTTTTTTTTTGCATATTTGTCACACCTAAATGACGCAGATCATCAAAAAAAATTATTATTACACAAAGATAACCCAAGTTAATACAAAATGCAATTTTTAAATGATTGCTTCATTTATTAAGGCAAAAAAGCTGTCCAAACCTGCCTAGATTTATGTGAAAAAGTGATTACCCCCTAAACATAATAACTGGTTGTGCCACCCTTGGCGGCAACAACCACAATCAAGCATTTGCGATAACTGGCAATGAGTCTTTCACATTGTTGTGGAGAAATTTTGGCCCACTCTTCTTTGCAGAATTGTTTTAAGTCAGCTACATTGGAGGGTTTTCCAGCATGAATGGCCTGTGTAAGGTCATGATACAGCATTTCAATTGGATTTAAGTCTGAGCTTTGACTAGGCCACTACAAAACCTAAATTTTGCTTTGTTAGAGCCATTTGTAGGTGGACTTGCTGTTGTGTTTTGGATCATTGTCCTGCTGCATAACCCAAGAGCACTTGAGCTTGAGGTCATGAACTGATGGCCTGACATTCTCCTTTAGGATTTTCTGGTAGAGCTCAGAATTCATGGTTCCATCAATTATGGTAAGTCATCCAGGTGCAAAGCAGCCCCAGACCATCATGCTACCACCACCATATATGATATGGTGGTATGATGTTCTTGTTATGAAATGTTGCGTTAGTTTTATGCCAGATGTAATGGGATGCACACCTTCCAAAAAGTAACATTTTTGTTTCATCAGTCCACAGAATATTTGCCTAAAAGTCTTGGGGATAATCGAGATGTGTTTTGATAAATGTGAGATGAGCCTTTGTGTTCTTTTTGGTCAGCAGTGGCTTTGGCCTTAGAACTCTTCCATGGATGTAATTTTTGCCCAGTCTCTTTCTTATTGTTGAATCATGAACACTGATCTTACCTGAGGCAAATGAGGCCTGCAGTTCTTTAGATGTTGTTGTGGGTTCTTTTATGACCTCCTGGATGAGTTGTCATCATGCTCTTGAAGTAATTTTTGTAGGCCGGCCACTCCTGGGAAGGTTCACCCCTGTTGCAAGTTATCTCAATTTATGGATAATGGCTCTCCCGGTGGTTCACTGGAGTTCCAAAGCACTGGAAATGGCTTTGAAACCCTTCCTAGACCGATACATGTTCATTATTTTGTTTCTAATCTGTTCTTGAATTTTTTTTAAGATTGTGGCATGTTGTGTGGCTTTTTGTGATCTGTTAGCGTCCTTCACTTTGTCAAACAGCTTCTATTTATGTGATTTCTTGATTCAACAGGTCTGGCGGTAATCAGGCCTGGGTGTGGCAAGTGAAATTAGAGTCAACTTTCCAAAAAATTGTGGTTAATCACAGTTCATTCATGATTCAGCATGGGAGGGGGCAATTACTTTTTCACATAGGGCCAGGCAGTTTTGAACAGCTTGTTTCCCTTACTATATTAAATAATATTTTAAAAACTGCATCTTGGATTTACTCGGGTTATCTTTGTGTAAAATTAAAAATGTGTTTGATGATCTGAATCATTTGTGTGAGAAATATGCAAAAAAAAATTGAAAATCAGGAAGGGGGCATATACCTTTTCACAGCACTGTATGTTGGTCTAGCCCTTAAAGTGTTACTAAACCCTCAACAGTAAAATCAGTCTGTATATGTAGTAAACGCTTATTATACTCACTGTGGAACGCAATGGGTTAATCCTGTGCATTGTGTAAAAAGGCTGTTAGATTCTGTCTTTTCTGATCCTCTCCTTCTACTATTGTCCCCAATCCATCTCCTGATGGTACAAAGCCTTAGGAGCACTCTGCACATGCTCAGTTTGGTGTGTGTTGCTAGAGAGTTTTTTTTTTTTGGGAGCGTGCATGTGATCGGCACTGTCCAGACAGAGGGTCAGGAGTCATGCAGCCTCATAGGACACAGTCAAAGGAGAATGAAAACTCTTTCTACACGCTTAAACCAGTGCTCACCCGGACACTGATAGAAGTAAGTATTTAGCAGTTTATATTTACTAAAATAATTGCATTTCCATGATACTGAATGCAGGGTCCTGGGTTTAGTAACACTAAGTTGGCCGATGCCCCTGGAAGATGGAAATCACTGAAGTAGACACCACTGCTTCAGTTAGCTCTACATGCTCCTGGGTCCTGTGCTGAGCAGCTGGCCTGCTGCATTGTGAATACAGGAGGTCAGCCACTCAAAAAGGTAACATTTATAGAATCCCTTGCATCTTCTGAATAAATGCAAAGTGCTCCCTGATTAGTCGTGATGGAGAGCGTAATGTCACTGCCCCGCCTCTCCACCTCATCCAATTAGAGAACACTTTCCATTTATTAAAAATACAAAGCATTCTCTAAAAGTAGCCCATGCTGAGCGGCTGACCTCCAAAATGTTTCAGGCCGGCCACTCAACACGGGACCCAGAAGCCAGTGGGGATCATTGGAGTAGCGTTTAGGGTATTGGCCAGGTATGATATATACAAAGTTACACTGGTCCAAGCTGGACCAAGGTACCTATGTAAGAATATACCATGCCCGGCAGTCTTCTTTACGTCTACAAATAGAGATAAGAATAAATATTACTTTTGCAGTTGAACTTTAGTTACTTGCCCCACAATTCTGTACCTACTGATTACATCCAGAATCAATCTATTTACACAAAAGTTTATTCAATGGAAAAAAACACTGAGAAATATAATGATTTAAGAAGGTCAGACCTTTACATTTAATACACTAATACAGAAGCAATCTGCAAAAAGCTGTGTTGTAGATATTTCAAATGCAATTACACCACACCAGAAATACATTTTTCTTAAAGCACATCTCTATACAGATTCATTTTCACCACAAGTAACTTTGTTACCTGAAATCAGCTTGTACACAATTCCTCTCAACAGTGTATAGGAAAATACTTACTGCTTGTTTGGTCAGATGCCCCAGAACCTCCATCTCCCCAGCCTTGAACTTCTCCTTGCTGCAAGAAAGGCAAAACAAGTCCCATCAAGCTGTAGAACGTTCATAACAACTGCTAACAAAACTCAATAAAAAGGTATAAAATTGTTGTGAAAGAATAGTTGAAATAAACACAAAGATAAATGATCTGGTAATGTCAACCCTTACCCCACTGGTTTCTGTTGGCAGTGTTCCTCATTGTCCATTGTTGACCACCTTCTTAGAATGCAAATCACTGTATTACCATGAACCTCTGCTTCAAATACGTTCTGAGTCACTGACCCAAAACAAGTATACAGAACAGTGGTTCTGACTCTATTGCACTAGCTGCATGCTTGTTTTGGGTCAGGGACTCAAAGGACTGAAGGTACAGGTATCCTTAAGACTCCATTCACACAGGGGCAACGCGACTTCCAGCGCGACTTTTGGAGGTAACTTGGACACGACTTGAGTATGAATAACAGCGTGCCTTCAACACGACTTACAACATGACTTTAAGTTGCCCCAGGCCAGGCGACTTTGACCGTGGCCAATCAGAGAATAATGAGCTCTCAAGGGGGAAATCCATGCCAAATTTTAAATAAAAAAACGGCATTGGGTTCCCCCTCCAGGAGCATACCAGGCCCTTAGGTCTGGTATGGATTTTAAGGGAAAAACGGCGTGGGGGTCCCCCAAAATCCATACCAGACCCTTATCCCAGCACGTGGCCTGACCGGTCAGGAAAGTGGGTGGGGACGAGCGAGCCCCCCCGAACCGTACCAGGCCGCATGCCCTTAACATGGGGGGTGGGTGCTTTGGGGAAAGGGGGCGCTCTGCGGCCCCCCCACCCCAAAGCACCTTGTCCCCATGTTGATGAGAAAAAGGGCCTCTTCCCGACAACCCTGGCCGTTGGTTGTCGGGGTCTGCGGGCATTGGGCTTATCGGAATCCGGGAGCCCCCTTTAATAAGGGGGCCCCCAGATCCCGGCCCCCCACCCTATGTGAATGAGTAAGGGGTACATCGTACCCCTACCCATTCACCTGGGGAAAAAAGTGTCAATAAAAAAAAACACACAACACAGGTTTTTAAAGTAACTTATTAATCAGCTCCGGGGGTCTTCTTCCGACTTCGCTCTCTTCAGCCTCTTCTCCCGGGCTCCTCCACTGTCTTCTTGCAGCTCTTTTACTAGTGGAGGAGCCCAGTCTCCTCCATCCTTCTTCCCTCTTTTCTCTTCTTCCGATGTTGACACAGCGCTCTCTTCCGCTGTAATGGCTTGTGAGACGTGCACGGTGACTTATATAGGTATGGGGCATGGTCACGGGTGATGTCACACTGTGACCCCGCCCCTTTATGACGTCACAGTCTGAGCATGCCCCGGGACTTGACGTCATAAAGGGACGGGGTCCCCGCGTGACATCACCCGGTGACCACGCCCCATACCTATATAAGTCGCTGCGCACGTCACACAAGCCATTACAGCGGAAGAGAGCGCCGTGTCAACATCGGAATAAGAAACTGGAGCAGCGATGACATCACTCCTGCGCATGCGCACGGGAGCCGCCACTAGCGGCATTCTGCTAACGGCGATAGTGCGCCCGCGCGCTGCTGTCTACAGCATGTGCCGTAGACAGTGGTGCCTGTCTGTTAGTAAATATCTCCTAAACCGTGTAGGTTTAGGAGATATTTCTTGGACCTACAGGTAAGCCTTAATCTAGGCTTACCTGTAGGTCAAAGTGGTTTGTAAGGGTTTACAACCACTTTAATATCTAAACTTTTACTAAAGAACTCCTCAAATCAGGTACTAACCCTTTCGATGCCAAAACCTAACTTAGGGTGCTGGGCACATAAGAATACAGTGCCTTGAAAAATTATTTATACCCCTTGAAATTTTCCACACTTTGTCATGTTACAACCAAAAACAAATGTATTTTATTGGGATTTTATGAGATAGACCAACACAAAGTGGCACATAATTGTGAAGTGGAAGGAAAATGATACATGATTTTCAACATTTTTTTAGAAATAAAAATCTAAAAAGTGTGGCATGTATTTATAGAACCACCTCTCTCTGTAATTACAGTGGCAAGTCTTTTTGCATCTCTAGCAGCTTTGCACATCTATAGAGTGACATCTTTGCCCATTCTTCTTTGCAAAATAGCTCAAGGTCTGTCAGATTGGATGGAGAGTGTCTGTGGACAGAAGTTTTCAAGTCTTGACACATATCAATTGGATTTAGGTATGGACTTTGACTGGTCCATTCTTTTTTTTTTGCAAATATCATTTTTATTAGTATTTCAAATAACAAAGAAAACAAAAACAAAAACCACATTTGGGGAGAACCCCAAAACAAACAGTAATAAGGAAAACAAAGGAAACAAAAGAGGTCGCAGCCTCACAAACATGCTGTATATGTAGTGGCATGGCAACATATGAAGTATTAGTAAAACACGTCCTATCCACCGACCTTGGAGGACTTGGACTGTTAGAGATGCTCCTGCCTCCCTCTAAAAACAAAACGGGCATGCCGAGGCCTAAACCAGCGCCTCAGCACAAGGTCAACGGGAGCAGGTCTGGAGCCGCGACCCAGAGAGAGAGCGAAAACTGAGACGGAAATAAAAGAGTGGCAGAGAGAAGAGAAAAAAGAAAAAAGGAAGAGAGGGGCGGGGGGGGGGGGGGGGGGGGGGAGGAAGAGTCAAGGGGAGGAGGCGAAGGATAAGGGAAGGAGGAGGGAGGGGCGGAGTGGGAATGGCCTTACCTATGCGGTCTGTCAGCTACCAGCAGTAAGTGAATTAATGGCCAAACAGGGCTTTGCCCTCATCCGAGTATACAAACACGTTCCAGAGAGACCAAGTCTTGCGATATGTCTCCTGCCGATCCTGAGCTGTGAGCACTAGGTCTTCCATTTTATTAATATCCTCCACTTTCCTTACCCACATTGCCGCTGAAGGCGGAGTCTGCTGTTTCCAAAGCAAGGGGATGCAGGACTTGGCCGCATTCGTTAAGTGTCGTAGTATCGATCGCGCGTATTTCCTAGGGGGTATGTCCGAAACATGCAGTAAAAAAAAGGCTGGATCATTAGGGATCTGCCATTCGGTAAATTTTTGAGAAATGGTCCGGACCGCGGTCCAGAACTCAGAGAGCCTAGGGCAGGACCAAAAAATATGAAAAATAGTGCCCCGTTCTTCGCGACAGCGCCAGCAGCCCTCAGACGTGTCCGGGTAGATAAGGTGAAGGCGACTAGGCGTCAGGTACCACCGGACAAGAATTTTATAGTTCGTCTCTTGTATTTTGGTGCATATTGAGGACCGCAAAGCGAACCGCAGTATGTTGTTAACTTGTATTTGTGTAAAGGTGTGGCCCAAGTCCGCTTCCCATTTAGTGAGACCAGCGACGCATGGCGGGTGTGCCGGTGTATTAAGTAGGGCGTACATTTTAGAAAGGGTTCGGGAGATCGGTTCAGTGTCAGAACAGTATGTTTCAAAAGCAGTAAGCGGTCTGGAGTAGTCTAGGGGGTTCGGGAGAGAATGGAGAAAGTGGTGTAGGCGATTGGCGTTCCAAAAATCCAGACGGTACGGACCCAAAGGGTCCATAAGATCCGGGATGGACGTCCAATTTCCCCGCAGCACAAAATGAGAGGCCGTAGAGAGACCGGAGCTCCATAACGGTTGAAATTGTGCACGTGACAGACCTGGTGTAAAGCTGGGATTACCAAGGATAGGTGTCAACGGTGACGCTGTGGTCGTCAGAGACTGTTTCAGTGCCGCCTTTGCGCCTTGAAAGATTGTGACGCCAATAAGAGGGTGGGATTTCACTGCTCGCGGTAGTGCCTCGTAGCACCAGAGGGCCGTCCGCAACGGGATCGAGCACTGTTGTTGCTCAATTTGTGCCCATAGTTTTTGACTGGTCCATTCTAACACATGAATATGCTTTGATCTAAACTATTCCATTGTAGCTCTGGCTGTATGTTTAGGGTTTTAGTTCTCCCGGAAGGTGAACCTCCGCCCTAGCCTCAAGTGTTTTGCAGACTAACAGGTTTTCTTTGAAGATTGCCCTGTATTTGGCTCCATCCATCTTCTCATTGAGATAAACTTATTTGCTTCAGATGGTGTCAAGCGTGTGTGGCGACAACCAGGTAAGGAGTACAAAGACAAGTGTGTGCCTACAGTCAAGCATGGTGGTGGGAGTATCATGGTCTGGGGCTGCATGAGTGCTGCCGGTACTGGCGAGCTACAGTTCATTGATGAATGCCAACATGTACTGTGACATACTGAAGCAGAGCATGACCCCTTCCCTTCAGAGACTGGGCCGCAGGGCAGTATTCCAACATAACGACCTCAAACACGACCACTGCCTTTTTAAAGAAGCTGAGGGTAAAGGTGATGGACTGGCCAAGCATGTTTCCAGACCTCAACCATATTGAGCATCTATGGGGCATCCTCAAATGGAAGGTGGAGGAGCGCAAGGTCTCGAACACCCACCAGCTCCATGATGTCGTCATGGAGGAGTCCAGTGGCAACCTGTGAAGTTCTGGTGAAGTCCATGTCCAAAGGGGTTAAGGCAGTGCTAGAAAATAATGGTGGAAAATAATGGTGGCTACACAAAATATTAACACTTTGGGACCAATTTGAAAATTTTCACTTAGGGGTGTACTTTTGTTGCCAGGGGTTTACACATTAAAGTGGTTGTAAACCCTAGAACAAAAAAAAAAAACCTGCAAGACAAAGGCATAATGAGCTAGTATGCATAGCATACTAGCTCATTATGAATTACTTACCTGAGATCAAAGGCCCTGCAGCTGTCCTCATACACCGCTCTGGGGCCGGCATCACTCCCGGAGTTACTTCCTGGGAATCGCGGGCTCCGGTGCTGTGATTGGCTGGAGCCGCAATGACTTCACTCCTGCGCATATGTGCAGGAGCCGCCGGTAGCGGCACACTCACTGAAGCAACGGCATTGCTTCAGTGCACATGTGCCAATTCCATCGGCACATGCAAATACAGGGGATATCTCCTAAACCATTCAGATTTAGGACATATCCAGGGTAGCTCCAGGTAAGCCTCATTATAGGCTTACCTGTAGCAAAAAGTGTGTTGTAAGGGTTTACAACCACTTTAATGGATGTGTGTTGAGTTATTTTGAGGGGACAGCAAATTTACATTGTTATACAAGCTGTACACTCGCTACTTTACATTGTAACAAAGTGTAATTTCTTCAGTAATGTCACATGAAAAGATATAAAATATTTACAAAAATGTGAGGGGTGTACTCACTTTTGTGAGATGCTGTATGTGCCACTTTGTGCTGGTCTATCACATAAAATCCCAATAAAATACATTTATGTTTTTGGTTGCAACATGACAAAACGTGGAACATTTCAAAGGGTATGAATACTTTTTCAAGGCACTGTACATGCTTGTAGGATACAAATGTGTGTCTGTGTACAGTATATGCATTAAAAGAAAGATCATTTGTTTAGTGTACAGATTTGCTAAGGCCAGATGGCCACCCTTTAGTCAAGCTTTCATAAAAGTTTTTAATGAAAGGGACAACAATACATGCTTTTCACAATCTGTTTTTTTAAATGAAGGTGTTAACAAAATTTGTGTTGAAACACATAACCACTTCAATAGATTATTAAAAAAGTAGAACCTCAAAACAAAGTTGACATTGACAAAAGTCCTATTAGCCCATATATATAGCTGACTTCCTGTCCAGTAATACAACAGAAGGATATTACCCCCATCATGTTATTTTGGGTACACAGACACGCAATGAAGTTGGACGAAAAGTGGTTCAATCTTCACCTGTGTAGGTAGCTCTAGACTGTTAAGCCTGCCATATATAAATCAGTTATTGTGTTTTGACAGTCCAGTTGGCTCCCCACACAACATTTTGCACAAAGAATTTTTTATTTCTTTTGCATGGAGGCTTCCTTTGCACAACAGTTTTAAAGAGACATTGTTTTGCTGTTTGGATGTTTATATTTATGCTCCTTGGATTATATTAGTATTATAGATAGATTTGCACATTATTATAGAGCTTCACTATATGTATATATTTGTACAGGAGTATTGGAAATAGTAGTGATATAAACACCCCCCCCCCCCCCCAAGGTTAACCTGGATCTACTGGTGTCTTTATTCAACCTTACCAAATATGTAACTATGTTGGTAATGTGCAGCAGCAACTAACAGAGAAATAGGCTGTATGGCAAAGTTACAAAAATGTTATGCAAATGATCTAATTTTTTGTGGTGCATGTATAGGTACTTTTTACATTGATTGTGACTGCAGAAAAATTTAAAGTCAGCAGCTACAAATACTGTAACTGCTGACTTTTAATTAACTGGTACTTAACAGCTTAGAGATCTAGCGCTGTCATCACCCGGGCCAGTTCTTCACCAGTCTTTGGGTTCCCAGTGCCGCCATCTTGATTAGGAGAAACCAGCTGAGACTTCCTACTGGCTGACAGCTGGCTCCCCACTGAGCATGTTGCGCAGTGCTTTCTGAATGGACCTGCAGCCTTCTGGGACCTGTGGCATATTCCAGGAGGTTGCGGGCAGGGAGGGGGCTGAACTACGCGATCAGAGCAGAAGTGGAAGCGGGCATCTGTCAAAACTAGGTACACCCGCTCCCTGAAAAAAACAAAAACAAAATAAAATAAAAAAACAACTTCTAAATGAGTTAGAGGATGAGGAGGAAAAGTGGACCTTCCCTTGTTAGATGAAGTTCCGCTCTAAACTACTTTTGTTTGCCTTCTGTTTAAACAACTCTGTTGTTATGTGTAGAAATGTCTGTGTCGTATTAAAAGAAACCAGGACATTTCCTGCTGCCCATGCTGCGGAACTCGTCTCTGATGCCAAGCAATCTTTAGCTGAAGTACACACTGAAACCAACACTTCTGGGCGTGTCGTTTTCCATGGTTCCTGCAGCTCACACTGGTTCCTTTATCTGGCCTCCACCAATTACAGGATACAGTAGTTACATGAAGATCAGTAAGAGGAACCAGTGAAAGCTACTAAGCATCATGGAGAATAATACTCCTGGAAGCGTTATTTGTAGCGTGGACAGCAGCGGATTCCTTGGGAGGAAGATCAGTGGTGTGGGACGCAGGAAATGTGAGAAGGTCCAATCTTCTTTTCCAGGTATGGATTGGTTGAATTTTCCTTGTATAGCGCTTTAGTGGATTAATGTATCTTAAGAGGGGTAGGAGGTGATGGCATAGGCACAATTTGTCTCACAAGGAACATATATCACTGAGTGCAAGGCTAATGTCCAATATTGCCCCCTCTATGGTTAATATTGGGGAGATATTATCAGTTCCATATAATATGGGAATACTGTTACAGGTGTGAGTTTGGGCATCTACAACATGTCCATATATAGGCCAGAGCCAGATATAGGGATCGATCGTCCAACTGCAATAACCAACATGACCAGCCACTTTATAAATTGTGTAAAATCTGCATTAAAGGAGGTAAGTAAAAATTTGACAAAAGTATCAACCCAGAATTGGATTTATGTGATATTATGCAGTTACCGTATATACTCGAGTATAGGCCGACCCGAATATAAGCCGAGGCCCCCAATTTACCCCCAAAAAAACTGGCAAACTTATTGACTCGTGTATAAGCCGAGGGTGAGACATGCCTGTCCATCCCTGTGTGTGTGTCCGTCCATCCCTGTGTGTCCGTCCATCCCTGTGTGTCCGTCCATCCCTGTGTGTCCGTCCATCCATCCCTGTGTGTGTGTGTGTCCATCCATCCATCCATCCATCCCTGTGTGTGTGTGTCTCCATCCATCCATCCATCCATCCCTGTGTGTGTGTGTCTCCATCCATCCACCCATCCCTGTGTGTGTCTCCATCCATCCACCCATCCCTGTGTGTGTGTGTGTGTGTGTGTATATGTGTATGTGTATGTGTGTGTGTGTGTGTGTGTGTGTGTGTGTGTGTGTGTGTGTGTGTGTGTGTGTGTGTGTGTGTGTGTGTGTGTGTCCAGCCTACCTTTGTCCCGAGCCTCCGTCCCGTGCCTTGCCTCCTTGCCTCCGTTCCGTCCCGTGCCGTGCCGTGCCTTGCCGTCGTGTCGTGCCTTGCCTTGCCTCCGTCCCGTCCCGTGCCGTGCCGTGCCTTGCCTTGCCTTGCCTTGCCTCCGTCCCGTGCCCTCTTCGGCGGCCATTGTAAAATTCAAAAGCCGCGCCTCCTCCTTCGCCTGTGATAGGCGGAACACTGAATTTCCCAGCAGCCTGTGTTCCGCCTATCACTGCCTTCGTATCATCCTCGTCCGTAGTACGAGGATGATACGATGTCCGTGATAGGCGGAACACAGGCTGCTGGGAAATTCAGTGTTCCGCCTATCACAGGCGAAGGGGGAGCCGGAGGCGCGGCTTTTGAATAGAATGGCCGCTGTCTGTCTGCTCGACACGCTGATCGAGCGGGCAGACAGCGATGACTCGAGTATAAGCCGAGGGGGGCACTTTCAGCCTCAAAAAAGAGGCTGAAAATCTCGGCTTATACTCGAGTATATACAGTAAGCAAAAAACAATTTCTACCACTGCTATGTAGTGTGGAAAAGCAGCTGTTTATTACCTTGATATGCTTAGATTTACCTTTTTTTCACCTTTATATATATTTAGATCTATTGTAATATAATGTATTACCTTTATATATACTTCAGATTTATTTTATATTATTTATTACCTTTGCACTGCTCTCTGCAACAGGAGTTGAAGCTTTATAGCCAAGCTGCAACAGCATGGCTTCTGCAGCATTTCGCTTTGCTGTCTTCTTATTGGGCCCAGCTCCAGTGGCAGTTTGTTCTCCAACTTTGACCTATTGGGAAATATACATATATAACATTATCCTTTTTGTCATTTTAAGTAAAGGAATCCTCTACAGACTTAGTGACACCTACATTAACTTGTATGTAGTCTCAAAAAAATGACAGAGAAGTTAAAACAATCCATTCTCACAAGACAAAAAAACAAAAAACCTGCGTGATATAATTTGGCACACTCAAGGGTGTAACTATTGTTTGGCATATTGTGAGACTGCTATTGGGCCAAAAGTTGTCTGGCTACACAGTGATTTATGAAGATAGCAACAGCATATGGCAAGTACATGTGGATAAAATTATGTATTCATGATTTGGGAACCTCTACATGATTGCTATAAAAGTAATTCTTATTCTGTATCACCAATGGAAATTAGATAACAGGGATATGGTCTTGTTTATTTTATCTCTGCAGGTTAAATAGATAGCCCAGTGCTCCCAAAAATGCCTACAAAGGTCAGACTGCTCAAGCCTGATCCATCAGATCCCTGTGTATTGTCAACCTAAGTGTGTACTTTTTGTGTGTTAAGCCAGGTACACACGGGTCGAATGTTGGGAGACATTTGTTGGTTCAAAAAAAAAAGACATTTGGCCCGTGTGTATTACATTCTGTCCAACAGAAGCCAGACTTTTGGACGGCTTCTGTCAGGCGAGCATGCTGGAAAACCAGCAGCAACCAGGGCCACCCCATCAGAACACAATAGCTCAGTGGGGAAGATCGCTGTACTAATGTTGTTACATGTCCTTGCGAGCTATTATATGCTGGTCGAACCATCTGTCCACTGAGACAACGTTTCGGGAAACACCATCGCTTTGTGGAGGAGCGTTACGACCAACATTGATACCCTTGTAACTAATGGGTTGAATGAGGAACTAAAAATCAGCACCATAATACAGCTGTTGGATAGCTTTACTACAGATTACATAATTTAGCCATTTTTACATATGCCTTTCCTATATTCACAATTCTTCATAATTCTTTATTATAATGATTATGAGTAATCTCTTGTTTTCTTCCGGAATGTCCATTTACCACCATAATATTGGCTGTCTATATATTACTACATCCATATATTATAAGGTCACTCCCCTATTATCAGTATTTCTGTTATTCATTTTCAACACCCCATCTATCGCAACACCCCTTACATAATATACATATATATATTTTTTAAACACTCTCTCTCTAACACCCCCCCCCCCCCTCTCTTTGTATATCGATAACCATCTTCTCCTTTTTCTCCCCTCTAATATCCTCATATGTGTGTCTATCTATATGAGCCAGTCCCATATACTGCGTGCCACAATTATTATATTAATATACATACATCCATGATCCTTTATTATGAATTACTATTTATTAATTCTAAACCCAATATTAATTTATTTTTGTATTCATTTTATTTTAGTATTCATTTTATTCACCACCTCTAGTATTGTTGCAAGCTCTTCCATTGTATAGCCTGTCAATTGCATTCCAGCTATTGGCAGCACAGTGGTTTGTTTGGTAATTGTCCAATTATCTCCCTTTTGAGCAGAGTATTTTGTTTCGCCCTTCTTTTTGCCTTGCATCACTTGAGAAAGGAACGCGCATGCTCTGAAACCCATTGTGTTTCCTCATACCCCAATGAGGTCACACGCCTCACAGGCACCACGCTCCAAGCAGACTACACCTGACATATCCAGCCACTATGCAGGATTGGCTGTCCCCCCCTCCCCCCCGGCTTACCTCAACTGTTGTGGCGGATTCCGTGCACTCACAGGGGACGCTGGAGACTATCCCGGGCAAAGTTTGTCCCATACAAGCACATGACTTCTTACTGCCATTTAAGTGTTGGAATACTTATGTAATACTTATGTTGTTGCACTCAGAGGTGCTTTTCTGTTTTTGCTTACATTGCTATACAGAGTTGGCTTCATTCCTGAGAAAAGCTGATCCTTAGTGCGTGTTTCGGTTTCAATATTTCTATTCAAGTTTTACAAAAGAGTTTACAATAAAAAAAATGTATTAGGCATGAAACTGCACTTACAATATATGTTCTTCCTAGCAGAGATTTCTACTGACGATATAGTTTGCATCATCTGTGTCTCCATGAGGTAGCCCCAGTGCTCATTTATTATTCCAAATTTATTATTTAACTGTTAAATATCTTTTCTCATCAGCAGTATAAAACTTCTATCAGTGTCTGGCCAAGCACTGGTTAAAGCATGTAGAAGGAGTTTTCATTTTCCTCTGACTGTCCTATGAGGCTACATGACACCTGGCCCTCTGTCTAGACAATGCTGATTGGCGCTCTGCTGATCACATGAACTCTTCCAAGAAGGAAAAAAAACTCTCAACATGCCGCCCCCAACCACGACCCCCCCCCCCCCTCTGGATTTGTAGCTCTGCACACTTGTCACCTTCCTGATGGGCCGGCGTGTGACACACGTCTCTGTTACATGGAAGAGCACAGCTGCAGCAGTCATCACATCTGGTGGTCTCCCATTTTGGTATCAATGTGCCTAGTGAGGATGGCATAATTCTACTTCTTTCCTTTTGCTTGGTCGCTATGCGTTTGTGACTCTCAGTTGGTGAATTTTGACATATACTATTTCAAACTTAATGGAATTGCTACAAGGAATTGCTATCTGCAGCTACGCTTAGGTTGTAGTATATATCCAGCTGATGCTTTTGTTTAGACCTGATCTTTATGTCTATGGTTCCCTGTGAGATATACATGACCTAGTTTATTGGTCCTGATCCATGCCAATTGTAGCATTTTTATTTCAGCACCTTGTGCTTCTGAGGAAGTGAACTGCTCAAAACATGTTAAAAAGAAGTTCTGACGGTTTTTTTTTTTAGTCAGCAGCTACAAATAATGCAGCTGCTTGTGGCTTCACTTCCTGGTTCCCTACTATGCATGCGTGACTCATGTTCCTCTAACCCACTAGTCCCTGCTGGCTTCTGGGACCTGTGTCTCCCAGAAGGCAGTGTGTGTGTGGGGGGGGAGAAGGCACCTGAAATGGCGTAGATACCGGTGGGTGGCTCAGGTATCTATGCCCGGAAGTGGGAGCAAAATACCTGTATTAGACAGGTATCTGCTCCCCCTGAAAGGTGTCAAATGTGACACTGGAGGGGGGAGGAAACAGAAAAGCAGAAGTACCATTTTTGCGTGGAATTCCGCTTTAAGCCTGTTGTGACGGTGTGGTGGAATTTCCTACTATTCATACCAATCGAATATACAATCTGTAATAAGATTTGTTGGGGGATTTGTAATAGGCCACCACCCTTAATGAATTAGTGTGCAAAATTCTATATTTTTTAATGCTTTTAAACTCCTTTTTGTGCACTAATAAAGTTTTGTACTTTTATTTACTTTGGTTGTGCCTATAAAGTCCAAAAAATATGGTTCAATGTGTTTGTTTCACATATTTAGATATTCATTACGGCTAGCTAAAACTTTTTAATTTATTTTAGATAGGGTAGGACCTGGGTAAATTCCATCAGGTTGTTTTTGTCATCTGTGTCACAGTCTCTCCATTGGAAGATATCCACTTAATTTCTGTTCTGGTGACAACTCAACATTAGGGATTTTCCCTTACTTTTTGTCTCGGTGGAAGTGGTCATCAGTGCAAAGAGATCCCAGTGAAAGTGGTCATCAGTGCAAATCTTAACAGCATTTCTAAAGGCTAAATATTCTGTTTACCTTAATGCAGGTAATGACTGATGTGATGATGAGAATTGACGCATAACTTGCCAAAAGTTCAGTTTCAAATACAAATGATGTAACCACAAAAACAGTCCACTAAGAACCTATGACATGACAATAAATGATATTCTTACTGTCCAAAAATAATTCATAGACATTTACTACTTGAACTGGTTCTAAAGTTACAACATTTTTTACCCCCCTCAAAATACTTACCTGAGTCCCGTCATCAATCCAGCGCTGTCACAGCTACAGCTCTTTTCCCTTTACTTCCTCGTCTCACAGAAGACACTGAAGGCAGTAGGAGCCATAGGCTCTTGCTGCTGCCTGTCAAATCCTGTGAGAAGACAGTTAGGTGGGGGGGGGGGGGGGTGCATGAGCTGCACTGTGTGTGCCTATGGACACAGCCTGGCTCTGAAGCGTGTATGGACACGCACAGTGTGCTAAGGGGGATCCACAGGAAGGAGGAGGAAGTGAGCCATAACATTGCACAGAACAGGCAAGTAAAACTTATTTTTTTATTTTAATAAAAAAGGCCTTAATATCACTTTAACAGAGGTTCTAAAACTTCCCTGTGACAAGCAAAAAAAAAAAAAAAGGCGCTTGCATAATTGGCAGCAGTGTACATCTTCTTATGTACACTCTATAGGATTAAGGCAACAAGCAGCCCAGCTCAGGCTCCCCACAGGTCACAGCTGCATTGCCATGGGGGAAAAAAAAAAATCTACCCCCCCCCAGACTCCTAGACAAAAGAAAAATATGACATGGAGGATCCTGCTGGAGGATATACTGTATATGAGACTAATCTATACTAATGGCACTCTGATCCATGTCATAATTTACATGCTGCCATAGTCTACTTGTTATCATTTTACTCATTTTCCTGGCCGTTATATAAAAGTCACTTTCCAGGGATGCACAATTTGAACATATAAATCCTGCTCATCAGGCTGTGGGTGTGATTCTACCAGAAGACAGCAGGTTGCTCCTGAGAGCTCCAGCCGTGACAGCGCATGTGGCCTGATGTAACCACAAACACAGCTTTTACTCTGCCTTGGGTGAGACCCAGAATCTTTCCACAGACAGCTGTATCAACCATCCTGGCTGTCAGCATTATAATGTTAAACGTTAGCAAGAACGCTAGGAGACTCAGGTGCCCATGTGCAAAACATGAAGGCATGCTTTAAGTTAGCTCTATTCTGTGAATAAAACAGAGCAACTGCACAGTAAACAGTTTTGTTCATTGAGTAAGGTAGTACAATTAAGCTTCATTCACATGGTTACAAGAGGGCGTACAGCTTGCATGGAGCGTAATTAGCTGGCATAAAAGACACATGGGAGCAGCATACAGACTTTAATTGTACTGCTATACAAGGGTTTACACCAGTGCTTGTGTAAACTCATGCTGAACGCAGTCACTTTGCAGTGATGTTGTGGTAAAAGTGAGGTTCACCTTTAGAAACATGTTACACCCGTATTTAAGGTGTAACATGTTCCTAATCTCCTGCTTCCCACCCCCAGAACCCCCCTTCTGTGACAGTGGGTGGGGGTTCTTCCCTGTAGCTGTTGTCTCAGGATGGCTATGCGGGACTTCACCTGCACAACCATGTCATTCGTTCACAGTGATCTGTGAATAAATCAAAATAGAAGGAACTATTTTTGAGTTAAGAATACATAGATTGTTTTTGTAAACCAGAATTTAGTGTCACCTTAAGCTGGTTATACAGCCGATTTGATTCCCCCATCCACCCTAAACAATGTGAATGGGGGAATCTCCACTGTCAATTATTGGCATGGCACCCGTGACTGCCTAAATACTCAAAGTGACTACAATCGATAGGACACAGTCAGTGTTTAATTGATCATTTTCTACCCAGTGGAGTTGATTTTTCACAGCTCCAATTTTGAAATTCAAGCTTTTTTATGGCCAGCTTTACACGGGCAGACAGTTTTCATCTTTTGCTGTTCTACATTAGTTTACAAAGGTACCATGGAAGCCAAGTTCTACGCTCAGAATTGTAAACGACTTTAAAAGAACAAATGAATACACAGGGACATACAACCTGTATCCTGGAGAAAATAATCAGTATATCCATGGAAACCAAAAAACTACCACTTTGACCTAAAAAAAGCAGTTTACTATATAGACATATTACAAGTGATGAGGGCAGTATTGGTGCAAAATGGTTAGCACCCTCACCTTGCAACAATAAGGTCTCTAAATTGATTGTCATATTATGACACTATCTGCATGGTTTGTAGATCGCGTGGGTTTCTTTTTTCATGTTCCACTCCGAGTATGTATAGTATGTGCACAACCACAATGCGAACAGCTGATTATAATCTCCTTTGGGGCCAGGAACTGCCATGGATGTTTCAATGTGCTTAAAATAAACATGTAACAATTCCAGGTAATTTAAACTGAGCCCGCAGTGAAAAAATGCACAAGAGGTGAGTAAAAAGTATATATAAAAATAATTAACAGATCTAAATATTTTCAACCCCTTGGCAAAGGTATTGGCTTCCCTGTCCCCACTTCCAATGGCTTTGGCCACTGGCTGCCTTGATTAGATCCAGCCCATGAATGAGAAAATCGTGCTCAATTCTGATGACACTCTGCTTCTGCTTGGGGATACTATGTCCTCTTTACAAGCGGCAATGGACACCATCACAGAGTCTGGTATATACTCAAGACTCAATATTAACATGGCAAAATCTGCTTTAATGCTATTGAATTGAAATGACACGCAGTCTGTGGCCCAATTGTGCTCTACCCCGATTACTACCATGGGTAAATATTTGGGGACATAGGTCATCCCAAATCTTACAGATTTTTTACAAACTTAATATAACTCCCCTTCTTACCTGGGTTTTGGGGTAAAATTAAAGTTTGGAACAATTTAAATGTTGCTTGCTGGCAAAACTAATTTTATCAAAATGATTCTCATGCCCCAATTACTTAACTATTTCCATAACACTCCCATGGGGATACCGCTGAAAATCTTTTTTTTGTTTTTTCAAATCTTTTTTATTAAAGGGTTTTATATAATTTTTTTTAACATACAAGCAAACAAAACAGTTGGCACTGTAGAACAAAAAGGGGCACAAGTTACAAAGGCATTACAGATGTTCTCACAACATTTACAGAACTATTTGCATACTAAAATTAGTATAACAGTAAGAAGAATCATTAAAACATGTTAATTCATATGTCAACGTCCACCGGTTATGAATAATATATACAACGTGTATGCAAAACGGGGTATTCTTACTGCTAATAGCAAGGTATACAGCAAGAAGCCATAAATGTAGCCCTGTAACAATGCCACTAAATAGCTCTAAACTAAAACCAAACCTGCAACAATCAGCATTGTTTTTAGTCTGACATCTCTATATCTTTCACAGTTCGGACATAACAATTATCTTGATTTTGCCTACCTACACATGCCTGAAACACTATTATAGGCCTTACAGAATTTGCAGGGAGACAAGGGCCATTGGCGCTAACCCTGATACCTGTATCCAGGGGTCCCATATTTTATTAAATTTAAAAGGGGTACCTCTGGATTTCAAGATATGCCTTTCCATGAGTAAGGTAGTATTTTACTTGGATGCGCTACTCAAACGGAGGGATGCTATCGATTTCAGCAGTATGCATTTACATGCCAAATACAACAGGCGAGTAATAGCAGTACGAACATGGGGTGTAAATAGTTCTTCATTAAGAAAACACAGAATGCACATCAGGGGGTCATATTGAAGGCCGACCTGAAAAGCTTGATTAATAACGGATATTATTTTGTTCCAGTATCTTACAAGCTTGGAGCATCTCTAGAACATATGCAGATGTTCAACTGGAGTCAGCCCGCACCTGGGGCAGTCTGTGCCCTCTCTAAAATGTCATATAAATAGCTTGAGAGGGGTTCTACGAACATGGTGAATAACAAAAAGTTGTGACAAACGCCGAGTAGGGGAGACGGAGACCAGGGTGGCCCTTCTGCCATGAGCCTGCACCATACTTTGATGACAATACACCAACAACCCATAAAGCGAGCATAAGACCATTTTTATCAGTAACATTAGCCAATTGATCAATGGGGTGTCAATCTATTTGAGAGATGCAGGACTAGCTTGGGTAAAAAGTGCATGGCAAAGCTGGAGGTAATGAAAAAAGCAGAAATGAGGGATACCAAACTCATCCTGTAAAACTTTAAAAGATTTAAGATGATCATTGGAGAATAATTGGTAGAGGAAAGGTATACCTCGGTTCTACCAACTGGTAAATCCCTGCAGTTTTTCAAGCTCCTCCAACCTCCCTCGTTCCCATATTGGGTGAAATCTCAAAATGCCAACATATCCAATGATCCTGCGCAGTTCAACCCAAACCTTGGTCATCATGAGTAGGGTATGTTATTGGCACCCAGCCCTAAACCCACCTGCCTCCAATTGAGCAAAAAAAATGGTATTTGGTAGATCTGGACACCGACATTGCTTGAATGGGGTCGTGTTCCTGCTGGGAAGCTAAAAAGTAAAGTTTAGCCGAGGGGACAGCCAATCCACTACCATCTTTAGGCAGTTGTAAAATGGGTAAGAGGATTCGTGGTTGCTTCCGTCTTTTTGAACCATTGTAGCAGAACCCACACAGGGTAATTGTGTAAAATATACAGCAATTGGGGAGCCCAAATCATTTTAATTAGATTTGCCCTTCTCACAACCGATAGAGGAGCTTATGCCATGCCTTGCTTTTAGATTAAAATTTGTCTAATGGGTTTGTAGGTTGCATTTATAGTAATCTCGAACATCAGGATGTACCTAGACTCCCAGATATTTAGAAACAATTTTTATTTGCTGTGTGCAGGCAGGGAGACCCACCTGTGGACTATTGATCGGGAGGAGCAGAGTTAATCACAATTAATCATAAATCCCAAAAAGAATCCAAATGTAGTAATAAGGAACATGAGGGAGGAGAGGAATTCATTAGAGTCACCTAAAAATAGTAACGCATCATCCACATATAGGGCTAGTTTATCTTCCAATAGTCCTCTTTTGAAACTGACTAGATTACTGGATTACCACTGCCAATAGCTCCACTGCTAGGGCAAATAAAAGTGGGGAGAGAACCCTTGGCGTGTTCCCCAATGAAGAGAAAAGACTGAGATCCATTGATCAGTCTGAAATCTAGTAAAATCACTGCACAGAGCTGGTAAGTATAACATGTTTATTTTTTAACTAAAAAAAAAGCAGGCAATAGAGGTCCCATAGTGTAATAAGGAGTCCAGAATGGCCTTACGTTTAGTGGAGTCTTTTAGTCCCCGAATGTTCCATAAGGCCAAATTAATCTACGGTGTCATAGTGAAAATCAAACAGTCAATGGGGGAGGTCTAACAGAATGCAAAGCCAGCACAGATGTCCCAACCGGCCCTATCATAAAATAAGCAGAACAGGGAGGTAGAGTGTTTTGATCCAGGGTAGGCTAAAAAGTCGGAGGGAACTGTGCAGTGGCAACTATAGGACGCTGTAAATCTTTAGATAGGTAAATTCTATTTTCCACACGCTGCTGTGGACAAACTGTCCACCTGGGATTAAATTAAAACTCCTACAGCAGCCTAGGGATAGTGGCGGGCCTTGCCTTTCCTAAGCCTTGGCCTTATTACCTGGTTACATGGTTTCAGCATTTAGTCGGTCACATGGCCCGGTCCATGGGCAATGATGATCCTCATCCTAGCTCCACAACTTCTCTTTTTTTTACACCTGAGAATCTGTCCTTTTGCCTATTTGACACGTATATGGAGCTGGCAAAACGACAGTATGGTAGTCATTGGAAGAGAATTTGGGGTTATGCATCTTTGCCACATCTTTTCCGGAATTGTACTTTGTTGTCCTTCTCAGACCTTTAAGTAAATTTTTAGCTGCCTCATGGTATATACTTTTATCATGCAGAACTATGCCATGCAGTCAGGGCTTAAGAAAATTTGTGTGAGTGGCATATGTCACCTACCCCAGTATTTAACTAAGTTATATTTCAATGTTACACCATGTTATTAAAGGAATTTCTTAATAATTTTCCTTTGACAGTTACTGTGCATTGGGAAAAGGACTTAGGTCCTGTAACAGGGATGAAAGGGAAAAGGCTTTTCAATCTGTTTAAACCAGTGCTCTTAGTGTTTCTGTACATCTACATACTCATTTTACTACATCTAGGTTACATAGGATGGAGATTCAAGTAGATCCACTTTGTAGCAGGTGTAAAAGAGACCACCACAATTTGATACACCATATGGTAGATATGCTTTATACTGTCTTTTAGTCCACTATTCTACTTGACCCTAAATTCTGTATATTGGGTATCCTAGAGTAAGTAGAGCCTTGAGTATTTAAAAGACAGGCGATGTGTAGAATGTTATTCCAGGCCTGCAAGTTAATATTGGCAGCACTGGAACTCCAGCAAACCACCATCTCAAAAGGAATCAATTAGAAACATTGGGAACCCTTAGATTAGAATGTTATATTTAACAATGTAAGGGCTGCACAGGTATATTTGAAAAAGTATGGGCGAACTGACTAAACAGACCAGGTCTGAACCCACTGCAAATAATGATGGAAGGGCTTAGGCAATGTTCTAGGGGTCATTGACATTACTTGAATATGCCATCTTCTGACTAATAAGTGATGTGCTACAAAATGTTATGTTACGTGATTTCTTTATATACATTAACGCATGTATGTGAAATACTCTGGAAACCTAACTATTCAATAAAACATTTCTTTGCCATAAAATAAAAGAGGATTTCCAACCATCCCTTTTCTGATGCTTTGCTATTGGTTCTTTAATGTGAATTGACATCACTATCCAAAAGGATAAAATGAGATAGGGAGCAGTAAATGCAGGCATAACAGTTTCAGCCAAATGATGAAATCTGCTTATAACTTTTGCTACCTACTGTATATATATATATATATATATATATATATATATATATATATATATATCTACTATTCAACGTTTGGCTACCTTTGATTTTTTTTACATTATATGCAGTTATACATGTCTTATATGAGTTTCAAGTAACTGCATTTGCAAAAGCTTTACATTAAAGCTGTGCAGAAAAAGTGACAGTAAAAACGCCTTATTTTGCACCTTGCAGAACGGCATTCTGTATAGAAATTGTAAGGTAAACATAACCCCTTCAATTTCTCTAGCTCCCTGTAGAGTAATATATAAGATTGAGTTGGCAATTAAAGGGAGCTGTCATACTAGATATCAGCTCTGAAAGTGTTCAGTGATGCTTGCTTTTATTTTAATACAATATTAACGTTCAACTCCCAGTAACATTATACATCGAAATTCTATAAGACAGCAGCATTTTTCACAAGAGAAACAACCAAAAAAGCTGTAAATCCGATACACTACCTGCATAATGAATTCTCTTCTGCGCTGAATTCCTCTCTCTGACAGCAAGACATACTCAGGTTCCTTCTCTTTCTTAGCCTGTTGAATCTGAGCCAAGCGACTGATTGGATTCATCCCCTGGCCATATTCTGGGGAAGCCTAGGGAAGAATATCCAAAATGATTTTACACTATACCATTGGAGTACTGCAGATGCAACAGTCAATAGCACAACAACATGAATATAATGATTCCGGTGATTTCAAATGAAAAAATATTTAGTACTAGGATAGTATAAGTGCACCACTTTTTTCATAATTTTAGGCTAGCCGGTGCCATTATGGAACCAATGATAGAAAGGCATGTACAATATAATATAATTTATGTTATTGCTTAAGAATAAAATATATTTAAATTTAATCAGTTGCATATTAACTACTGCGTATGATGGTCTTCAGCATGAGAAAACAGGCCAATTTAAAGTCGTTGTAAAGGTAAAATGTATTTTGTCAAAATCAGCACTCCCTTATCTCCTCTTCTGGCGTGTGCCCCCATAGCAAGTCGTGTGCCGGGCCGGCACGCTCCCGACCTGGGCTGTGTGTGTCCATAGACATACACACACAGTTGCTCGGCCTAACCCTCGTTCCGTCCTCAGGATTTGACTGGCAGCAGTAGGAGCCAATGGCTGCTGCCACTGCCTGATCTCCAGTGAAAAGAGCAATAGGGGAGAGAAGATCTGCACCAGACAGATAGAGGACTCAAGTAAGTGTTTAGGGATTGGGGGGGTGATAAGTGGTGAAAAGGTTTTTACCTAAATGCAGGGAATGCATTAGGATAAAAAAAAAAAAACAATTTAATTTTAGAAGTGCCAGGCTATTTTACAGGATCTTGAAGCTATTACACATCATCTATATCAGTAAAACGATGAATGGACTATACCAGACCAGAGCAGACGAGAGTGGTGAGAGCCTGCGGGCAGCTATTTACTTCTAGCTCATTATGCCTTGGAAACTGGTATCTCTGCAACACATCACTGGACCGAGTGTCAAACTGTGTGGCTCCCTATGCGGTACTGACATATTACTCCGTCTATAGTACCCTTCCGGTACCTCTGTATAGTGTTGGTCTGTGATACATATAAGTCCATTCCAAAATCTAGGTGCATAATGAACTGGATGCTTACATGTGCACTGTCTTCATCCCTTGCTGTATATTACATAACTGATTTCTTCATCATTACAGTGGTGACCCTGCTGGGATTTTATTATTCAGAATTGAAACGCATTTATTTTCATGTTACAACGACTATGCCTGAGCGACACCATCCCTAGTATATTGCTGTGGTGGGGTAGTCAAGTAAGGCCCAGATCGTAATATGCCCTGTAGTGGGACAACCCAAATATATAAAACAAAAAGGTATTAGAAGGACTTCACCACTAAGTATAGGATGTAACTAACAAGTGCCTTGACTTAAGTGTGTCCCCATAACTATGGGCAATTATCCACAGGCCATGAATATAGGTAATCAACAACTGCCAGCTGTGATACTATGACCTCACAACATAGTGGGTCTTTAGCAGTCCGTTTGGGCTTGCCAAGACCTACCAGTTGAGACGCTGCATCTTTGTAGTTGTGCTAAATGTATGGATGATGATTGGCTATTGTCCGCATGGTTCTGAGCTCAGCTGTGTTCTACTTTAATGTTGTGACAACTTGTCTCTATTTTAACAATGGTTGGAGGGTTACTGGCCAAAAGCCTGGCAGTCTGGAAATGATTTCATATTTTTTGCACAATAAAGATTTTTCATATTTCAATTATACACCGCTGTTGGTCCTGAGTAAAAACGTATTTTTGGGAGTGGTCTTTCCTGAAGCTCGGGTTGTTAATTTCATATTTTACTAATACGCTGTAAATAGCCTGTGCAGTCACTAGGATGTTCGACTGAATAAATCAGAGGAGAGCCATAGCCCTTATACATCCACTACTTTCTGAAAGTGGTAGTAAATTCTTCCTTTTTTTTTTTTCTTAAATTGGGCCCCTTATGCCATAATGTGCTAGTATGCACTCATTACTAGTACATTATGACAGACTTACCCTTGAAACCAAGCTCTTCAGCGCTGAGCTGTCACCGTTCTTCAGGCTTCCATCTTTGTCAGGTCTTTCTTCAGGGCTTGCACTCTCCAAGCTGTTTGAATGGTGGGGCTGCAATGATGCCACTCCCGCTCATACCGATTGACAGACCTTGGCAACAATGTCACATGACTCTAGGGAGATGACACTCGCCCCTTTGTGGGGGGAGGGGTAAAGGATTCTCATGCCATCTCCAATTATATATAAAATGCTAAAACGTAAGGTCCTAAATGGTTCGGCTCTGAAAAAGAGGTTAATACTCTCGAAACATGTAGGCCAGCTCGGATCCAGGTGGTGTCCTCTCAAGCTTGTGAGCACAGTGGATAAAGCGACATTGATGCTGCAACTTACTTTGTCTAGCACAGTTAAAAGTTGCATTGGAATAAAGCACTAGGCTGGTGAGCCCTCTCTTTCTCTTGTTTTTTGTAGTACTCCCGACCATATGGATGGGAGTTAACATTGTGGCACAGCGCTTTCCTCAGTCAAGTCACCCTCACTGTGCTAAAATTGCAGAGCAACTGCTAATGAGCCAGTGATGTCATCAGTTGCAGTTTTTATTATTTATTTTATTACGGGTACTTCTATAGCGCTGTCAAATTATGCAGTGCTTTACATATATGTACATTCACATCAGTCCCCGCCCTCAAGAAGCTTAATCTAGGTCCCCAAGTCACATTCATACATACTAGGGCCAATTTAGACAGGGGCCAATTAACTTACTAGCACATATTTAACATGTAGGTGAAAACCAGAGTACCCAGAGGAAGCTCATGCAGGAACAGGGAGAGCATGCAAACTCCAGGCATATAGTGCCGTGGTTGGGATTTGAACTGACAATCCAAGTGCTGGTAGGCAGAAGTGCTAGCCACTGTGCTGTCCAATTGATGTGAATATTTTCCAAAACATGCAAGTTTAGAAGATATTCACTGTACCTACAGATCAGACTTATTACAAGCTACCTTTGGGTACATGTTCATACCAAGTTTACTACCACTCAAATTTTCTGCCCGCAGGAACAGTTAACAAGTGCAGAGTTAATGTTGGGCTTTCTCATGGTAAGGCCCACATTCTCCACAAGTGCTGTACATAAAGTGGTTCCATAAAGGCAAGACATTTTTTTAAATTCTATATTTAACCAATGCTGTGCACATTTGTAGTGGCTTGGTCTGTGTTCTTCTCCTCATAGTCAGGCATAGGCTCTTGCTGCTGTCAATCAAATCCTGTGAGGTGGGGGTGGGGCTGAGCTGCATGTGTCTATGGATACACGCAGCTCGACTCAGGAGCAAGCCTTCAGATGTGCTCTCATAGCAAGTGCCTTGCTATGGGGGCACACACAGAAGAGCAACAGCTGAGAGTGCTGGTGGTAGACCCCAGAAGAGGTGGTTTTGTCATTGCACAGAGGAGGTAAGAATAACATGTTTATTATTTTAGAAAAAAGTTAAGTCATTATGATCACTTTACTAATTATGTTTTTGACTCTGTGACAAGGTGTACAGAAATTTAGACAGAAGAGGAGATATTCATTGTGTTGATGTGGTTTGCCAACATCCCTCAACCATATACAAACCAGGGAAAACATCCCCCATGGGACTTTTAAGGCAACCACATAAGAAGTATGTTTAAAACATTAACATTTATTTAATCAGCATACATAAAAACATCCAAGATAAAAAGGACAGAAATGCAGAGAATTTCTGGTAAAATATAATTGCTGTATATGAATTATGTGAAGAAACATCCAACGCGTTTCAATTTTTTTTTGTTAGGGATGTATCCAATAACATACTGCATTATATAATAAAAAATAAATGCCTGTATATATAATCACCAAAAGTTGCATGGAATTAAAATTATTGGGTGTTGTTTCCCATCATGAATTCAAGAGGGGGGCTTTTCGTTCAAGGGCCAGAAAGAGTTGCCACAGCCATCATGCTCGCAATGATATCTGTTAGATACGTGTCTCCAAGTAAACTATTACTTCAAAGAGTTCCAATAAGACAGTCAACTGTTCCCCCACAGAGGCCACCGCTTAAATCGCAGTGTAGCGTGCCCTGATATTCCTGCAGTGGGGGTGTACAAAAAGCACTCCATTGCCCCCTGTGTATTAACATTTTATTGGAAAACTCTGAAAAGAAAGAAGGTTCTTACCCCACACAAAACACACTTATTCAGGCCACACGTCAAATCTACCAGATCCACAAAATTCACCAATAACTCTATATCAAGAGCTTACCTGGAAAATCTATTCTGAATACCTTTTAAGGTACATCCTCACACAACAACATAGCTATAGGTACTGCTTACCTAACAGATGAGATCTCAGGAAAAAAAAAACTGGTGTGTGGCTTATGTCAGCCAAAAATATGGCAGGTCCTAGGAGTGCTACCAGATGGAGGGATGGCTCAGTGATAGATCTGCCAGCTTAAGGTCATCCTAGGGCCCCTTTCACACCAGCAGACCGATTGGGTCCGCATGACCATTTTTTTTAGGCGGACCCGATCTGACCACCTGCCTCTATAGGGCAGCACATGTCAGTGTCCACTATCACCCGCCAGCATCCGATCCAGTCTGTTAAAAACAGACCGATGAGGATACGTTGGATCAGATGACAATCAGATGGAAATGGACATGCAGTCCATTTCCATCTGACCACCACAGAGAGTAGCAGGCTGTGTCTGTGTCTGCTCTACATAGCAGAGCGGACAGGGACCTGTCATCCTCCTGCTCATAGGGGATCAGCGGAGAAATCCCCCGCTTGGACGTATTCCACCTAGTGTGAAGTGGTCTAGAGTAACAAAAGATGTTGGACAATATACCATAAACAATTTAAAATCTCCATTTAACAATTCTAAAAAAAAAAAAAAAAAATGTTCTGTGGATAAAGTAGTGAACACAATGGGAAAAAAAACATTCTTTGTGGAAGGAGACATTTTAAAGAGGTGACAGCAAAACAGAGAATGTAGCCATGGGCATTAATCAGAATCGCATAGAAAGGCAGAGAAAGGTGAGCTGAATTAGTGGTCACAGGAGAAGTAGAAGTCTGATGAAAGCAGGGTTTTAAAGGGAAAACAATGAATTTCTATCAAATTAAGTCGGCTCGCATCGCAGCAGATTGGGTGTGTTTTTTCCTTGGCCGTTTTCCAAGATTCTGGCAAAGTGCTTTACAGAGGATAGATCATTGACTTTTAAATGGCATTGTAAATTCTTTATTTTCGGATGACAGGCCCTTATAACGGCTTCAACACAGCAGTCTGTAAGCTCTGCTTGTATTTCAGTATAACTGACCAGGAAGACGTCGGTAAATGTGCTAATGTCTGTTTTATGGACTTTTTTATGGGTTTGTTAGTGGGCTGTATATCTCATCTTGACACGCCATTACCAGTGAGCATTGGCAACATGTTTCGACGGCCATTACAAAATTATTCCTTTAGGGGCAGGTTGCAGTAGACGACACACTGCAATAAATATGCATTAAGAAGGTGAGTCTCATTAAAATGAAAAACTGGGGACTGCCTGAGCTGAAGCACTGACCCAACCCGATGGCATCTTCTTACTAAATTATGTCTTGCTTGGCTTTAATGGAAGAAAATGAGCTATTGCACGTGGACTAAAAGAAGCATCGGGGTGCTTGAAGTCTGGCACTCTAACTGGGACGCTAATACTGCATAATTTCCTGACATGGGAATAGAAAAAAAAAACTTGCAGAAGAGCTGCCAATTCAATAAGTGGAAATTTGACTTGTGTATTTAGTGCATTTACTTAGAACAAAATAGCACACTATACCTAATATTCATAACCTAGGGGTGCTAAAATAGGACTACAATATAATATAAGGTTTCCTCGGGATATTAAAGAAGATCTAAAACTCTAAATGACTGACATTCAGTCTGCTCAAGCACTGTGTATCAAACAGATACTTTTTTTCCCCATAAAGCACTGTTTTTATCTTTTGTTCATCCTTTTTGAAACTTATTATGTATGGCTGTTCTCTTCCAGCCCCTACATGCACTTGATCCAGTATTGTCTACTCATCATTACTGGATGTGTGGTGATATGGTTATCTGTAGCTTTCACCGGGGGTGTTTGAAATAAGTGACACCTGTCACCCTATAACAGTAGTTCCTGAACAGGAATTCCAGGTATTTTTCTTTGTTAAATCAAAAACTCTATATTTAAAAAAAATTGCAAACAATTTTAGAAATGACATTGAAGCATATCTAAATCTAGAAACACAAATATACTGCAGCTGGTCAGTTCTTACACGTGGTGGCATTAGTTATCTATTTTTGGGCTAAGAACATTTTCAGCAAGTACAGAAAATACCAGCTTATCTCGCCAGTAACAGCATTATCCATGTCAGTTCCTGTGAACTGACCTGGAGCAATCAATCTTATTTGCGTTAACACCTTCGCGTCCAGACTTTAGCAGAATGACAGCTGGTGGCTTTACCATTCTGAGTGGACATCATATGACGTCCTCTCAGAAAGGGACGCACGATGTTACTGGATTGACCGATCAGCGTACCGCCTTGCCGCCGGTACCATGTGACCGCTGTGACCAATTGCAGCAGGTCACATGAGAGTTGTAAACAATGGATGGCTTCCTTTCATTCCATCCATTGTGTACAATTGTGCTGCTAGCTGTGATTCGTCAATCTGATCACATGGTACAGACAGGGCCAATCACAGCTCACCTGTACCTTGTGATTAGCTTTGACCAATCATAGTTAATCACAACAAAAGAAACTGCATGAATCAGTTTCCTTCAATACAATGCTTGCTTAAAGCAATGTAATGCACTGCTATAGCAATCAATGTTCAAAAAAAAGTAAATAAATCCTGATCACTTCCCCAGAGTAGTATAATGTTACTATGGAAACATTATATTGCTCTGGTCACAGTGTGTTTAAATAAAAATCATAAAAAAAAGAACAAATGTAATTTAAAAAAACAAAAAAGGGGAAAAAAATGTTTTCTTTTTTTTTCCATACTGGTCACCGGACTGGTGACCAGTATGGAAAAAAAAAGAAAATTTTTTTTCCCCTTTTTTGTTTTTTTAAATTACATTTGTTCTTTTTTTTATGATTTTTATTTAAACACACTGTGACCAGAGCAATATAATGTTTCCATAGTAACATTGTACTACTCTGGGCAAGTGTCCCTGATTTATGTCCCTGATCACCATCACACCAATTATATGATGACGCTATACTGCAATGGTGACAGGATGCAAGAATTTTTTTTTTTTCATTTCTTATTTTTCCAAAAAGTTATAACAAAAAAGTACAACTTCAAAAAACCTGCCATGCCTCTTACTAAATACATTGGACTGTCTACTTTTCAAAAGGGGGCATTTGGAGGTATTTGTACTTTCCTGGCATTTTTGGGCCTCGTGAAATGAGACTTTCAGTACATCAGGATTTATATCATAGTTATTTTCACCAAAGAAAGGTATTCAGAATACATTTTGGTGTAAATTCGCGAGGAACATTGTTTTTATTTGCAAAATTGTAAAACAGAAATGAAGAAAAACTATTAACTTTTTTTTTTTCGTTTATTTCGGAAAAAAAAAAAAAAGAACCCAGTGGTGATTAAATAGCACCAAAAGAAAGCTCTAGTTGTGTGAACAAAATTATAAAAATTTAGTTTGGGTACAGTGTTGCATGACCATATAATTGACAGTCAAAATGTGATAGCGCTGAAAGCTGAAAATTGGCCTGGGCAGGAAGAGGGGTAAAAGTACCCAGCATTGAAGCAGTTAAACTACTAACCCCATTAATTACCAAGTTATAAAGATGAACACATGTAGACATGTTTCAAATCCAACTGGTGTGACAACCATGGCTTCATCCAGGGATACAATGGAGAAATCAGCGCAGACACAAAAGGATAGAAACAGTTTTATTTGCAGAATCGCCACATGAAAATACAGAAAAAAAAGTCTGAATAAAGGAAACCACCACATGGACTAGTAAAACTGCAATATATTCCATTTTTGTTTTTGGCTTTAGATAGGCTTTTAACATATTAAAGCTTATGTGAGATTTTAAAGGGTTGGGTTTAGATCTACACTTACCCACTTTGCCTCTGGATGTACTATGTCCAGAGAGTGGATGGTTTAAGGCAGTGTTTCTTAACTCCAGTCCTCAAGGCGCCCCAACAGGTCATGTTTTCAAGATTTCCCTCAGAAGAAACGGCTGTGGTAATTACTAAGGCAGTGAAACTTATCAAATCACCTGTACAAAATAATGGAGAGACTGAAAACATGACCTGTTGGGGCACCTTGAGGACTGGCGTTGAGAAACCCTGTTTTAAGGGATGGTATATGATATAGGCTATACATAGTTACATTGGTCCAATGTAACTGTAAAAAAAATAACAGCATGATTTCAAACTGGCAATGCAGTCCAACTTTGGGGGTGATTTGACAGCCATCTGCGTGGGTTCATGCACAGATGTCTATTCAAATCACTCTAGAAGTCACCAAAACTAGTACAGGAACCACTTTTGGTTATCAATGCGGTGCCGCAAAGTTGGCGTTGCACCGATTCGGACAGTTCCATTGCTGGCAATAGCCGCCGATTTACCAGATCAAAACTCCTGCCCAATCGGCCCAATGTGAACATGGGCTTAAACTGATATTTTACATTTAATAAAAAAAAGACTTACTACACAAGTATTTAATGCAGCCATATGCCTGCTAATGCCTAGAGTCTACGCATACCGCCCAAGTGCCAGGCCATACTGATTAAGTAAAGTTTCGCCATTTCTTGGTGGTGTAGACATTTGCCCAAACTCTTTTGCCTCCTACACATTTCTACTGGTCACTGAGGTCGTCCATCATTGTGTTGGGCCAACAGGAATTTACGAGGGCGAGGAGGGAACAGGAAAGCTTCAACAGAATCCAGAAATATCAGGGCCCGGCATTCAAGTGGAATGGTGGCAAAGTTGCTGCAAGTAGGTGTGTCGCCAGACATCGTGTCCGCGGTATCCGCTGCTGAAGTCCTGCTGTGTATTAATCACAGCGTGTGGGGGTCGCCGGCAGCCTGCGCACCCCAGATCCTGAAGTTTTAGATCACGTACGTGATCTGGCGCACAGTGCCGCAGTATATCTGCAGTGGGCAGTCGTTAAGTGGTTTTAAAGAATATACGCAAACCCAATATTTCTGATATGTACCTGCTGTACCATGTACTTGTATGAAAAAGGTATCCTGTTTTCATTGTATTGCTTATTGCTGTATCACTGCCAGTCCCTCTGCTTTCCTACTAAAAACTGACCACACTAAGCAGGAGAACACGCTGTGGTCAGTTCTCTAGCTGTGCTGGGAACCCAGTGTACTCTCCACTGATGATAAAACTTGTCCAGACATGCCCCCTGCTGCACAGCCATTCATTGGGAAGTTCAGTGTCTGCTGTTTCTCCTCCCCAGCTCTTAAGCAGCTGAGAACAGAGGGAGTGTGATCTCTTATATTTAAAAAAAAAAAAGGAAAAAGAAGTGTTTTATATCTATACACAAACGTTTCATTTCTATTTTAAACTGAATGGGTTGTTATACAGGGGGAGGGTTTACATAAAGTACTTGCTGTTAGAATTTTGTTTACCACCCGATTTTCAATCTTCGAAACTCAGTTCCTGCCAAAGGAAAATGAGCAGGCAGAACATTTATGATAGTTACCTAGAGGCTTAACATTCTGGGAACAGGTCTGCCTCACTCAAAGGGCTCTCAAACATCCCAGGAAACTCAATTCTGCTTCAGTGCTTTAATCTGGGTCAGACAGTGACAGTCACATAGGCCTTGCACCTCTCTGCCTCACTAGACATCAAAACACAGGGTCATCTCCAATGGAAAGAAAACACATGTTCCTGTCTGGTCTTTTACAGTGCATTTGTCACTTAATATTTAGCAGAATAATCACACTCCAAGGTCACTGGGGAAAGAGATGGATCAAAGTAATATCAGCCACAGCTATAATATCAATTGACCCAGAGAAAAACAGGAGAAACCCATTTACATCAAACCGAGTTCTATCTAATACTTATCATCCAATAATTCCGAACAAGCTGATTCTTCAGCATTATAGAGAAATCTGTATTATGCAAGAGAAATAGATAAAAAAAAACAAAGTTTGATCCTCTACACCAGCCATTCTCAACCAGGGTACCATGGAACCCTGGGGTTCCTCCAGAGGTTGCTAGGGGTTCCTTGAGCTGTGGCTGATGAACCACCTATTTGATGATGCCTACAGAGTTCAAGGTTCAGCACCACTTAGCAAAGCCAGCAGCATGACACCAAATATCTTTTAAGCTGTCTTTAAGGGTGGCATTCCGAAGACCACTTTAAGGGGGACATTCTTCCTATTGACCACCAATATAAGGAGCATTGTTCCTACTGAGCCCTGATGATTTGGTTTTAGGAAGGGTTCCTCAAGACATGAAAATTATTTGTGGAGTTCCTCTAGGATTAAAAGGTTGAGAAAGCCTGTTCTACATGAAAGTCTTGTGGAAAGCCTTCCCAGAAGAGTAGAGGTTGCTATATGCACATGGATTTAGAATGGAATGTTCAAAAAGCTCATAGAGATGTGGTGGTCCATTGCGAGAGTGCATGACATGAGGTCGCTGCAAAGTGGTTGAAGGTGATCAGCTGCATCAGTTTAAAATCAATGATGAAAAACACTGAAAAGTGTATTTTAAATTGGAACTCAAACTTTAGTTTTGTATTCCTAAATACCCCATCACCCTTCCATCCTGTATTTAGAAAAAAAAAAAAGGTCAACATTTACATATCCAGCACTGTCCCCAGCTTTAGCCTCAGCCCATCTCCACCAGTAATCTTTGGGAAGAAAAGTTAGCCCATTCTTCACATTTCCGGCCAGTCGATGACAAGCCTCTAAGGGTCATCAAGCAGGCTGGGCTCACAATACACTCGGACCAAGCAGTGCTCACACATCATTACACAATCACTGATAGGTGTAGAAAAGAAAAAAAGAGGAAGCTCCTATGAAGTCACTGGACCAGATAGAAGACTGCAGAAAAGAGGTACAGTGCCATCCGTAAGTATTCACAGCGCTTCCCTTTTTCCACAATTTATGTTACAGCCTTATTCCAAAATGGATTAAATTCATTATTTCGCTCAAAATTCTACAAACAATACCCCATAATGATAACGTGAAAGAAGTTTGTTTGAAATCTTTGCAAATTTATTAAAACGAAAAACATGTGTTTAACATGTACATATAAGCATTCACAGCTTTTGCTCAATAATTTGTTGAAGCACTTTTGGCACCAATTACAGCCTCAAGTCTTTTTGATTATGATGCTACAAGCTTAGCACACCTACAGTATTTTTGGGCAGTTTCTCCCATGGTTCTTTACAGGACCTCTCAAGCTCCATCAAGTTGGACGGGGAGCGTCGGGGCACAGACACTTTCAGATCTCTCTAGAGATGTTCAATCGAGTTCTGGGTCACTCAAGAACAGTCACAGTGTTGTCCTGTAGCAACTCCTTTGTTATCTCGGCTGTGTGCTTAAGGTTGTTGTCCTGTTGGAAGATGAAACTTCGCCCCAGACGGAGGTCCATAGCACTCTGGAGTAGGTTTTCATCAAGGATGTCTCTGTACATTGCTGCATATATCTTTCCCTCAATCCTGACTAGTATCCCAGTTCCAGCCACTGAAAAACATCCCCACAGCACGATGCTGCCACCACCATGCTTCACTGTAGGGATGGTACTGGCCAGGTGATGATCAATGCCAGATTTCCTCCAGATATGATGCTTGCCATTCAGGCCAAAGAGTTCAATCTTTGTTTCATTAGACCAGAGAATTTTGCTTCCCATGGGCTGAGAATCCTTCAGGTGCCTTTTGGCAAACTCCGGGCAGGCTGTTGTGTGCCTTTTACCGAGGAGTGGTTTCCGTCTGGCCACTCTATCATACAGGCCATATTGGTGGAGTGCTGCAGGGATAGTTGTTCTTCTAGAAGGTTCTCCTGTCTCCACAGAGAAATGCTGGAGCTCTGTCATCAGAGTGACCATCGGGTTCTTGGTCACCTCCCTGACTAGGGCCTTTCTCCCCTGATCACTTAGTTTGGCTGGGCGGCCTGCTTTAGTAAGAGTCCTGGTGGTTCCAAACGTCTTCCATTTACGGATGATGGAGGCCACTGTGCTCATTGGGACCTTCAATTCTGCAGACATTTTCTGTACCCTTCTCCATATATGTGCCTCAATACAATCCTGTCTTGGAGGTCTACAGACAATTCCTTGGATTTTTGGCATGGTTTGTGCTCTGACATGCACTGTTAACTGTGGGACCTTACATACACAGGTGTGTGCCTTTCCAAATCATGTCCAATCAACTGAATTTACCACAAGTGGACTCCAATCAAGTTGTAGAAAAATCTCAAGCATAATCAGTGGAAACAGGATACACTTGAGCTCAATTTTGAGTGTCATGGCAAAGGCATGTAAAAACTTATGTACAAGTGATTTTTTTGTTTTTTATTTTTAATAAATTTGCAAAGATGTCAAGCAAACTTCTTTCATGTTATCATTATGGGGTAATGTTTGTAGAATTTTGAGAAAAATAATTAATTTAATCAATTTTGGAATAAGGCAACACAACACAATAACACACAATAATGTAACAAAACAAAACGTGGAAAAAGTGAAGTGCTGTGAATACTTTGCGGATGCACTGTATGTATAAGGTTTTTAATTGAGAAAAAAAATTTGGGGGCTTCAGCGGGTAATCACTTTTATTCGATATAGCTAGGCTTCCTCTTAAAGTTTTTGAAACTGTCTTTATGATGCAAAAAAATAATAAAAATAAAAATTGTATTCAGAAAGGGTTTAACAGATGTGATTGAGCTCATTTAAAATGCACATAAAAAAGAAAAACTATCACATGTATTTTAATATACATATACTGCAGAGTATATAGGAACAAAATATATGCGTAAAAATCATGATTATAGTCTGAGCCAAAAGAGGGAATTTTTCTCTTATTTGTGTTGTAAGGTTTATGTTGGTTGAAATGTCAAACTACAAGGAAAAGGAGAAAAGGCAGTGTCTTTTTCCATGAGTTGCCAATATCTGGAACAAAGCATCACTAGTCATGCAATGGAAAATCTCATAGACTGCCATTAATAACTAAAAACTAGAAACTAGAAACAGCTATCAGTTGTTTACAGAACTTATTAAAGAAAATAAAAAGCGAGGTGCAGAGAGGAAATTTTAATCATGGGTATATATTCCTACACACCCACAAATGCTTGAAGCAACCACAACAGCTGTGCAAAATGTCCGAATATCATCCTGGCAATGCAATTTACTCACAAAAGTTTTAATATAACTTTTGTAATGACTTTAACCGATTCAGCCCCAGAAGATTTTACCCCCTTCCTGACCAGAGCACTTTTTACAATTTGGCACTGCATCGCTTTAACTGACAATTGCGCAGTCGTGCGATGCTGTACCCAAACTAAATTTACGTCCTTTTTTTCCCCCACAAATAGAGCTTTCTTTTGGTGGTATTTGAACACATCTGTGGTTTTGATTTTTTGCAGTATAAACAAAAGAACAGCAACAATTTTGAAAAAAAAAAACACAATATCTTTTACTTTTTGCTATAATAAATATCCCACTTTAAAAAAAAAAAAAAAAACGAAAAAAATTAACACAACATTTTTTCCTCAGTTTGGGCCGATATGTATTCTTCTACATATTTTTGGTAAAAAAAAAAATCCCAATCAGCGTATATTGATTGGTTTGCGCAAACGTTATAACGTCTACAAAATAGGGGATAGATTTATGGCAATTGTATTATTTATTTTTCTACTAGTAATGGCGGCGATCTGCGATTTTTATCTGGACTGCGATATTGCGGTGGACAAATTGGACACTTGACACATTTTTGGGACCATTGCTATAAAAATGCCACTGGCAGGGAAGATTACTCTAAAAATGTCACTGGCAGGGAAGGGGTTAACACTAGGGGGCGATCAAGGGGTTAACTGTGTTCCCTCTCTGTGTTCTAACAGTAGGGTTGATGGGACTTGCTAGGGGAAGACAGAGATCAGTGTTCATACTTTCTATGCCACTTTGTGTGCCTCAATAGTCACAAGGGACATAAAGCCACCAAACATCTGTGTTGCAACTCTTATGTGAATTGAGAATATATCAGGGCAACACTCTCTCCACTCTATGTGACTCATATAAAATTGATTTAACACAAAAAATCTCATATAAAATTAATTAAACACAAAAAATCATATATACAAGGATGTACAAAGTGACAGGTGCAAAGTGATTCAACTAAATTAATCAGGTGCTTGTATCACACGTATTCAAAGTTGATGTTGTGCTTATATGCATTTCATGTGAAAATATAAATAATTAAACCATGATCACATATTGTCCATTAGTAAAAATCCAAATGATAAAATATAAAGTGACAGGTGCTCTTCAAATCTGTGCCTCTATGATCCTTATAGTGCCCCTAATAGGTAATGCACTCACCCGAACAACTCACCCCGCACAGGGGTATTCCACTTTCACAGTATTTGCCACCATGCGGCAATCTCCAGATCCATGTTTTTTTGTGTTTAATCAATTTTATATGAAAATTATGTTTACACTTCAGAACAGAATCTGACACAGAGTGGAGAGAGTGTTGCACTGATATATCCTCAATTTACGTATGAATTGCAACACATGAACAACGCCATACTTACCTTTTATTTTTCACTTTTTGAAAGGAATATTTAAGTTTCAAAAGTAGCATAAAAAATGCATAGACAAATAGTTTCACTGGTTTGACCACCAATGCTGTGGGGTGGTGGGGGTCAAAAACTCTCTCTGCCAAAACCACCAGTGCAGGGGGTAGTGGGGTTAACTTTCTCTGCAAAGACCACCAATGCAGGGGGTAGTGGGGTTAACTTTCTCCGCCATGACCACCAGTGAAGGGGGAGATGGGGGTTAACGTTCACTTCCATCACCATCAATGCAGGAGTGGTGGGTGTGGGGGGTTAAATTTCACTGCCACCGAATAACAACATGAGAGAAGGCATCAGAGAGGTGGTTAGTATTATTGAGTATACAAGCATCCTCCACTGTATGTTTAAACTGGTATTGTTTAGATGGAGCCAAATTCTGTAAAGTACAGAAAAAAAAAATCATAATAGGCAGGTAATACATATTCAGTATGTATATCTTTTAGTAAAACCTTCAAGTCAGTGCATTAAAGACTTGATCTCCGAAGATTCGCCTTTTTGCAACAGCAGTGCTGCTTTTAATATTGTGGCCTCAAAGCACTCTCAGACGTTTCATGTCAGTGGAAAACCGCAGAGGCTTATATACAAGATCCTTCCCTCACAGATGGCACTGTGCTTACTATATTAAAACCATGTGCAGTTATTAAGTTTTACTTTGACATACATGGAAAACAAATGTCACATGTTAGTCCTGACAATAGCTGTCTGCCAAAGCCCACCTTAGAGCTGGCAATTTCTGCCGGCTTGTGAAGTAGGATCCTAAAGCGAAGTTCCACTCGTTTTTCAGTTTATTAAAAGTCAGCAACTACAAAAAGTGTAGCTGCTGACTTTTACTAAAACACACACTCGCCTGTCCCATGGTCCAGCAATGTGGCTGCCTGAAGCCTCTGTTCTCTCCCCCTTCTCTCCTCTGCACCAAAAAACTAAAGTGGGAACCGGGCTGTGACAGCTTGTGGCTTCAGACTATGCATGCGCGAGTCGCGCTGCGCTGTCCTGAATGTACGAGCAATTTTCTGGGACCCGTGATGTGTTCCAGAAGATTGCAGAGAGGGAGGGGGAGAGGAGGAGTTGCCTAGGTGGCCTGGGCGGAACTGGGAGGCGGGTACCTGTCAAAACTAGGTAAACACTCCCACCCCCACGAAAAAAAATGATATGCCAAATGTGGCATGTTAGGGGGTTAGGACTCCTTAAAGTGGACGTTCCACTTTTGGGTGGAACTCCGCTTAAATCTAGCATGCAACACAAACTACACAGTCAGTCTACGACCCAACTATTCATGAAGCAGCTCTACTTTGGCAACTTTAGGTTTTAAACAAAATGCACAGATCACTAAGCCATAAAGACTGAAATTTAGTGCCACAGCCATCTGCTCCAAGCATTCAAAGAGTAATGAGGGTTAACGGCAGCAGTGGGTGAAAGGATTTTGCCCAGTCATGTCACTCAAACATGATTTAACAATGTAAAAGTCAGGGCCAAAAAAAAGTGTAGGTTGGGACTGGTAAGTGATCGTTTTGGAGAGGCAGGTGCAAAAGGAACGTCTGAGGACTTTGGAGGCCCTATTCAACCACAGGCTGGAAAGAGCACTGGTAGAAGCAACAACCAAATGGTCTTATGGGTAATGGCAGAAGACTGCAATTCCTCAGGGATAAAATTATCTGACAACAATTTGAGTGGCTCGAGAAGCAGACAGCAGCTCTATAGCCGATGGCTCTGAAGCAGCTAAGGCCATAGAGTAACTCAGAGAACATGCTGGAGAGGGTGGTGAAGCACACTGGGGGCCTCTTCAATCAGTTAGTTAGTAAAAAACTGACTATCAGGGAGACAGAAGAGACTCCAACCGCAGTGAACCAAAGTTCTGCTTTAAAGTCCCCCTGTTCCCTCTGTATTGAACTGTACTGTAATTAGGCTGTCCCCCCTCTACATTGTAAAGCACTGCGTAAACTGTTGGCGCTATATTAATCGTTAATAATAATAATAATAATAATAAAGTGAACTTGTGCTTTGCCTATGGTAGAAAAAGCAACATGTTCAACTTAACTTATTGCTTCCAGTGGCCTGTACTTTGCGTTGTTTCACTCGCCCACTGCTACAGCACATCAGGACTGGCGGGATGCCCTATGTAAGCTACAAGTTACTGGGACAATGGACTGCTTGAGAGTGGATTGGTTTAAAACTCATGCTTCTATCAGATCCCTAAACCATTCTATGCATTAAAGTGAAAAACCTTCTGTTCTGCAGATTTTTTTTTACCTGAGCCCAATCTGACCCAGCGATGTGCATGAAAGCAGCAGCAGCTCCCACCGCAGTCTCCCTCCTCGTTGGGCAGATTAATGTGCTGTTAATGAAATGCTGTGACACGAGATCGCGGGGGAGTGAGGCAGGGTCCCGCTGTCTGTGGACACAGCCACGGGGCTCAGGAGCAAGCCCGCACAGATGCCCCCATAGAAAGCAGCTTTCCATGGGGCACCCGCAGAAGAGGAGGGGCCAGGAGCACCAGCTGGGACCCCAGAAGAGGAGGATCGGGGCTGCTCTGTGCAAAAGCACTGCACAGAGTGTGCAAGTATAGACATGTGCTATTTTAAATTATAAAAAACCCGAAGGTTTAACATCACTTTAAAGCTGAAGTTTAGGTTTGGTATTTTATACAGTTACTGTACATTAACTTGAACCAATGTAAGTATGTGTCATACCTGTGGGATTCAAGTGGAAGCTGGAAATCACTGCAGTAGGTACCGCAACTTCAGTGAACCCCACTAGATTCCAGGTCCTAACTAGCTTTCAGCACCATTCAGGGAATACCTTGCATTTTCTCAAAGAATGGACAAAGTGGAAAGGCAGGGCAGCAACATCAGAATCTTGCCTTCATCCAATCAGAGAATTACTTTGCCTACAGTGATTTCCAGTTTCCATGGGGATCCCACAGGTATGGCACAAACAGGTGCATCTCAAAAAATTTGAATATCATCAAAAAGTTTATTTATTTCAGTAATTCAATTAAAAAGGTGAAACCAATATATTATAGATGCGTTACATACAGAGTGATATATTTCAAGCATTTCTTTTAATTTTGATAATTATGGCTTACAGCTAGTGAAAACCCAAAATTCAGTATCAGAAAATTAGAATATTACAGAAGACCAATAAAAAAAAATTAAAAAAAGGATTTTTAATACAGAAATGTTGACTTAATGAAAGTACGTCCTATGTACAGTGCACTCAATACTTGGTCGGGGCTCTATTTGCATGAATTACTGCATCAATGCGGCGTGGCATGGAGGCGATCAGCCTGTGGCATTGCTGAGGTGTTATGGAAGTCCAGGTTGCTTTAAAAGTGGCCTTCAGCTCGTCTGCATTGTTGGGTCTGGTGTCTCTGATCATCTTCTTGACAATACTCCACAAATTCTCTGAGGTTTAAATCAGGCGAGTTTTCATGCCAATCACAGTGATACCATGATCATTAAACCAGATATTGGTACTTTTGGCAGCGTGGGCAGGCACCAAGTCCTCCTAGAAAATTAAATCAGCATCTCCATAAAGCTGAATAGCAGAGGGAAGCATGAAGTGCTCTAGAACTTCTTGCTAGAGGGTTGCACTGACTTTGGACTAAAACACAGTGGACCAACACGAGCAGATGACATGGCTCCCCAAATCATCACTGACTGGAAACTTCCCACTGGACCTCATGCAATTTGATTCCGGGCCTCTCCACTCTTCCTCCATACTCGGGGATCTTGAATTCCAAATGAAATGCAAAATTTTCCATAGTCTGTGCCCCCACTTCCGAAAGTACCAATACCTGGTTTAATGATCATGGTATCACTGTGCTTGATTAGCCAGCAAACTTGCATGCCACACCGCATTGATGCAGTAATTCATGCAAAAGGAGCCCCTACCAAGTATTACTGCATACTATACTGTATATGGACATACTTTTCAGTAAGCCAACATTTTAATTAAGCCATAATCATTAAAATTAAAAAAAATGAAATGCCTGAAATATATCACTCTGTGTGTAACACATATATATATAATGTATGAATTTCACTTTTTGAATTGATTTACTGAAATAAATGAACCTTTTGATGATATTCTAATTTCTTGAGAAGTACCTGTACATATTACACTGGTCCAAACTGGATCCATGTACCTATATAAAAACTGCCATGCCTAAACTTAAGCTTTAAGTTGAGTATTGTCCGTGATGCTTTTTTTTTTTTTTTTGCACCAACGGTTATATCCTCATTACATGCTTTTGGGGTATAGCCTCTTTTTCTAAGGTCCAAGCAGTACTGATACACAAAGCAAGCACACACATACAGAGGGGGATGTGAAGAAAAAGTAAGCAATTGCTCCTGGAAAGGAGTAGGGGGTTAGAGCAAAGCAAAGGTTTGCTTTAAAGACCAATCCAACATAGGTTTTGGGGTGGAGTCTACCATAACGAATAGTAAATCATCTGACAGCTCAATGCAAACTGAACATCAGGTACCATTAACAACAACAAACAACAAGGTGAAGAGATCAAAATGAATGATACCACATCCCAAATATTTGTATTCAAGAATCAGAACTAGGGAGGAAGAGTTACATTATGACCTTTGAAATTTAATTATTGGAACCCGTATTGATGTGCATATACTGCAAGCTGCACCACCTATCTCCTGAGGAAGCTCGAATGAGCGAAACATGTTGAGAGTGTTAGCTTTTCATGCATTTATAAGAGTGGTAGCATTCCATGCATTTATGTTGTGTACCAGGCTTATATTCATTGTTGTGTACTAATGTCCTTTATATTTTATGTTTTTTATTAATTTTTTGTATAAATAAAAATAAAACCTTTTATTTTGTAATTTCTTGATCCACTCAATTCAATACCGTTTAAAGTCCCAGGGTTGGTTACCTTCCAGCCCTTCCTCTTCCCCCAAGTTCTGATTCTTAGGTACCATTAACAGTTTATGGGTTCTGTCTGATAATACCCAAGGCTTTACCTGTGAGCTTAAAACTTTAAAAATGTACCTTTATTATGGTTTTGGGGCGTCTTTTGACGTAAAGTCTCGGTTTTTCAACTACAGGAAGAGGAGGGAGTTTTCGTAATTCCTGCAGTACTGCTGCAGCAGCCCTCCTCTTTGCAAGCTTCTTGCTGTTCCCTTCTCCTTCAGCAGTGAATTCTCCCACTGTCACTTTGGTAATAAAACTCTTCATGTGTGGAGGGCCACTTTCCTTGGTCACCTGGAGGAGAAAAAGCAAAGTCTATGATATCAGTGGTGCCATTTTAGCTGTCCGTTGTAAATTTGTCAGAGAAATGACTGTGAACCATTTTGCCTTTTTTTCCACAACCACTTTTTATTTAGCAAAAGCAAGAAACTTCTTGGTACTTTGAAACATCTGTCTTTTTATGAAAGCCATTAATATGATTTTGTGTGGATCGGAGAATGATTTTTCTATCACAAATAGGGGTTTTCAGATCAACAGAAATGTACTGGAGTAGACGAACACACAACTAAAAAACCTACAATTCTAAGCAGGTAGGTTCACCGCAGGCATAAAGATGTAATAAACCTAAAAGCAAACATTATATTGCATCTTACCAATTCTTAGGCTAGGTCAACACTGCTAAGTTCGATTATGTAGTGTTACTCAGATGCAACTTATACTGTATAAAGTTTATATATTCTATGGGGCCAAAATTGCACCGGAATCACACCAAAAATATTACTAATATTATACAGGATTATAGCGCCAACAGTTTGTGCAGCGCTTTACAACATGAGGGCTGATAGTACAGGTACAATACAATTCAATACAGGAGGAATCAGAGGGCCCTGCTTGTTACAGCTTACATGGGAAACGTTTCTAAAATCGCTCCATGCCGATTCGCATTGATGTAAACAGAAACCACTGAAAACAATGTGATCTCCATTGTCATGCGATTTTGTGCAACTCAAGTTGCACCTGAAATTGTACAAGTGTCAACTGAGCCTTAGAGGTTATGGTTGCATCAGTTTTCTTTTAAACCCCCCTATATCAGGAAGGTCAAACATGCTTTGGAATTTTTTTCCTAGTGTGAATGCTCTAACAAGAATCACAGATACAGCAGAATGAAGATCAGGAACTCCTACAGCGTAATACAAATTAATAAAACACTGTATAGTGTAAAACCTTAAAGAGGAAGTAATGATGATGAGTTTACTTCCTCTTTCATTCCCTGCAAAGGCAAAGCATAATGGACTACTATGCATCGCATAGTAGCCCATTATGTGTCACTTACCTGACACAGGAGCCAGCGAAGTCACCGCTGTCCCCTGTAGTTCGGCGCATCCATCTTCTCGGTGGGGTCTCGCAGCTCCGCCTCTGTCATTCAGCGAAGCTGCGATGACGTCACTCCCGTGCATGCGCATGGGAGCCGAGACCCGCGGAATTGCGCGGCATCTTCGTCATCGAGGATGCCACGCTCAGTGCGCCGCTGTCTACGGCGCATGCGCCGTAGACAGCGGTGCCCGTCTTCGGGCAAATATCTCCTAAACCGTATAGGTTTGGGAGATATTTCTTGGACCTACAGGTAAGCCTTAATCTAGGCTTACCTGTGGGTCAAAGTGCTTTCCAAGGGTTTACAACTACTTTAAGAGCTGGTATTTTATTATAAATGAATAACACTCACAAAATCAGGATGAGAAGCATAAACAGAGCACATTTAGGCAGGTAAAATGGTGTCCGAGTCAACTTCCGGGTATCAAAATGAAGTTGGCAAGTAACTCCCCTACGCGTTTCATCACAAAAGGACTTCTTTTGGGGCACAAGCGCCATGTCTAGTTATTGCTTAAATGACATGACATGGTGCTTGTGTCTCGGAAGAAGTCCTATGATGACAAAACGCGTAGGAAGGAGTTACTTGTCTACGTCATCACACTAACCGGAAGTTGAGAATTCATGATCTTCACTGTGGGTCCCATCGGGAGATGACACTTCTGCTCTATCTGCAATTATTGTTGGAGCAACACTAGAAAAATAAAATCCCAAAGCATGTTTGACCTTCCGCATCTGTTTGGTGGTAGTCAATCTTTGCAGTGGAGGGAGTGTGATTCATTTCATCTCGGACGATTCACCATTTCATCTTTTCTCATAATTTTTTTCCTTCACTATATTTTGACATCACCATGTTTGGGTTTAGTTGAAATTTGAGACTTTATTCACCATTGAGCACTTATTTGCATATGTTATTTTTGCTCTACTTTAATTGCGCAAAACGCTATATTTATTCTATTATCATTTGTGATAAACATCTCACAGTTGTGTTTGCAGCTTTTCATCATATAATATTGACACAAGCACAGTCATTTTTTGTTTTTGATCTGGCCAGCAAGCCTGTTGCTTTCCAACATAACAAGCTCTCTTCCAGATGTACCCGTTACAGGGATAAGACAAACCATTTACCACTGACAGGAGTGCTCACAATGATCACCTTCTATTAATGAAAAACCTTTATACCAATAGAAAGTTTGTGACGGCTTATAAAGTATTAGCCAGAGTTTTGCGTGAATTTGTTATTTTGCCTGCTAGTACATCTAGCACTCCTCTTCTTCCAGACTGACAATTCTGCTGTCCAAAGGTGTCCCCTGTAGAGGTCGACCGATATGGGTTTTTCTCTGGCCGATGTCGATATTTAGAATTCACGGCAGCCGATGGCCCAAAAAAATCAGCATTATATGTCGGCCAATTTTTTTATTTTATTTTTTCCCTCCCCCCCCCCTTCATCTCATAAAATCGAAGTTAGACACCTTGCTGGGCGTTTTTCAGGCGCTTTTGGGCTAAAAATAGTGCCTGTAAATTGCCTTCAAAATGGCTCCCCTGCAGTCTGTGTGAAAGCCCGAGTGCTTTCACAATGAGGAGATGCACTGGCAGGACGTTAAAAAAAAATCCTGCAAGCAGCATCTTTGGAGTGGTGTACACCGCTCCTCCACCACTCCTGCTCATTGAAATGAATGGGCACCGCTACCGAAGCGCAGGCAATGCAATTTGGCAGCAGCGCTTCACAAGCCCATTTAACCCTTTCCTCGGCCACTAGCTGGGTTATAAGTGCCCCGCTAGCAGCTGAATAGCGCCGCTAAAATGACGGTAAAGCGCCGCTAAAACTAGCAGCGTTTTACCGTTAACGCCTGCCCGCTCCAGTGTAAAACCAGCCTTCAGTAATAAGTGATACAGAAAATTGATTACATTTAAACATTTATTAAACAAAACAAACCTCCAGTCAGTTCACTTGTATGTATAATTTAGATTAAAAAACAAAAACAAAAACAACTATATATTAAATACACAAAAACAGGTACTCAAAACTTTTGTACGAAAAAAAAAGGCTAACTTTACTGTTTTTTTTTTTTGTTTTTTTTTAAATCTGTGTATTTTTTTTTTAAATTGCATTTGAAAGACCTCTGCACAAATACCACGTTACATAAAATATTGCAACAACCGCTATTTTATTCCCTAGGGTCTCTGCTTAAAAAAATATATATAATTTTTAGGGGGTCTAAGTGATTTTCTAGCAGAAAATACAGGATTTTTACTTGTAAGCAACAAGTGTCAGAAAAGATTTAGTCTTTAAATGGTTAAACTGAGATCTCCTACACAGGGAGTTCAGTCCATTGAAGAAGAAACATGGTATATCTTTGATCTTTTCTTGGCAGACTGCCCAGAGAGGAGGAAAGTCGCTTCACTGATAAACTTCAGGCAATTTACATTGACTTCTATTACAGAAGTCTTTTGTAAGTCGCGCTGAAGATATAATCGGCCTTTTTATCAGCACAATCGGCCAATGACGATTAATTAAAAAATGACAAATATCGGCTGATATATCAGCCGACCTCTAGTCCCCTGTGCTCATTCATCCAGAGTGGGAAAAGCCTAAAAAGAAATAATGCAGCCAGCACATCTAATAATTGGTAAGATGCCTTATATTACATTTTTGGTTTTGGGTCGAATACTGCTTTTATTTTCAGTACTGACTAAAGTATTTCTTTATGATTTAGTGAATGTGTAGCAAACTTGCAGAATTCACTACAAGGCATATCAAGGAATAGTTCTAGGTGAGAGAGATTGCAACACAGGAATGCAATCATCATGGAATATGGCAGTTTACTTAAATCAATGTCAGAGACCGCTACTCGCCACTTTTGAAAAAACATTATTCTTTGTCTATTCCTACAAAATATCTTTGCATGTGATCACAATGTTGACTTGTGTGAGTCAAGAAACAATTTTCAATCTATAGAAAATATAATCAGCATCTTCGTACTAGTAGGTGGTCCTCCAGACCACAACTGTAGTCTTCAAGTTATGAAAGTTATTTCTAAAAGACCTACACAAAATATTTAGCACTGTTACACAACACATTTCAGTTTATAGTAACGTGAGGGTAGAAAAGTATAATCTCTGTACTGTAATATCCAAAACATTTTTCAAACATATATGCCCATAGCAGTGCAACTGATCTTGGCTAGTTTGATATTTGGCTGCACTGCCATACAGGGGAATGGTTCCCAAAGGTGGAGAGGTGAAATTACACTCTGCAGAGCTCAGTGAGGAGAGCTCTGAGAGCTGATTGGACACAGCCAGCTCAAACGGTTAGACATCTGGGTGGAGCACATTATGAGGCGTCTAACCGTTTGAGCTCGCTGCTGCAAACCACCGCTCTGTTTTTTTATGTGCATTTATTTTTGCTGATGTTTGACGTAAGTTTATGGTGTGCTGTTTTAAAGAGGAAGTAAACCCTGATGAGTTTACTTCCTCTTTCATTCCCTGCAAAGGCAAAGCATAATGGACTACTATGCATCGCATAGTAGCCCATTATGTGTCACTTACCTGACACAGGAGCCAGCGAAGTCACCGCTGTCCCCTGTAGTTCCGAGCGTCCATCTTCTTGGTGGGCCTCCGTGGGTCTCGCTGCTCCGGCGCTGTGATTCGCCAGAGCAGCAAAGATGTCACTCCCGCACATGCGCACGGGAGCCGAGACGCGCGGCATTGCACGGCATCTTCGTCATCGACGATGCCCCGCTCAGTGCGCCTGCGCGCCGCTGTCTACGGCGCATGCGCCGTAGATAGCGGTGTCCGTCTTCGGGCAAATATCTCCTAAACCGTATAGGTTTGGGAGATATTTCTTGGACCTACAGGTAAGCCTTAATCTAGGCTTACCTGTAGGTCAAAGTTGGTTGTAAGGGCTTACAACCACTTTAATAAACTCTTTTGTTTAAAAGATATTGCACTATGAGGCTATCCTCTTCCTTTATGCTCTGGGATTTATCCTAGAGCTGCCAGAAAACTGGGTCCACTTTTACAGCTGAAGGTGTTGGGGCCTGATGGGATTATTGTCTAGTGTCTGATACCGCTGCTACCTGGAATTTGGTTCGTTTTTACAGCCCAGTCTGTTGGAGCATGGTGGGATTATTATCCAATGCCTGAAACTACTGCTATCTGGTAAGAAGTGAATCTATGTGGTGATAGGATATTAAAGTCATTGTATTTTGAAGAGCACTAAAGTTCCCTTATATTTGGTTCACCCACTTTCCTTGAAGAGCACCAAAGTTTTCACATACTTGGTTCACTCAGTTTCATTTTGTATAAGGGTTCGCCAGTTGGACATTTTTTTATGCACCTTTTATGAACTGAATTGTGTATTTTTCACTTTATGACTCATTTTATCAATTTTTGTATTTATTTTTATACACTTTTTTGTAGGATTGGACTTTATGCCCTTACATTTTTGTCATGAGTATTTTTGCACTGTGAATATTCTTGTAGATTAGCGCATCTGTTTAATTTAATTAACTTAACAAATACATTAACAGTTGGATTGAAGTAGAGCATTTGTGGGCCACACTAGGTCACCTTTCAGCAGGAAGCTATTGGCATGGTAGTTCATGTTGATAGGTAATTTAACCATAAACTGGCTTCCTCTATGTCTACGACAAAGCCCTAGTGGGGTGAAACCTGCCAATCTGTCAAACTATTAGGTCTCATGCACACTGGACATTTTTGGACGTTATTACAGCAGCTGTTTTTGGCAGTAGATGTTTTTTTTCTAGTTATTAAACTCTCCATCATGTTATCCTATGTGTCCATGCACACATAGGCTGTTATTAGCAGTTTTGGGCAGTAAAGTTTTTGAGCAGTAAAAAACCCAAAACTAGTGGGTTCTGAGAGACGTTTTTTCAGCTGTAAAAACGCTCTAACGCTCATAAACATTGATAAACGCTCAAAAACGTCACTCACCAGCTTTTTTTTAACTTTTTGATCCATTGTGTAAAAAAAACCTTGAAAAAACGCTAACGGGAAACCGCTAAAAAACACTAATATGCGCTGAAAACCGCAATTGCAAAAGTGTTGGAAAAACTCACTGCAAAGCTACTGACGTTTTTAGAATGTTATTTCAATGTCCAGTGTGCATGAGGCCTTAACCACTTCAGTCCCGGAGGATTTTACCCCCTTCCTTACCAGAGCACTTTTTGCGAATTGGCACTGCGTCGCTTTAACTGACAATTGCGCGGTCGTGCGACGTTGCACCCAAACAAAATTTACGTCCTTTTTTCCCCACAAATGGAGCTTTATTTTGGTGGTATTTGATCACCTCTGCTATTTATTTATTTTTGCGCTATAAACAAAAGAAGGAGCGACAATTTTGAAAAATAAAACACAACATTTTTTACTTTTTGCTATAATAAATATCCCATTTTTTTAAAAAATAAAACACAATTTTTTTCCTCAGTTTAGGCCGATACATATTCTTCTACATATTTTTGGTAAAAAAAAAAAATTGCAATGAGTGTATATATTGATGGGTTTGTGCAAACGTTATAGCATCTATAAAATAGGGGATAGATTTATGGCATTTTTTTTTTTTTACTAGTAATAGCGGTGACTGCAACATTATGGCAGACACATCAGAAACTTTTGACACATTTTTTGGGATCATTCACATTTACACAGCGATCAGTGCTATACAATTGCACTGATTACTGTGTAAATGTGACTGGCAGGGAAGGGGTTAACACTAGGGGGCGCTGCAGGGGTTAATTATGTTCCCTGGGACTGATTCTTACTGTGGGGGGAGGGGACTCACAAGGGGAGGAGACCGATTGGTGTTTCTCTGTACTGAGAACACACCATCGGTCTCCTCTCCACTGACAGGACGTGGATCTGTGTTTACATACACAGATCCATGGTCCTGCTATGTTCCCGGGCAAACACGGGTGCCCGGCAGACATCGTGGCCGCCGGGCACGCGCACCGGGTCGGCCGGGAATGAGAGGACGTCATATGACACCCGCCCAGGATGGGAGATCCCATCTGCGGGCGTCATATGACTATACGCCGGTGTTGAAGTGGTTAAAGTGGTTGTAAATCTCAGACATAAAATATGAACAAAGCATATCTGTCTATAGTGGGTGCTTGTCTCAATTAAGAGCACTAATTGTCACTCCTGTCTACTGCTTTGTTCCTTTGCTATCAGCATGAATCACTTCTGACAAGTTTTCTCGACACCAAGAGAAAAAAGGTGACATGGAAGGGATCTCTAAATGATTGACGGCATCAGCTCTGTTCCTATGTGAAGGGGAACGTGTCTCTTCCCTTCAATCAGCTGTCAGAGCTCTCCTCACTGAGATCTTCCGAGCGTAATTTCATCTCTCCTTCCCCTTTTTTCTGAACTCTTACACAAGCTTTAAAATTCAGCATGTTGAATGGATGTACAGAAAAGAGGACTGCAGATAAACAGCTCCAGCGTATGTAGGAGGACTGTGTATCACCTGAGGCCAGTCACTTCACTGGGTATATGTAAGGGTTTTAAGGGTAACAGCTTCCTAATATGTGGTTGACTTATGCCTTTTCCTCTGGGGACTGGTGAGATGGGAATTAAACAAGGTGGTGTACATCCAGGGCTAAAGACTTTAATCGGGATTTGAAATGGTGAAATCCTCTGGAAAGTTAACAAAAAGTAACTCCTGCCTTTACATTTACTAGTTTATGGACTTGCTATACACAAGATTTCATTGGGGTTGATTTACAAAAACCACAGAGCGCAAACTCTTGTGAAGCTCTGCATGGTAGCCAATCAGATTCTAACTAAACCTTGTTTAATAAAGCCTTGAAAAAAAAATAAAATAAATAAAAACCTGGAAGCTGTTCCCATACGCAGAGCTGCACCAGATTTTACACTCTCCATCTAAGTCAACTTCGTTGCGTTTTTTTGGTATTAAATAATTGAACATATTTTACCAATAATTAGTTGCTGGTGTAAGTATTGCTGTCTAGATGCTCACAATTGCTGGAATACAGGACAAAATAAGAACATGTCCCAGTCTTTTTGGATAAAATTTCATGAAGAAAACACAATATTCTATCAAAATTTTTAAAGCATATTTCACAAACTATAACCTGTCTCCAAGAAAATTCCATTAGTTGACTTTAGTAAACTCCCCCCTCCCAATTCTACTTCCTTGATCAGAAACATATCCTGGCTTGCAGGAATGTAACAGGGATACACCACCTGAGTTTTTTAGGGTAATTTATCATTACCCATTTGTATTTTTAGACACTACAATACTTTTATTTAGAAACCTTTTAATGCAACACCTCTGGGCAAAAACAATGCAGGGGTTAGAAAATTCACATGCAGACACCCAGGATAAAAAAATATACATTATCATACCCTAAAAAGTAATGTGATAGTCCCAAAAACATAGATTAACTAAAGCCTGGTATACACTAATAGTTTTTTTTACCATTCAACGCGCTGGGGGGTGCCCTCCGCCAGAACCCTCCTCTCAGTGAACTCTGCCATTGGCAGAAAGTGCTGATCAGGAGACGGTCAGCTGCTGGTTTTCCAGCATGCTCATCCATCAGAAACCGGTCAAACGACGTGCTTTTGCCAGACCAGCTGACATACAAACGGGTCGAATGTCGGGAGGTTTTTATTTTAATGGCCGATGTCCCCCAACATTCGGCCCATTTGCACTAGGCATCATCCTCAACCTAATCCCTGACGGTCTTTAGTTCACTTCAAAAGGGCTTTGCATTCCTGTATATATTCTAAGTCATGGTCAAATTTTCTTGTCAATGAATCCCTGATGATCTTAGAAGCATCTCAAACTGATGGCAGACATATGCTTAAAGCACATCAAAACGCCCCTTAAATCGAACCTTTATCCTAGCCCCTATACCAAGCTCTTAACTTTACCCAATCCCTAAACCTTAACATCCCCAAACATATCCAAAAACCTAAAATCGAACAATGGCTTTAAATTTAACCCAAGGACCCCTTTCACACAGGTGTTTTTCAGGCGTTAAAGGGCTAAAAATAGCACCTGTAAAGCGCCTGAAAAACGCCTCCCCTGCCACCCCAATGTGAAATCCTGAGTGCTTTCACACTGTGGCGCTGTGCTGACAGGACGTTTTAAAAAAAAACAAAAAAAACCCTGCAAGCAGCATCTTTGGGTCGGTGGAGGAGCGATGTATATACCACTCCTCCACATTGGAATGAATGGGCACCGCTGCTGAAGCGCCTGCAAATCAATTCGGCAGCTGCGCTACATGGGCACATTTAACCCTTTCTTCGACCGTTAGGGTTTAAAAGTTAGCGCCCAAATAGCGCCACTAAAACTTTGGGGCTTTACTGCTAATGCTGCCCACGGCTAAGTGTGAAAGGGGTCTAAAGGTAACCCTAATCCAAATATTATGACAAAATACTATACTATCATGCCATTAAATTAAATATAGACCCTAAATGAAGGGCATTTAGTTTGCTAAAGCACGGTGTGTCAAACAATTTGCATTTCTGGAATAAAAAATGTTTTTGCTTTTTCTCTTCCACTACCAGCCCAAGCCAATTCTGACACTTCGCTCCTACATGTAGAAAATTACACAGAACCCCCATACAATATATTTGTATTTTTTTTTGGTTTTTGTTTAGCAGAGACCCTAGGGAATAAAATGGTGGTTGTTGCAACTTTTTATGTCACACAGCATTTGAGCAGCAATGTGTAAAGCATGTTTTATTTTGGGGGAAAAAATTCTGTTTCGGGAATTAAAAAACAAAAAACACTAGTCTGATTTCTTTGAATAATATGAAAGTTGATGTTACGGCAAGTAAATAGATACCTAACATGTCACGCTTTAAAATTGCGCACACCTTGTAGAATGGTGCCAAACTTTGGTACTTAAAAATCTCCATAGGCGATGCTTTCAAAATGTTTACAGGTTACTTGTTTAGAGTTAGAGGAGGTCTTGGGCTAGAATTATTGTTCTTGCTCTAACATTTGCGGCAATACCGCACATGTGGTTTAAACGCCATTTACATACAGTGACGTAAAAAAGTATTTGATCCCCTGCTGATTTTGTACATTTGCCCACCGACAAAAATGATCAGTCTATAATTTTAATGGTAGGTTTATTTTAACAGCGAGAGACAGAACAACAAAAATATCGAGAAGAATGCATTTCAAAAAGTTATAAATTGATTTGCTTTTTAATGAGTGAAATAAGTATTTGATTCCCTATCAACCAGCAAGATTTATGGCTCCCAGGTGTCTTCTATATAGGTAACTAGCTGAGATTAGGATCACGCTCTTAAAGGGAGGGCGCTTAATCTCAGCTTGTTACCTGTATAAAATTCACCTGTCCACAGAAGCAATCAGATTCCAATCTCTTCACCATGGCCAAGACCAAAGAGCTGTCCAAGGATGTCAGGCACAAGGTTGTAGACCTAAACAAGGCTGGAATAGGCTACAAGACCATCGCCAAGCAGCTTGGTGAGAGGGTGACAACAGTTAATGTGGTTATTCACAAATGAAAGAAACACAAAATAACTGTCAATCTCCCTTGGTCTGGGGCTCTATGCCAGATCTCACCTCGTGGAGTTTCAATGATCATGAGAACGGTGAGAAATCAGCCCAGAACTACACGGGAGAATCTTGTCAATGACCTCAAAGCAGCTGGGACCATAATCACCAACAATTGGTAACAAACTACGCGGTGAAGGACTGAAATCCTGCAGCACCCACAAGATCCCCCTGCTCAAGAAAGTGCATGTACTGGCCTGTCTGAAGTTTGCTAATGAACATCTGAATGATTCAGAGAACTGGGTGAAAGTGGTGTGGTCAAATGAGAACAAAATCAAGCTCCTTGGCATCAACTCAACTCACTGTGTTTGGAGGAGGAATGCTATGAGCCCAAGAACACCATCCCCCCCCCCCCCCCCCTATCAAACATGGAAGTGGAAACATTATGTTTTGGGTTTTTTTTTTCTGCTAAAGGGACAGGAAAACTTAAACGTATCAAAGGGACGATAGATGGGGCCATGCACCATCAAATCTTGGGTAAAAACCTCCATCCCTCAGCCAGGGCATTGAAAATGGGGTCCACTATCTGCATGATGTTTTCAGATTCTTCCTTTACTTTCAAGTTGGTTTCTTCTGGGTATTACAGACTTTTCCTACATTCCAAAGACATGCTGATGGGAGCGAATAATCTATCCAAAACTGGCAATGGTATGAAATTCTACTGCACACACTTAAGATAGCTGCATCACTAAATGTAAAATATAAAAAAAAATGACTCCTGAAATTCAATTCAATTATCAAAACTTATTGAGAAGATTTGAGCGAGTGCATTTACATATTCTCTAATACCACTTGCACCACTTTGACAGTTTCTTGCTCCCAACATCCAGACACTAAAGAAATTGTAAAGAAATCTTGGTGGGAAAAAAACAAAGTGCCAAGTACTGAACCTCCCTCCCAGTACCCATATGAAAAATGGGTGAGCACCTCCATCCTGTTCACACTATTACTCACAGGATTTCCATGTTTGTAGGCCTTGATATTGTGCTATAGTATAGCTGTCAATGAGTGACACAATGGACATCCAGACGCACGTGTGCTTAAATGCATGCTTTGTTTTCTAATCTGCACAATAAACTAAACTATTCAGATTTTTTTTTTCAAAATCAATTAACTGCAAATAAATATTTTATGATATAACACAAGCTAAGCTGTTTATATAGTATTTACACAGGGTCCTTATCTGAATCCTCTGTTCACATAGAGAACAATGCCTGCACTCCTTTCTTGTAAAATCCCAACATAAAATTTAGTTGTGTATAATATCAAACAAAATCCAAACCAGCGTGTGGAGTATGCCAGTATGCTCGTTTTTGGCCTCTGAAAATTGGCGTGGATGATTTGGGCGAAGGCATGTCAGTGCCAGAAATTTCAGAACAAAAGTGTTTGGCATTACAAAGCTTGTGGTATTTCAGCTCACACTTATCACGCCCAAAGAAAAAACAAAAAGAATAGTTTTTGCCCCTTAAAGAGAACCAGTCATCAATGGTCATTTGAAACATTCTGAATCTACATTTGTACTCTACAATCTCAATGCCTATATTTGTACCAACAGTGAAGCCCTTTCTCCCAGAGAGATCATCATCTAGCTGTACTCAGATCAGAAGAATAAGGTTATAAGGGTTATAAGGCTATCCTGTCTCATGCCTAAGGTCAGTCTGATACTCAAACTGCCACACAACAATGGTGCTGAAGAACTATTAACAGAAAACTAAATTTGTTGATTTATAGTTTTATCTTCCTTCTGCAGTCCAGACAGTGTCAGTTATCAGCCATGGGCTCAAGCAGGGAACAAAGTAAAGCTGACCATACATGAATCAACATTGATCCATGTATGGGTAGGAAGTTTGTTGATTTAATGATCAACTACTGTATACCTGCCCTGTCGGATTTCCCCCCTTGGTCAGCGCCACCAGCTATAGCCTGCAGAGCTGATCAGGGTATACTGAGAATAGCTCAACCTGGGAGTATTTCCCCATCCACATCAAACGTGTGGATGGGGGAACAGAGTCATTATTTTTTTTGTTAAAACCCGCTAATTCAATGAAAAAACAAAAGCTCATCTTTGGGCTGCCTAAGTCTCCATGGAGGTCAGACGACATCATAATGAGCCGACATCCCCTCTGATATGGAGAGAACAGCTGAATAAAAGAACACATTTCTGGGGTAAAACTCAACGATTTGAAGAATTTAAAATTCAGATTCTTATAAATGTAGATTTCTGACTGGTTTTGGAAATTTTATAGATAGGCAACTCCTATCATATTGATTAGTGGTTCCAAATTAATAATAACTACTGCAGTAGGGAACAGACACAAGGATACACAGCGGTATACAACCGCTTTATAGAGATATTATCTACTCAGTATTTTTAAGTACTTTAAAGTTAAATGCGGCTTCTTTATAGTTAAAATCTTGCCTTTGAGGTTCATGTGCCCCAGTTTTCCTCTTAAGGGGTGTACCCCATTCTCCTGCATCTGTGCATCAATAGAAACACAAGACCCTTGGCCTACCGCTGCCAAAAGACACACTTTCTAGTGAATAGGGCCAGGGCAACAATGCAACAGAGCTGCATCTGTGTGCAATGGACTTTCAAAAGTTAACACAGCCGTTTAGGACAGTGACCATATTGCCAAAACATGTATCTGAATACATATTGGCCCAATTTTTCTTTAAGAAAAAGATAGATTTTGTAGCTGAAATGTAAAAAACAATTTTTTTTTTTTTTTTAATTGTTGGTCTTTATTGTTTGTAGCATAAACAATAAAAACTGCAATGGTGATCAAATACCACCAAAAGAAAGCTCCATTTGTGGGGAAAAAAAAGGACATACATTATATTTGGGTACAGTGTCGCATGCCCGCGCAATTGTCAGTTAAATTAAAGCAGTGTCATATCGCAAAAAAGAAAAAGAACAACAGGGGGTAAATCTTCCCAGAGGTAAAGTGGTTAAAGTGGATGATGTAAACCCCATTCATGAAATCTGACCTGGGCACATCCATCTGTAGTGTTTACTTATCTCTCTCTCTCTCCAAAGCCCTAAGTGCTGTTGCTTTCTGCTGCTCTGTTCCTGTTATCAGCATGAGAACTTCTGACAAGCTCTCCGGCACAGGAAATAAAATTAGCTGGAAATTTGTGTCAGAGAGGGTGATTAGAGGGAAATTATCAGAGAGCTGGTCTATTCACAGTACAGATCTGCATGTTTCTTTGCCTGTGTGGAGTGGGGATGTGTCCCTTTCCTCCAATCAGCTCACACACAGTGTATGTCTAGACTCCACTCCCACTGCTAAAACAGGAAGAAAATTGTCTAACATGACGTGCATTTTCTAAAGGATATAGAAAGGGGAAGACAGCAGATATAGATGTAAAACTTATGTAAGAAGATCTCTGTGTATCATCTGAGGCTGTTCACTTGACTGGGTATAGGAGAGGGTTTACATCCACTTAAGTAGTGATTAGCGAAATAGTGAGCAGTACATCCTTCTATTTCCCTCTGGTATGTGCACAAACCAGTGGGCTTCCCTACACCATTCATATCATGTTTAATAAAATAAAAAAATAAAAAAAGGATGAGGCACTACACTTGCTCTTTTGTCTAGATAGAAAATAGATGTGGAATCTCCCTTTTACTAATGAAATGGATATCTATGTATTTTTTTTTCCTATGGAAAGTTTCAGGTGATCACCAGTGTTAATTTAGTCAACTAAAACATTTTAGTCGACTAAATGAATACTATTTTAGTTGACTAAAATACAACTGAGATGACTAAAATACGACTAAAACTAAAAGCCATTTTAGTCAAAAGACTAAAATGAGACTAAAACTAAAATGCCATTTTAGTCAAAAGACTATGACTACAACTAAATTGCAATTACTGAAATGTACTGGAGATTTTAGTCAACTAAAATGTACTGGAGATTTAGTTGACTAAATAAAACTAAAACAACTGCAGAAGACTAAAATGGGACTAAAACTAAAATACCATTTTAGTCCTAAGACTAAAATGAACACTGGTGATCACAAATCTGTACTTTATGTCCACCTCTAATGGCTGCTTCTCCCGCTTTCCTCAATAGACACCTCAAAGATCCTCCCAACTATCACCAGTCAGAAGTTAGTAATAAGCGGTGTGATTCTTATGAATTAAGCTCAATGCATCCAGTCATTTCACAGGATATAAGTGATATCTCTGAGCCACACATAGTTGCATCAGTAATATCACATTGGCTGCCACCACTGTTGAAGAAAGTATACATGCCTGATTAAATAGCAATTCCACTAATGATTTTTAGTTTACAATTCCTGAGCAATGCCTGCAACATGCGGATTTAATTTTACACACACATAAAATATATTTAAAAAAAACAAAAAAAAACTATCACTTCCTCAGTCAAAAAGATGAAGATGACCAGGCCTTTTCTTATTTTATGTAATCAGTGTGAAGAAGAGAGCGATTTTCCCTCAGGAATGTTTTATGAGTGGCCGCTCCTCTTCTGCTGATTAAACATACTGAATCATTGCCTCATAACAGGGCGGCTTCCAATGATGATTGCATCATGGTATATGCATGCTACTGAAAAATCAATGGGGCTTGACAGTAAGCCATATACATTTAATGTGCGTATAAATTCTAACACATAACCATCTTTCATTTTACAGTTTAAAGGTAATGGCTACACAGAGGTTTATAGAGCTATTTGGTGCAGGGCGACAATATTTTAGAAAGGGAGTTAGCGATTCATCTCAGGATCACTGGTGGATCACAATGTGGATGGAGGGATTCCGTCATTCTCACAAACAAACATTTCCTCAGAAAACACAACCACTCTTTATAAATATAAAGATGCTTATCCAGGTGCAAAGCAAATGTGTGGCTCAAATGCAGAACCTCTGTGCTTTCATATTTAGCCAAACAGCCGGCCATAACAGAGAAGCAATATCTGTGACAAACAGCATGACATAACTCCATTATAGTATAATAAATATTCTTCTGTGTGTGTGTGTGTGGGGGGGAGGACACAAAGATGTACCCGTTCCAGAAAGGGAAAGGAGCAAGTAACAAACAATACTAAGAATTAACATATACTGAAGAATAATATGAATGGCAGAATGGCTGCTTTCACACTGCAGCCGCCTAAACGTTAGCAGCTCTTTTAAGCGGCGCTTTACCGCTGTTATAGCGTGCTTTGGGCAAGAAGGGGTTAAAAAAGCCCATGTTCCAATGGGCAGGGGTGGCCTGGGAGTGATGTGTATGCCATTCCTAAACTGCTCCAAAGGATGCTGCTTGCAGGACTTTTTCTAATGTCCTGCAAGCGCACAGCCCCAATGTGAAAGCACTTGGGCTTTCACCCTGGGGTGGCAGGGGAGGCAGTTTTCAGGCGATATTTCTAGCGCTAAAACTCCTGATTACTGCCCCAGTGAGAAAGGGGTCTATGTGCAGGAGGGGAGTATAGAGGGTATGACCGTATTCTAGAGCAGTGGTTCTCAACCCTGTCCTAAAGTACTCTCATCAGGCAATGTGCAGCAGGTTTCTTTATCGAGTCAATGGCTTGGTATTTTGGACAGCTATTTTTAGAGAAATTCCCAAAATGTGGCCTATTGGGGGTACTTGAGGACAGGGTTGAGAACCACTGTTCTACAATACTCGCTCATGATTTGTCTGCTTAATGCACCAAGGCTTGTGCTCCTTTATTCTGGAAGCAGACAATACTTCCCCCTATAGGGGTTTGGATTATAAATATTCAGGAAATTTGTACGATGGAAGACATTCTGGCCTCTACTAATCACAATGAATGTGACACAATGACTATACCTTCTCTGCAAATTACCCTACTGATTTAGCTCATTGACTGCTTCCCCTGGATGTGGGGACCCTTGGGTCCTGTGGACCTGGGAAATGACCAGCCACCCTCAGTGTGAAAGCCTTAACTGTTTAATCAGGGCACTAGAGACCCACCCAACAGGCCACAACATCAGGTACCTGAAGAAGAGAGGAAAGATCCCCGGTGCCGCACAGCCACAGAGTCCTATGGTGGTATGATAGAGATGCGTTACATGCCGCCCCCGGAGCTTAGTCACGAGGAACACACTAAACAAACCAAGGGTAACATCAGCTAACTGCCCATGGAACCTACTGTCCCCTTTCCTCCCAGTTCTTTTTTTATTTTGATTTTTTTGGAACAGAGGACTCCGCCATCTCATGTAGGCATGAAAAAAAAATTGTAGAGAGCCACCTGTAGATTATAACTGGAAGGCTAAGCCACATCCCAAAAATACAGAGAAAAATTTTTGACTGCTTGTGACGCGAGCTCAGTTGCTTTTCTTTCAATGCATATCCCCGGTACAAAAAGGGCCCCCCCCCCGACGTTTCAGGCATCTCGGGGAATCCCTTTGGGCTCAGTCCCATATCTGCGCTGTAGATCGACGTTACTCCTACTGTGTTTAAATATTCATACACTTTTATACTGTATTGTATATACCAGTAATGGCGAACCTTGGCACCCCAGATGTTATGGAACTACATTTCCCATGATGCTCATCCACTCTGCAGTGTAGTTGAGCATCATGGGAAATGTAGTTCCAAAACATCTGGGGTGCCAAGGTTCGCCATCACTGGTATATATATTTCTCCTAATGATTTATTGCTGTTGTATCACCAGATAGAACAGCTTGTTCTAAATCGGCCCTTGAAGAAGGAATTAAGTATCTAAGCATATATTCCAAATATGGGACTTCTGTGCATATACACTTAGTTTGGCCTCCCACAATGAGATCAATAGTGTGTTTCAGAACCTAGCTGTAATATACTCTCCTACAGTATGACTGTCAACTTTTGTTTTTAGGATAGTTTCAGGGAGGGAGAGAGGGAGGAGA